>NC_143575.1:76713840-77030249 GCF_048544385.1 Mastigoproctus giganteus
TCCATAGAAGGTTAAAAATAGGGGTTACGTTCTCAACAATTAAATTAGTTAGCTAATTAGTTTGTTTAAACAATGATTGATTTATCTAATGAAATTAAAACGTAGCCTATAAAATAAAGCAAATTCTAATAAAGAAATTATTTGACTTACAAATTTTGAAGAATGTTTATTCTTCATCATCGACTAAATGCACTCGTTGATCACTCATTATTGGCTCGGCACTCGTTTGTTCGTTGCACAAGGAGTCGTCGTCTTCAGAAAAGCTTCAAGTAGCGTTTGTTTTCAAGATAATCTTCTCTTTTAATTATAAATTTCACGATTGCATGCATAAGCATATTTTAACTTAAAGCATTAAGCATAATGCTTAATGCTTAAAATTAAGCTTACTGAAACCGCGGTAAGAGACGACTTCACAATAGTATAAGAGGAATGCCACCAATTTGCACAAATTAGTATATTTTAACTTTAAGCATAATTTGTGCAAATTGGTGGCATTCCTCTTATACTATTGTGAAGTCGTCTCTTATCGCGGTTTCAGTTCTCCAGGCAGGCCAATTTCGGTTGTTAACAAGTTTTTACGCATTGAAATTAAATTAAATTTTCTGTTTTCTGTCTATCACAAGATAGACAGAATACAAGAAACAGCACCGTATTCAGCAGTCACGGGCTTGAACCCCGGTCACTCAAGGCACGTGTACTTATGCACCTGCGTGCCTGACCACTAGGCTACGGCTACGGCTACCTGCAGTTCAGTAGAACATAATTATTACAAGTATAGCCTGTAGTGAGAAAAATTTTCTGTTATACTCCGGAACGACAACCAAGTCAGTTTACAATAAATCGTCAATACAAATATTTATCGTATTTAGTAGTCACCGGCTTGAACCCCGGTCCAATCAAGGACCGCGTGCTATATGCACCCTCTCACCTGACCACTTGGCTACGTCATTTTTGCTTTAATGAGTATTGCCGATTACCAGTTTATTATAATATGAAATGTTGGACCGCCTTCCACTGTGATATGAGGTGAAGTTGTGAAATTTTGCATTATAACAAGTTCTTTAAACTGACTGCAGTTATGCACTTTTGAAAGATATCCAGTTTGATGCAATCTCTGAGGAGATTGCACTTAGCTTCTGACTAGAAGTTTCCTGGCCGCGATTTACTGCGACTCCCGATGCAGCTATTTAAGTCCGCTCAAATTTTGTTTCTACTTAACAACTGATGAATGAGGTATTTAATTAAAAAAGGAAACAGTTATTTGGAGTGGAGCTTTAAAAATTTCAAAATAAATTCAGAGCATAAATTTCATTGTACTAGTCCATTAAAATGCGAAGTCTGCTATAGCATTGTTGCGCATGGCTAATGGCCTTTAATATGCAATTGTACAGTACAGTGGAAGAATTATATGCACGAAAGGGAGAAATGAATATAAACACGATTTTTCTCAATTTCTTGTTTGTTGATACAGCTTTGTACCCGTAACCGTTAATTGGCAATTACAAATTTGACTCTAATCTTTTCTGTTCAAGTCGTACTGTTCTGCGGACTTCCACTGCGCAATGTTTTTAATTAATACTCTCGAAAGGCGGTTGGAGGGGGGGGGGGGTTGCTATTTATTCAAAAGTGTCGTCACACAGCTATTTTTATGGTATTGTGCCTCATTAGAGCGTACAGACACGTTACCGGTTCCCATCAACATTGACAAGGTGGCAGTAAAGGATTACCAAACAAGGTGTCAGCACTCTAAATATGATCCTTTCAGGATAGCTTTTTTACACACACACTATATATATATATATATATATATATATATGGTGTCTCAAAAATATTGGTACAAACGTTTAGGGGGGAGGTAGGTAACATCTAAAGGAATGTGAATCGCTTAAGAACCCATAACCGGAAATGTCACCGTAAGTCGGTAGACGGCGCTGTTCATCAGTTCGCGAGAGGGAAAATTTCAATGTTTTGTTCACGGATGAGGCTTATTTCACTCGGGAAGGCTTATTCAATCAGCACAATGCTCATGTGTGGGCTCACGACAACCCACACGGTGTGCGCCCCCATGCTGCACAACATCGCTTCGCAATAAATGTGTGGGCAGTTATGGTCGATGACTGCTTAGTTGGCCCATACCTGTTACCATTCCGCATGAACTCCGCTAAATATCTGATCTTTCTTGAACAAATTCTACCAGGGTTACTTGACGATGTTCCAGCAAATGTGAGACGCAACATTTGGTTTCAATATGACGGGGCGCCTGCCCATTATGGAAGATGTGTTTGTGACCATTTAAACAGGCGTTTTGGGGCGTCGATGGATTGGCCGGGTGGACCCGTTGCCTGCCCCCCCCCGCTCACCTGATTTATTGAGCCTTGATTTCTTTCTGTTGGGCCCCTCAAATCTATCGCGTATGAATCGCCTGTGGAGACGGAAACGGATCTCATCTGCGCTTCTGCTGCTGTCAAAGAAACTCCAGGTGTGTTCGACCGTCTCCGCCAATCCATGCTGGATCGGTGTCACGCATGCATCGCGTCTCATAGTGGAACCTTCAAGCATCTGTCGTAACATCATGAAATGCATCCATCTCGTACTCCATTGTTAATATTATGTCAAATAAATGTTTGCCACTAATTACTGTCTTGTGTCATTTCTGCTTCTTGTGCCTCTGCTACTACTTTCCCGTGACGTTTCCGGTTATGGGTTCCTATGCGATTCACATTCCTTTAGATGTTACCTACCTCCCCTAAACGTTTGTACCAATATTTTGGAGACACCCTATATATATATATATATATTTCATTTTACGCTTTGGGGATGTTATCGTTATAGGAATTATGTGTTGGCCATCCTTATAAGAAAATTGTTCTGTGATTAATGGGCGTTTTCATAGGACAAAATCTTTATTTTCAGCATTTTGTTTGTTACTTTTGATAAATTTAAAAGATTGCATAATCATCAGTGGCTGTTTAGCATAGCCAACAACATGTTGCCTGTTGTAAGTTATGCCTTATTGGTTAAGGTATTTAAGGTATTATTCAAAATTTTAGACACTTATTCTTCTCACAAAACGCTCAATTTAGTCCCCCCGTTCTCTTTGGTTCTTTAATTAACTGTTAGTTTCTTTTGTATTCGTTGTTTGCTGGCTTATCCATTCTGCTGACATTTTAATTTACACGTGTAACTTAATTTACATTTTATATATATATAAAGGTAATGAGAGAGAGAGAGAAGCGTAAAATGAGTGAATAAACAAATAACGAAGACACAAATAGAAATATGTATCTAAAAATTTTGGAAAATAAAGTATGGGGAAAATATAACTCAAGTTTATAAGCAAATAAAAAAATAAATTTAGTCCGGCACTACCTGACCACGCAGAGGCCAAAAATGTGTTAAATATCACTAATATGATACGATAAACCAACCACAAAAATGGAGGGGGGAAGAATTTTTTTTTTTTTTTTTTTGTGGGAAAGTTGCGCACTGAAGGAGAAGGATGCATAGGAATTTTTTCACACTAAAAGCCGAGCTACATTTGCTCGATTTGTAAATGGTTCTCTTAAAATTTCCTTCGCGTAATGAAGAAATAGTGAAAAGATGCTCGCAAACTAATTCTATCCGAGAAAACTTCTTACCGCTTAGAAAATGTCTTTAAAACAAGATTGTTTTCTGCTTTGGAAAAAAAATTATTATAATGCCAACTGTAATTATCTTTGTAAAAATGTTTAATTTTTGTAGAAAAAATTAAGAATTAAAGTATGTTTTGTAATTTTAATCCATATGTTCCTTACCTAGAACAGTTGCATGCATAAATCTATTTTTTAAATACTGGGTTTATAAAATAGTAATGTTGAGGAGGTCACTTAGAAGTACGACGAGATTATCAAATTAGTAAGTCCTGTATTTAATTTTTTTTTTTTTTTTCGCTGCTGTGTTTTTATATATGAATTAAGCATTGTTGGGAGTGCCTTGTTAAAGACAATTAGTTGTGTGATGAGTAGTTGGTCTCAGTTTTAAGACCGTTGTTAATTGATTGTCAGCACACTTGTTGTCTTAAAATACCATATTAACTGTCTCAGTTTCGCCTGAATGCAGTTTCTAGAGCGAGACAACAGTGATCTCCACGTTGGAAAGGCTTACGTCAGTAATTTAACAAGTGTCATTTTCTTATTTTAGAATAATGAAATAATGCAAGCAGACAGCTGCCAAAATTCATGGTCACTGGTGGAAAATGTAGTATTCTACTTTACAAAATAGTGTTATAGTTAGTACGCAGTTTTTTTTTTTTTTCTCCTTTTTTTCCCTTCCCCTTAGAAAAATAAGAGCGCACATCTCATTCAATGTATTTTAACACATTATTTTGGATGATTTGTTTATAAAATCAATAGAAAGTAGAGCAAGCAGTTAGAGAATTGTTAAGTGTGTAGAGATAAAAAAAAAAAAAAAAAAAGGGCAAATATTAAATAGAAATTTCTAATGTTGGTTGGCTAGCATTTATCAACTAAAAACAAATATCTGATGTAAAACGTTGGTCTGATTTATGTGCTTAATTCATTCATATCATTATAAAATTTCTCTTTAGTTTTTTTATGGTTGATCCTTTTTAGGTGCTTTAGCTCAGCTGTGTAAATCGCCTTTCTCTTCATCACGTCCGTCCGCATGTAATAACTAGACTTGTAGAGAATGAATATTCATAAAATTTCTTATTTGACTCTTTCAGAAAGATTTGTGCAGCCATCTCAAATTTCATTAAATTTGGACGAATGGAAATTTTGCAATTATTTCTTTGTCCGTGTGTAATCAACTATTTCATGAAAATTTCGTTGATTACACTATATTTAGAGCTATTGGCAGTGCTTCCCAAATTTCATTAAAATCAGACCAATAGAAAATAGACAATATTAATTATATATTTTTTTGCATACGTATTCACATAGGCTATCCATATACTACATGTATTCTATATTGTAGCGGAAGCACCGGTTATTGTACCTTGCCTTGCGCTAATTGGAGGTATTACTATTATTATTAGCTATGTGGTGCAAGGAAGCCTGAGGCTTATGTTTCACAAGCCAAAATATTTTTCCAAATTACCCAGAGAGAGAGAGAGCGCCAGCGAGCCAGCTCAGGACCCTGGTTGTGCCAAGCTCATACTCACCAGATGTGAGTCCATTGGGTGTAAGGTGTAAGGTATGTTAGTGTCTAACGGCTCCTGGGATTTCTCCCATCTCCGCGGGTATACATTGTATCGGGCCAGAGATTTGAAGTATGTGGGGGTCATGTGCAGTATATTGTGTTGTGCCCTTTGTTCCTCCGGTCTATTAGCCGCCGAGCCCCTAGTGGGACCCGACGTTACCACACCGTGCCACGGGGAGGCTGACCGGGTGCACCACTGAGGATAGAGTACTCTGGCGGATCCTGCCACCTACTTTCCTGGGATTTCAGTGGCTAGGACCAGATTTGAGAATGAGATAAACGCTGTTTCTTGAGCAACGGTTGTAATTTTAACGGAGCGTAGGGTTGTTCGCTGATAACTTGTTCTAAGGCCAAATAGGTCGGGCAATAATTTTGATGTATTTAGATTTAGACCTGTGGGGCATATATATATACACACACACACACACACACACACACACACACATACATAAAAAAAAATAAAAAAAGTTGTGCAAGAGAAAAGTAAGGGAGGTAGGCAGAAGACTGGAGGGTAGGAAACAGAAGAAGGGGGCCGACAGGGAAGATGGCCCCTGATGACAGTGTGGCATGCCCAATGCCTCACCAGAGAGGAGTGGGGTGGACAAAAGCAAAAAAAAAAAAAAAAAAATTGTGTAAGAGAAAAATAGGGGGAGGGAAAGGAAAGATGGAAGGAAACAGAAGAAAGAAGCCAAAAAGAGAGAGAGAGAGAGAGAGAGAGAGAGAGAGAGAGAGAGAGAGAGAGAGAGATACCCCGGTAGGTACAGCTAGCACGGCCGGTCAGTTGGAGCCAACACTTGGTGGGAATCCAGCAGTGTCAGTGCTGCTATGGTGGATGGGTCATGTTCAGGAAGGTCATTGGGACTCCATTTGGTGAGTCTGTGTCGCATCCAGACTGAAGGCTGGTCCAGTAGTCCATGATAACGAACAGTGGGGTGGTCAAACTGGGAGTCCAAGATATGATGGTTAAGTCCAGGGATCGATGGTAGGTCTCTTCTTGATAAGATGTGTCACGTCTGGTCGGGAGAAGTAGGTCCAGGAATCAATGATGAGGAATTTGTCAAGGTATGTGTGGACCCTGTCTTTGATTGCACTACTAGTATTGTCCCAACCAAGTGGGGAGACCAGTTGACTACTTGAGATGTGAATGATCAAGTTGGGTTCTGTACTCCGGATGGTTTGTTGGTCAAGTCTTATTGATTCAGATGCTAAGGTGGTGGTAACGCTTTTTGCCTGGTAAATAGGTCCATTGCAAATTGAGTCAGGGCTCTGTAAGTTTCTTCATTCTGTAGGGTGAGGTGTTCTTGATTTTAGTAGTTGAAGCATAGTCTTGTTATTAGGATCCTCCTGATGTCCTCGTAGATTTCACAGCTGTGGGCAAGGTGCTCCCACGTCTGATCCTCTCCACAGTGACAGCGGGGCGAGTCTGAAATTCTGAAGTCATGTAGTTTTTTCTGGAAGGAGCCATGTCCAGTGAGGAGGTAGGTAGCATAGAGTCCCGGTGAAAACCAGACAGGTGTGAGGGGGTAGGAGGCCCTGACATCTGGGAGGAATCTTTTGGTGACAGCGCCTTTAGTTGAGGTCTGCCATCTTTCTTGCCAGGTGTCTGTTAGATGTTCAATAAGTCTCTTCTTTTCAGCATTTCTATTATTTGCTGGGTCAGTGGTGAAACCTGCGCAGGTAACTGCTCTTCCTTTGGCTATTTGATAGAGCAACCCATGACGAACAATCTCCAGGTCCAGTGGAAGCGATCCAGTGAGAACCTGGAGTGCATGGGTACTGACAGTGCGACAGGCACGCGAGGACAGAAGGAGAAGAGAGCGCTGGATAGTTCCTAGGCGCGATCTGTTTACTACTGTATTGGCCTTCTTGTACCAGACTCCAGAGGCATAGGTGATAACCGGGATGAAAACTGCCTTATAGAAGAGGGACAGCGTTCTCTTCTTTAAGCCCCAGTCCTTCCGGGCAACTCTTGAGACTTGGGCAGCATACTTCCTGATCTTAATCCTGAGTTGATCTAGATGAGGAGTGAAGGAAAGGTTTTTGTCTAAGATCAAACCTAGATATTTAAGCTCTGTTTTTAGTTTTACTGTAACACCATTAACCTTGATTTGGGGTGGTCTTCTCAAATCAAGGGTACCTTTTAGTAGGATCGAATGGGTTTTCTCTGGGGAGATCTTTAGGTTGTTATTCTCTGCCCAAGCTTGAAGGGTGGAGATGGCCTGGTTGGCAGTTGCTTCTAGGTGCGCTCTGTTATTGGCAGAAAAGAGCATGACCAGGTCATCTGCATAGGCCTGGGTTTGTACATTGTTGAGTTTGGTGTTCAAGAAATCATCCAGCACCAGATTCCAGAGAAGAGGCCCCAAGACAGATCCCTGAGGGCATCCCCTGAAGACTGGTCTGGAAACACTGCAGTGGGGAGTGGACACGACAACTCGCCGGTCCTGGAGATAGGTCTTGATGCATCTATATAAGTTTTCTGGAACTTGCGCCCTCCGGAGCCTGCCAAGGACGCTGGGCCACCAGAGGGAATCGAAGGCACCAGCAAAGTCGAAGGAGATTAGAAGAAAGTATTTGGAGTTGCAGTTGATAGCAGCTTCAATGATTGTTTCTAGTGCATCTACCGTGGAGCGTCCTTTCCGGAAACCGTACTGGTTAGGTGAGGAGAGACCAGCATCATTGTAGTGGGCTTCTATTCTATGGGAGATCATCCGTTCGAGAAGTTTGCTGAAGACCGGCAGCAGTGCAATGGGCCGATAGGATTGTGGCAGATCATGTGGTTTGGTTGCATTCTTCAATATAAGTCTAACGGTTGCAGTCCTCCACTGTGTGGGGAAGAATCCTTGGTGAAGGCAGTGGTTTAACAGGTTGAGTATGGTAGTGGGAATAAGTTCAATGGCTTTCTGGACAATTTCTGGATCGAGCATGTCTCTGCCCGGAGCCTTCTTGTTTCTGATTCTAGATGCAGCTAAGTTGAGCTCGGTTGGGGTGAAGGGTTCTTCAATTGTAGTTGTGCGATATGTTTCATTTTCCGTGCAGAGCTCTAGCTGTTCCGTTGTGTGTGGGTCAGTAGGCTGCTGGAATGTAGCATCTAGAATATTATTGATAGTATCTTGCCATGATCTGGTGTAGAGTCCGTTTGGTAATTTTGTTGTTGATACGACCTCGCCTCTGGGGAGCTTGTTAGTGGTCACTTTGTACACAACCCCCCAGGGATCGGTGTTCCCTTCAGTGCTTACCAGGGCTTCCCATGAGCGCCTTTTGCGCTGTTTTATTGTTGTGGTATACTGGTTCCTGGTCACTCGATATTGCTGCAGTAAAGCTTCTGTTTCTTCTGGAGGCCATGTTCTTCTTGCACGTTGATAGCGTTTTCGTCGGTAAATGACTTCGCGTCTAAGAGCCTGGAGTTCTGGTGACCACCAGGGGACAGCACTAGGTGTGAATCTCTTCTTTTTGATAGCCTTGTTTGCAGCATTAGTGACGAGCTGTGTAATTGCGCGTTGATGCTGGTCTGGGCTGAAGCCGCTAAGATTGAAGTGGCTAGCTGCACTGGTCAATTCCTCCTTAAAAAGGTTCCAGTCAGCCTTATTCAGGGCATATCTTCTTTGAGTTCGGTTGGTTGGTTGAGTTACTAGTGAACGGTGTAGTTGGAAGGTTAGTACCCTGTGGTCAGAGGTGGTCCAGTCCTCACGGACTGTCCAGGAAGCAAGGTGTTGAGCAATGGAGCTTGAGGCTAAGGTGACATCTATGGTAGCTTCCCACAGGGTACTTGAGAAAGTTGGCAGGCAGTTAGGTTTGTTTAGAATGACTAGGTTGCTGTTAGATAAGTAGTCCTCAAGACGTTGGCCATTTCTATTTCCTCTGTGATTTTGAGTTCGGCTATGCCAGGCTGGGGACCTGCAGTTAACATCAGCCCCTATAATAAGTTTTGCATTTGGCATTTGTAGCTGGATGGTCTGTAGATATCGGGTGGCAGGAAGGATATCTTCCCCCGGTCGACAGTATATCGAGACTAAGTAGAATTGTCCCAGTGGTGAAATTACATGGGCGCACACAGCCCAGCTAGTACACAGATCAGTGATTTTGGTGACAGTCAGTTCGGGATTGCAAACGACGATCGCAGCCCAGGGTGTGTCACCATCAACCTGGACCACTTTAAATCTCAAGGGGTAGCCTTTTACCTCCTTATTATGGGTGTATGGCTCCTGAAGAAGCAGCACATCTAAGTTCTCTTCATCTGCCTTTTTGACCAGTTGTGCAGCAACAACCTTGGACCTCTGAGCATTATGTTGTGCTATTTTCACAGTGTGGGTATTTACGTTTGGTCTGTTACTCCCCATAATCTATTCTTGACTGTTGAGCACTTCTGGCTTTGAGATAAACTGGGCAGTTGCTGTCACGGAGTGAATGGTTGGCTGGCACCTTTAGGGCCTTGCAATTGGCACATGTGGGAGGTTGAGACTTATTGGGGCATGTAGCGTACTCATGCCCCATTTCGGCACAGTGGCCACAGGTGGGCAGATTTTGCCTGCACGTGTGCGTGGTGTGGCCAAAACGGTAGCACCTGAAACATTTGGGGACGGCTACATGCTCCCTAAAGCGGTGGCTGCCCCAGTTGATGTAAATTCTTGTTTGCTGGGAGAGGATCTTCCAGGCCTTGGGTGATAGCTCAAAGACCCAGTTAATAGTGTGCCCAGCTCTGGTTTTTGTTTGGAATTTAGGGATTATGTGAGACGTCGATTCTTCATCTGGGAGTTCCTGTTTCAGGTTTCTGTGGAAAATTTCGCTTTGCAATTCCTCCGGAGGGAGATCCTTGTCCACATCTAGTACCAGTATACAAGGGCCCTTTTGTCTAGGGGGCTCGGCCAGGAGTCCCAGAGATGGTATTTTAGGGTTCTTGATAATCAGTTCAGCATCCTCTTTTGTGGCTGTTTCTATAATTACTCCTGTATTTCGCGTTTTGCGAATTGACTTGATTTTAGTGTTCTTTAAGTCATCTGTCAAGGAGTCCATGACAGTCTTCTTGACCTCCTCACTGGACAAACAACCTTGATTAGTAAGGGGTTTAAGTACCACTAGGTTAGGTCTGGGTGATAGGGTTTTCTTCAGTGTAGTCCGTAGATTGGCATCTGAATTGTTTGTCTTGTTTCCCAGTTCCTGAGATCCGGGAATAAAGTCCGGTGGTGGTTTCCTCAGCGCGTGGGCATATGTGGAGTCGCGCTGTCGCATTTGTTTTACTCCACAGTAGTGTAGTCCATTGGGTAATGAATGGGCAGTATGCACAGAAACAATGTTCTCGGTTAGCACACACAAGTTGCTTTTTGTTATAAATCATGAATTCCTAACGCGCCTGAAACGTTAATGTTTTAATTGCGTGATTAACTAATTTTTTTTGATAGGTTAAACTAGTATTTCCAATCTGTTATTTAATGCTACCTCGAATTAAATGCTACCTTCTGTGGACCCCACTTTGTTGGATGTGTTGTGATGATTGTAATTGTATTTTTTTTTTTTTTGTTAAAGTAAGTTACATACCTGTAGTATTAATTCACGATAGCATATTTAGATATAAATGTTTTGTGTGTTTAATTATTGAATACCGTTTTACTTGTGTTCTAATAAAAATCTGTTTTCTTAATGTGTTAAGAGAATTAAGCCTCATTTATACCATGATAAGATCCACGAGGTTCAAGTCCGTGACTGCTAAATACGGTCGATCTGCCCAATACGCACTGCACCAGCAAGCCAGATTATGTTCCATTTCCCTCATGGATTGTTCAGTAGGCTCCCGTCCTGTATTGGCTTGATAATGGCTGCTGCTTGACATTTCTGTTCACTGACATTTGTGGGTGGGGGGTTAAAATTTAAAACAGAAAAAGATAAGCAATCAATAACAAAGAACACGGCACAAACAAATTGCAAGTAACACGATACGCGCAAGTGAGAACGGCGTAACAAGTTACGAAGCTTTAAAAATAGGAATGAAGAGAAGATTCCGAAAATTAATTTTTTTATATGATTGAAGTGACAGATAGTAAACTCGATCTTATTGAATTTGCGATGCATTTCACCATAACTAACAGAATACCAGCTGTGGGTCTTTTATCGAAAATTCAATAAGATCGAGTTTACCATCCGTTTATGATAGATTGCACTAACAGAAATGCCCAACAAACAGCTGACTGCTAATTGTTTTATGGTTGTGACCTCCAGAAATCCGACGGAACCATGTCGGAGAAAATCTTAAGGTAATCTCCAGTGCTGCGGTCTCCTGCTCCGATTAAATGGCATGTTGTCTCAATTAAGTGAAGTAAACCCTGGCTATTTTCTTGATTGGGTTGTTTTTTAAGATTTTCCCCGATTAACTGGTGGCCCAAATAACCGGAATTCACTGTAATATATACATACATATACAGGGTGATTCACTACCAGTGCGACAAACTTGCACGAGGGGTAGGGAGCACAAAGACGAATCGGAATCACATAGCATTGCAGGGTCCGAAATGCCTTAGTCATGCAGTAGAAGACGTTGAACGGGAGGTCGCGTGAACAGCGATCCCGCTGGAAGTCAGCATTTGCGAACCGGTTCCCGAGGCAGTAGGATGGACGAGTATTCAAACGTTGAACTGGCCGACAGCCCCTCGCGTATGGAGCTGCGGACTATAACGGGCGTGCCGCTCCGCACTTGTACCAGGAACGTTTCCCGCACAGGCGTGCTCCTCATCATACGATTTTCGCACGTGTGCACAGAAGGTTACGTGAGATTGGTTGTTTCACGAGAGGTACCATGAATCGAGAGCGAACGACAGGACGCCAGACAATGAGGAGAATGTCCTACGTCTTGCAGCAGGCAGTAAGAGTACTCGAGCGATAGGCCAACGATTGGGTATTTCCCAATCCACTGTATGGAGGATACTGTCAACAAACCAAATGAGTTCATACCATCTGCAACGCGTCCAATCATTGGAGCCTGCGGATTATCCACTCCGGAGGACTTTTGCTACTTGGTTTCTTCAACAGATACCGTACGCAAATGCCGACTTCCAGCGGGATCGCTGTTCACGCGACCTCCCGTTCAACGTCCTCTACCGCATGACGAAGGCATTTCGGACCCTGCAATGCTATGTGATTCCGGTTCGTCTTTGTGCCTCCTACACTTCCTGCAAGTTTGTCGCACTGGTAGTGAATCACCCTGTATATATATATCGATATTTGGGGACATAATTATAAAGCTACCAGGCTTTTCATACCATACCAACTAAGGAAATACTATTCAAGGTTTAGACCTAGATACATCCTAGATATCTGATGACACGTGGTAGAGAAGAAAATGCATGGATGCAGATAAATTATCTGGTGATACAGAAGCCTGCGGTAGATAAAACTAGTCTTCAAGTCACAAAGGAGGTTAGGCAAGCAAAGGCAGATTACGAGACGTCCCAGGCAAATAATGCCAATAAAAGTAGCAAAGACTTCTTTACTTATATTAACAGTAAAAGGAAAGGGCTGAATCACATTGGCCCACTTGATGTCGATGGTTTAACCGATCCTGCTCGGGTTTCTGAAACAGGAAGCTAAATGATTTTGTGAGAACCTGGAGGAAAGTGACACATAAAAAAAGAAAAAAAAAAGGGTACCTGGGGTGGATGGGATGTATCCAATTGTATTAAGGAAGGCAGCAAAGGAGGTAAGCAAACCACTAGCCATAATTATAAGAGCATCTTTGTATTCAGAAGTCCCTGTGGATTGGAGATGCGTGAACATATCTCCAATTCACAAAGGGTTAAAGAGTGAAATGAGTAATTACAGACCTTTTTAGCTTAACTTTTTTTATGTTTCAGGAAAAATAACGGTCACTGGTTAAAACAAGTAACGCAGGACCTTCTAGACAGGAGTGCGGTTATACTTCAGTCACAGCTTTGGTTTGTTAAAGGGAGATAGTCTGATCAATTTGATTGGATACTAGATGCAGCGACAACGGAACTGGATGCAAAAAATAATTTTGATATCATATACTTGGATTTCAGGAAAGCTTTTGATACTGTTGCACATAAGACTACTGTACAAATTGGAACTCCTCATGTGAAACGGGTCTCTTCACTCTTCCCGAGCTAAAGCTGGCCTCAAGCAAAATAAATATCCATAAATGTCCGGGTTTAGATCTTGTGGAAAATGCTGTAATTATTCCAGATCTTTCTAGAAATACTTTTATGTACAACAAATGTCTTACTGAGGGGATATTTCCTAATTTCTGGAAGGTAGCTTTGATCAAAATTATTCACAAGCCGGACAAAAATAAATCTGATCCCAAAGCATACAGACCCATCTCTCTTTTGGCAAACCTTGGCAAACAATTTGAAAGATTGTTAGCACCCAGAGTAACAGATTTAATTGCAGGTCAAAACTTAATGTCTCCATCCCAATTTGGCTTCAAGAAAGAAAAATCCTGTGAAGACGCCTTGGTCTCTTTAGTTAATCACATATCAGCTTCGAGGGCTAAATATGAAATAGCCATATTCGTTGACTTCGAGGGAGCTCTCGATTCCCTCTGGTGGGAGAGCGCTCTCAATCGTCTTACCAAAGCCAAGTGCTCTCAGCAACTGTTCCAAGTTATTAGAAGCTACTTCCAAAATAGACTCATCCAAGTAATGTCAAAACAGCAGTCTCTCTCAAGGACCATCTCAAGAGGATGCCCCCAGGGATCTGTTCTGGGACCCCTCTTCTGGAACATAGTTTTGGACAGCTGGCTCACGCAAAAACCTGATAATAACGCTGCCTTCGCATACGCTGATGATTTGGTTCTTCTAATTCCAGGTCGATCGCGTCTTCAACTAGAACAATCAGCCAATATAACTCTTTCTGAGCTAATCAAGTGGTCAAGTATATATAAACTGCGAATATCTGCCACGAAAACAAAACTGATGGTTTTTAAGGGCAAGTTAGATTACAGAAGACCTCCAAATATAAAGATACACGGAAAGCAAATCCCTTTTGTTCCTGAATTAAAACATCTTAGCATAATTTTAGATGACAGGTTAACCTTCTCTCATATTAATAACCTCGCCTCGAAGATTAAGAAGTTCACTGCAGCAGTTATCCGAATTTCCAAATTGGACTGGGGACTAAATAGGAAGACTCTCTTACTATATTATACAGCAGTATTCGTACCAATAACAACGTACGCTGCGGGAGTCTGGTTTCATAGAGCCGTTAAACTCCGTTCCAAGCTCATCTCCATTCAATGGATTATGCTTCTTGCCATGCTCCGGGCCTGCAGGACAGTGTCCTCTACAGGTCCTTGCTGGAGTCTTACCACCAGATCTGCATGTCATATTCAAAGGACTATGCTATCGTCTAAAGCACAGAGTTCCCGGCGAGATTCTCGACATCTCATGCAACTTAACTGCTAACATCAATGACGAAAAACGGAGAATCTGGAATGAACTTATCGGTGTGTGGCAATCACGATGGGATTCCAGTACTACTGGTCAAGTCACCCGCTCTTTTGTTCCTGCAGTTACCTTCCGTCTCAACAAGAACGTCCGCTAATGGTTTTCTCGCAGCCTAACAACATCGTATATACTTACTGGGCACGGCTCCATCAACTCCAAACTATTTCAATTTGCCTTGTCTGACACCAATCTCTGCTTGTGTGGTGCTGAGGAAACCTGGACGCACATTCTGTATCGCTGCAGCCTGTACCACGATGACAGATCTACACTACAAGCTGCTGTCAGCAACTTCTCTGAAGGAAATGAAGTGGCGCTGACTGAAAATTCTCAATCGTTCTCATCTCTACAACAATTCTGCTCTGCTGTTTTCACCAAAAGAAAGCAACTCTTCTCAAGTTTATCAACAACAAGGAACCAACCCAACACCTGCAATGTCTATCGATATTTCTTAAAACTGATATAGCCTGCCATCAATTTTTTTTTTTTTTTTTTTTTTTTTTAAGCTGGTACCCCAGTTTGGGCCGCTGTGGATACAGAATTAGTTAACACCCATTGGTATAGCACTACCTCCAGTGGGTGCGGTTTTCGTTCTTCCTAGGACAGAAAAAGACTGGTCTGATGGTTCTTGGGCCACAAGTAATACTTCTGATTAGTTGCGTGATGTTATTTGCTGTGTGAACATGGTACATGTTCATTACACATATAACATTGTAATTAACACGATTATATGTATGTATCATTATATATTGTATGTATCATTATATATTGTGTATATATGTATGTGTGTGTGTGCATGGCGAATTTGCCAGTTTCTGGCTAGGGGCCGCTTGTTGTTTTTGTTAATAAAGAAAATGTACAAATTGGAGCAGTATGGCATTAAGGGAAAGTTACTGCTATGGATAAAGGGATGGTTGAGTGGGATAAGACAGTGGTTATCAGTGGACACCGCTCTTCGTGGACGAATATTATTATGGAGTTCCACATAGTTCGGTGCTGGGTCAACTGATGTTTTCTTTATTTATTAATGATATTGTATTGAATATCAAGTTTAATGTCTAAGTTTGCAGATGATATAAACATTGGCAGGGTGGTTAATGACAGCAATGAAGGTATGCTGCTGCAAAAATATCTAGAAAAATTAAGCAGATGAGCTGAGAAATGGCAATTGAAGTTTAACATTAACAAATGCAAGGTACTGCATATGGGTAGCAGTAATCCCAGAGTAACGTACCAGATGTGTGGTCCTGCACTCAGGGTTGTGGAAAATGAAAAGGATCTGCAGTCAGATATGAAGTTGCCTGAGCAGTACTGACAGGCTGCCAGGACAGCTCATGAGGTTTTGTCAATGATATACAGGAACTTTTCTAGGAGGAATAAGTAGGTAATTATCCCATTGTATAAGACACGAGTCAGGCCACATCTTTATTACTGCATATGGATCTGAAGGCCTGTTTTTAGAAAATGTTAAACTGTTGGTATGCCTTTTAATGAAGCCTAAAGCACAGTTAATTTGTTTAGTTGAAATTTAGATGTGCGAATGGGATATCTACAGGAATCCGAGGAGTGAAACTTACTCCCAGTTCGCTATAATACGTGATGCAGAGATTTGTGTAATAGATTATGGAAAAAGAGATGTTTTTTTCTTTCTCTGATGGAAAGGGCATATTTTTCCAGAACTAGCTGAAGTTTCCTGTAATTTTATTGTGCTCGATTATCTCGTGATCTTATTTAGGAAACCTTGATAATTCATGATAATAGCATAGATCTTATGATCATCTGCGTAGCTTATAAAACGAACCGTGGCACATTTTTTTCTACTTCATTCATTCATTTGGGGAAGCTTGTTGAGATGAATTACAGAATGGCTCGAAGGAGTGATTTAGTTCGCCTCCACATAGGACGCGGTCATCTTACTCATACATTTCTGCTGAGAGCAGATGACTCTGCTATGTGTGAGAATTGACACCTTTTTAAATATTCGTCATATTTTAACTGAGTGTCCACGTTTTAGACACTAACATGATTTATATTTTGCCGCTTTTAGTCATACACTCAGCCAGATATTGTCCGACAATGACCATATCTCTGCTGTTTTTTGCTTTCTAAAATCAGTAAACCATTTTACTCGCATTTAAAACTACCTTGTTATTATTACCTGTTTATTGATGTCTTATACATTTTATACTTGATTTTATATTATGACTTAGTGACCTAATCCATTAGGCCAGTGGTCTCACACTGGCGGCCCACATCCGGTCCCCCGAAAATTTTACATGGCCCTCAAATACATTTCAATTATGCATTTGTTGTAAATACGGTGCTTATATTCACTCTCAGTTTGTTTAAAAAAATTCCGGCCCGTCAGCTGCTTTCAGATCGTGCATTCGGCCTGCATGCAATTTGAGTTTGAGACCACTGCATTAGGCCACTGAAAGTTTCTTTTTTTTTTTTTGACCAGGTTTTGGCGCATTAAAAATGCGCCAAATAAAACCCAAACAGCCAACTTGCCCGTTTGAATGGAAGATATGTAGGCTCTTCTTTCAACATTGAGAGCACATTCTACTTATTGTAGAATGTAGACCAAGAGATGCTGGTTTTAAGATTATTGCATGCTCCGTAGAATTTTCCAGAGATATAAAAGCTGTTGAGATTCAAATCAGTCCATGCCGATCCTTCCGGAGAAACTTCCTTAGAAGCAAACAACGAAGTTAAATTTGCTAAAGTTTGTTTGTTTCTGTCATTGAGTATTGGCTGAGGCCTGGCCGCGAATGTATTTGGATTTCTAGCTTGGATTTGAAACTCTTAAAAGGGTACCAGAAACGTAAGTTCCATTCCCGTGTTCGATTGGGAAAGCTGTCGTGAAAGCCCAGAGGATCGCATCTCGTGATCCCTGAGATTTCATGACACACCCAGGGTCCCGAGCTGGATATCATCATTCTTCTCTTATTTTGTGATTCCCTTCTACTTCTCTCTCTCTCTGGAGTAATTCAGAATTTTTTTTTTTTTTTTTTTTGTTGGTGCAGCATAAGTGTCAGCTTTCCTTGCACCATATGGCTAATAATAATATACAGTAAGACCCCCCCGTATCCGTGGGGGATACGTTCCAAGATCTTCGTGGATGGCTGAAACCGCGGATATAAGAGAATGCTTACTGACCTCATAACGTGAAGTCAGCATAACGTGATTTTCTTGTACATATATACGTATTGATAAATTAAACACAGTAAGACATTACCAACATTAAATATGGTAATAATAAAGTACAGCAGACTCGATTTATCGGGATTGGATTAACCGGGACACTTCAAGAATCCAAATAAAAAAAAAAATTTTAAAAAATCAACCAGAAATCATAAATTTCAAGTAATAACCAGAATAAAATAAAAATCAATTTTCTGTTTATACTCCGGGACGACCAAACGGCCAGAGGAGTTCGCATGATAGATTGAATACAAGAAACAGCACCGTATTCAGTAGTCACGGTGCTTGAACCCCGGTCACTCAAGGCACGTGTACTTAGGCACCCGCGCGCCTGACCACTAGGCTACGGCTTTGCAAGTCATCATTAAGCGACAAGAACCGGTGTTATAAGTCGTCAATGGGAGATTAGTGTACCTATTATCTTGCAACCCAGGGGTTCACATCTGATGAATATGGGCTTGGCAAACCCAGGGTCCTGAGCTGGATATCTTCTCTTTCTTGCTTTCTTGATGATTCCGTTCTACTTCTCAGGGTATCGTGGGAATTTTTTTTTTTTTTTTTTTTTTTTGCTAGTGCAGCATAAGCCTCAGGCTTCTTTGCACCATATGGCTAATAATAATAATAACCCCTGCTGTCTTCACACCTACCTCTCAAAACAAGAGGGGGTGGGGCGGGGGAAAACCAAATATTTAGTTTGAGATTTAGTGCGTCGCGTCGATTGTTGTTCCGTCGCACTGCAAAAGGACAAATTTTGTTTCGTTATTTATGTCAGGTATGTCGAAATTTATTTATTTATTTATTTATTTTTTTTTTTTTATTAGAAATCGCGAAAACGATGGGCAAGCGCAAATTAAGCAAAAACTTGAAATTATTCAAAAGTTTGAAAAAGGTGCATCCGTTAAATCTCTAAAGAATCACTATAATGTTGGTGACCAAACCATACGGGACATTTTAAAAAATAAAGGGAAGCATCATATTTTGGACACGTGAGTAGTACGTTAAGTTTTTTTTCGTTTTTTCCCCCATGGTTCCCCTCGGGTAATTGAATCAGCGGATACAACTGTAGTGGATTTTGCTGGTATGCGCGCTGCTGCAACGCGAAGTAGTCTTTGAGGCTTTTGGATCTGATGTATTTTCGTTGTTAATTATATGATGGGGATTCTTGGAAATCCAAGGAAGAGGGTACTGATACTGTTTTTATCTGGTACACAAATACTGTAGGTGGAATGAAGGTACTTTGCCCAGATTTTATGTTCAGTGTTTCAGCGACGTTGTTTGGATTTAGTGTGAAATTCAATTTGGATTCCACACTAAATCCAAGCGCGACTAATCTACAAATCCCAGTTTCTTTTATTTAAAATAGCTTAAGAGCCCTCAGTGCTACCTTTATTTAACTGTCTCCATCCCAGGATTCTGTACACTACAGGTTGGGAAACACTACTGTAGATGAAAGCTGCATCGAGTTTAGCAATTTATGCTGATAGTTTTAAACTGGATTATTATATCGCAATGGGTATTTATATTAGTCATGCGTAAGCCTTTGACCTATTGCCAGTGTTTCACTACAACTGAAATTTCCTGAAATAAAAATAAATTTATGCCCCTGCAAATAGATTGAGACATTTCCCGCATGTGTTGGTAAAAATTAGATCATAGCTCCAAGAAATTAATTAGTGAAGCTCGAACCCATATACGCGGTACCGCTGCTTATTACGCACTTAACTGATTTGTGGATATCAGAAACTCAATTTTAAGGAGAAAAATAGAGTAACGATGTTTTGTGGGTGTTGCAAAGCGAATAAGTAAGACTGAAAATATAATTGAGTGTACCCATTTTTTTATTATTATTTTTTTAATTTAAAAGCGTGTGTGTTTTGTCAAAACAACCAAAACTGTGTGAACAATTTTGCCTGTAAATTGCGTGCATTCTATGATCAGTTTGCCTGCTTTTCTGGAATGGGAGGGGGGAAAAAAAAAAAAAAACATTTCTGGATGAAAAAAACCATTCAATCCTGGCCCTCTGCTGATTAGCTTGATCATGATATGAGAAGTCCGCCCATTTTGGGAGGTTTCTAATCCCGGTCTCTTCCGTTTCATGTAAAGGCAGTTGAAACCAGTGCTACCCTCTGGAATAAATATTCTTATTCTTCGATTGGTTTCGAAACTAAGAAGTTTTTAAAGAAGAGTATACATGGAATTCCATATTGTTTTGATGCAATTTTTGATAATTAAGAAACTTAATTTCCTTTCCAGTTTCTTAAATCTTTTTTGTTCCTCTTCGTAAGAAGTGCATGAGGCAATTTTAAATTATCACTCAGTTACAATTAATTCTTTGAAGGACTTTCATTGAAAACACCATCATGGGGCTATTTTTTTTCTTTTCCTTTTTTTTTTTAATTTCCCAAATTCACTCTTGGATTCAGATTTCTCGACCGAAGTTATATGCCGCACATATCAAGAGTGTTTTTCAGGTCTGTTCCTATGCTCATTGGCGTTGCTGACCTGGAGCATTTCATTATCGATGTAGCGCATCGTAAATGCACGGAGAATATTGACCATAACAATATTTAGGTATTCTTGAATTAAGCCTTCGAGGACAGGGAGAAGATAAACATCGTTTCATTAAATATTGTCCAAAAAAACAACACTACTGTAAGTGCGGAGAAAGCATAACGCGCTAGTTTCTTGATTAGTAAGGGATTTTAATTCTTGATTATTGACTTGATTATTTAATTCTTGTTAACATTTTCCAATGTGATTATGCTTCCTTTCTAGTAAATGAATTCTTGTGTAAAATATTTATATTATAGTGAATTTGGACATTGTTATTGTGTCAAAAGCTCTTTCTGACCAATCCCTCTGTGGGAACTGGGTCTTTCTTAATTTTATCTTATTTAATTATATTGCTTTATAATACCCCCAGCTTTACATTGGAACCTTAATGGGCTGTTGCTGTAAGTTTAAATTTCGACTGGAATCCTCACACATCTTCCAAAGTCCAAGTTGTCTGCTGCTCAATTATTTTATTTACTTTTTTTCAGTATCAGAAGATTCCATGTAATGAGGATTTTCTTTTATTTTTTCCCCAACCAGGATAAGCCCAGTGGTTTGCTATAGAGCTGTGTATATTTCTCGTGAATGATGAGACATTTTATATTATCACCATAAAGTTTATTGCACAGTTAAATCATATGAAAAATACAAACATTAAATTAATCATGAATATACAATCACTCACTGCTTTCTTCTACTCTACATAATTATAATGCTCTCATATACCTCTTTCCTTCCCATGTATTTATAACCATGTAAAACATACGAGCAATAAAAAAATACTAAACTAACTAGCATACACAATCTTCGTTTCATACTCCGTCACAGTCATACATGTGGATAATCTCTACTTTCACATAAACACATAATTATCTTATATATTTTTCTATCCTTTCTTCCACATGCATAAGACTAAAGGTATTTTGTTATCCCCTTTCTTAATCAACCTCTTAGAAGTGCTTCACAACAAGCCAATTGTGGGAACTTTCCTTTTTTTTATCCTTTGATTCACTATTCTGATGTGGTTTACAATCTACACACACACACACACAGTGTGTTAACTATTTGTTAATGACAATAACATCTAATACATTACTTCGCATATAGGCGCCTCCGTAGCCAGGTGGGCAGGAGCAGTGGTGCGTAGCACACGCTTCTTGATTAGACGGGGTTCGAGCCCGTGACTACCAAATACGGAGGATGCGGAAAGGTCAGGGAATGACCACCGCATATCCCCGGAGCAATATGGCCTTAGTTGCTAATGCTCCTAAAAAATAAAATAACTTCACATATGTTTTTACATCAACTAGGTAACTCACACTTTCTCTCTATCAAGTATTCAGCTCGACCTACTAGTCCTATTCATTGTCTATCAGTTAACATAATCAAAATTTCAGGACTTACTTTATCTGCCTTTCTCTTTTCTTCCCACTGCCTCGATAGGGTTCCTGGCTTCTGATCTCTTTCAAGCGGTCGTCTTCCTTGGTCTGGCTTTTATTGGTTCACTAGGTGCACATCTGTGGACTGCGTTGTTTGTTGGTCCTCTCCGCAATACAAAGGTTTTGCTTCTGGGACACTGCTCTGGCTATTCATTTAGACTTTCATGCAACTATCTGCACTTCCCTTATCACTTTCTTATTATTTTCCCCTCGCTCTACTTTTATTAATACCCACTGAACTGTGCCGGCCCTGTTCTCACTCCCACTTTCAAAAATCTCCGTCCTCCAAAAATCTGTCTCACTCTCACACTCTTGTTTCTCCTTTTTTGTTCATACCTCTTTCCCCTTTCCTTGACCAATCACCATTAATGTCTCTTTTTACATATTTATTCTTATTCGCTAAATCTCTCCTCTTTTCCTAGGAAACCTTCTGTATGGCCAAGCCATCCTTCCGCAGAAATACCAGGGTTGTTTACAGAGCTGCTTCCATCAGTGACAAATGCAAAGTACTGCATATGGGTAGAAGTAACCCCAGAGAAACGTACCAACTGTGTGGTACTACACTTAAGGTGGTAGAAAATGAAAAAGACCTGGGAGTAATTGTGCAGTCAGATATGAAGTTTTCTGAGAAATGAGACAGGCTGCTAGGGCAGGTCATGGGGTTTTGTCAATGATATATAGGAATTTTGCTAGCAGGGAAAAGGAGGTGATTGTCCCTCTGTATAAGGCAATGGTCAGGCCACGCCTTGAGTACTGCGTACAGGTCTGGAGGCCTCATTTTAGGAAGGATGTAGATTTGCTTGAGCGTGTACAGAGAAGAGCAACACGATTGGTGAGGGGAATGAAGGGATTCTCTTACCAAGAGAGGATTAAGTTCTGCAAATTGCAGTGGCTGGAGACTAGGCACCTGCGCGGTGATCTGATTGAGGTCTATAAGGCCTTGAATGGGTTGAGTACGCTGAATTCTGATGGAATTCTTCCACTTGTTCAGATTACGAACCTACGGGGACATAAGTTCAAATTAAGAAAGAACAGATGTAGAATAGATGTGCGGAAATTTGCCTTTAGCCAGCGGGTGGTTAATTGCTGGAACAAACTTCCATCTGTCGTTGTGGAAGTTGACAGGTTAAATAAATTTAAGGAGGAACTGGACAGGCATTTGGAGGGAATGGTGTGTTTTTTTTTTTTTTTTTTTGGCTGATGCTGCATAAGCTCCTACACTTGCTTTCTTGCATCATGTGCCACTACTACTACTACTACTACTACTACTACTACTACTTTACTAAATGGCTACTCTCTTATAATCCCTTAATCTTTTTTCTACGCTCTTTGCCCGACCTATCCGCCCTTCAGTTTTCAACGGTGTCGTAAAGTTAGTTTACAACTGCAACACTTTATCTGCCGAAACTGAGTGTCTTCCCTTACTAGTCACGGCTGATTTCTCCCCTGAAGTAGAGAAATTCTGGCATGGTGTTTTCCATCTGTGGTCAATTCTTAACTCTTATTTTCCCTTCATCTTTACTGTACTATGCATTTGCTTGCACTTAAAGTTTTTAAGGTGCGATTTGGGGACAGTGCCTTTTTTCCACCCTAACTTATCTTTGTAGCCAATATCTGTGTGCTGCATCCGTTTTATTTTCAAGTAAACAGAACCGTCTCCAACTGACACTTCTGTTCTGTTTTATTCTGAATTGCTCCCCATTGTGACAACGCTTATCCACGCTCTACCTCAAACAAACAATTGTGGAAACTCATCAGCAATTTGCTTAACCCTGTCTGTTCAAAATATAATAAATTTCAAAATACAAAAAGTTATTATTTTTATGGAGTTGTAAGATTGGATCTCACACCTCCAAGGGAATGTTTTTTTGTGGCACACGTTAAGCTTCTTTTGATACTAGTAAAGCAACATTTGGTTGCTACACGTTTTCTGGAAATTATTTACGACCAGGCATATTTCTAATTTCTATAATTTCCATCTGCAAATGAATTCCTCCAAAAGGATATTGCGCCGTATCACAAGGCCAGAATAGTATTAAACTAGTTCCAGGAACAAGAGATTGAATTTATCATATTACAGTGGCCTCTGTAGTCACAAATCTCAATCCAGTTAAGTCCCTGTGTGATGTGGAACGAGCTGTTCGAAGTAGAGATCTTCAACCATTCCATGCAACAACTGGTAAGCAGTTAAGCCAGTATAGACTAGCATTCCTATGGTACGCTTCGTCAAGTCCATTCCAAGACGAATCCAGTCTGTTTTGAGGAGACTGGGGGGGGGGGGGAAGGACTACTCACTCTTAGGTATGTGTACCAAGTAAAGTGGCCACATAGTTCTACCCAGTTCAGAAACGGCAGATGTTTTGTCGTTCGTTACAGTATAATGGTTTGGAGAAGTCTGTGTTCGAATACCATTGAAAATTAGTATTCTTAAAGGCCTCTTCGGCCAAGGCTGTGATTAGACATCTCATCCGGAGGAATTAGTGTTCCTCCACGAGTTTATTGCGGGTTTTTCAGTCCGGACAACATGCGAATCTGCCTGTAAACATACAATTTTTACATTATACCCACCTTTTAGATGTTAATGCGCTATGTAGATAATACAACAATGACACAACTGCTTTATATGAATTTTCGGTTATCAGGCTATAAAAATTTTTCCTCTATTTTCCTGTAATAGTGTCATCAGAATGAATAAACAAAAAAAAAAAAAAAAAAACTAACATTACCCCCTCATTCACTAGTAGGTTGACGGATTTGCGCTCTGGTTTACTACTATGAAGTGCAGCCATTATCAACCCACTGCAGGATGGAAGCCGCCTCAACAATTCATGCTGAGGGAAATGGACCATAATCTGCTACGCTGGTCCAGTGCGGGTTGGCAGATCGACCGTATTCAGCAGTTAGGGGCTTGAACCCCGGTCTACTCAAAGAGCGTGTGCTATTGCACTCCCGCTCCTGCCCACTCGGCTACGGAGGCCGTAGCTAGCCTTAACTAAATGATAAAAAGAAATCGCCTAGATTTTTTGCACATAGTTGCACTACATATTTAGTTAAACCGTTTTGGAGCTTTGTCCCTTTTTTTTTTTTTTTTCCCTGTGTATTGTGTAGGGCGAAAGGCACTCCTTGAAAAAGATTACGAAAGCAAATGTTTTACAGCTATTTACACGCACACACATGGATCCTCGTTATCTCAGGATAATTGGTTCCAGAAAATTCCACTTAAAATGGGATCAATTTTCATAATGTTTATTATTTAAATAAAACTAAATGCAACTAGACATCATATTTTAAGATTCTATATAAATACCGGTGTAGATGCTCCATAGACAACTTTTAAAGAAAAACTATGATAGTTGTACGAAAAGCATTTCATCTGTATCTCATATTGTGCCCATCCTTCACGAGTTGCCCATGTATTGACTACCTCAAATAGGCGCCTCCGTAGACAGGTGGGCAGGAGCAGCAGTGCGTAGCACACGCTTCTTGATTAGACCGGAGTTCGAACTCGTGACCACCGAATGCGGAAAGATCAGGGAATGACCGCCGCATATTCCCGGAGCAATATGGCCTTAGTTGCTAATGCTCCTAAAAACCAAATAACAAACTACCTCAAATAAGTAACGCTTCACTAATAGAGAATACTATTGTTACTTATTTTCGAGGCGCTTCTGTAGCCAGGTAGGAAGGAGCAACAGTGCATAGCACACGCTTCTTGATTAGATAGTAAAAAATTATTTTATTAGACTATTTTTTATTATAAAAGATAATTCTCACAAAAAATATTGAAGTGCTTAGTCCATTTTCTAATGGGGAAAAGCTTTAATTCTTTAATTTTCAAATCCTCGTAACTGCGGGGACTCAAATAATGAATACTCAGGGACTGTGTGTGTGTATACACACACAGTCCCTGAGTATTCATTATTTGAGTCCCCGCATTATTATTACTACTACTACTAATAATAATAATATATACTGTGTGTATACACACACAGTGTATATTATTATTATTATTAGCCATATGGTGCAAGGAAGCCCGAGGCTTACGCTGCACCAGCCAAAAAAAAAAAAAAAAGTTACCGAGAGAGAGAGAGAGAGAGAGAGAGAGAGAGAGAGAGAGAGAGAGAGAGAGAGAGAGAGAGAGAGAGAGAGAGAGAAAGAGAAGAATGATGATATCCAGCTGAGGATCTGGGTGTGCCAAGCCCATACTCACCAGATGTGAGCCCCTGGGGTAAAGCACTTGCCAGCAGCATGGCAAACCAGTAGGGCGAATAGCATTAGCATTAGTAGAGGCATTTGATGCAAGAAAGCAAGCTTATGCAGCATCAGCCAAAAAAAAAAAAAAAATAAATAAATACATCAAAAATAATAAATAAATAAATAAAAAATAACCACTTCCACTTCACCCCTCTGTTCGTTCGAAATACCTGTCCAGCTGAGTCTTAAACTTATTTAGACTATCAACTTCCACGACAAGGGATGGAAGTCTATTCCACCTACCAACCACCCGCTGGCTAAAGGCAAATTTCCTCACGTCTATCCTACATCTGTCTTTTCTCAATTTGAATTTATGCCCTCACAGGTGATTATTCTGAGCAAGAGGAAGAATCCCATCAGCATTGAGCATGCTCAAACCATTCAAGGCTTTATACACCTCTATCAGATCACCTCGCTGGTGCCTAGTCCCCAGACACTGTAATTTGCAAAACTTAAGCCTTTCTTCGTAAGAGCACCCCTTTGTTCCATTCACTAATCCTGTTGCCCTTCTCTGTACTCGTTCCAGCATCTCAACATCCTTCTTGAAATGAGGACTCCAGACCTGTATACAGTACTCTAGGTGTGGCCTGACCATTGCCTTATACAAGGGAATAATCACCTCCTTATCCCTGCTGGAAAAATTCCTATATATCATCGACAATACACCATTAGTTACTCTTGCAGCCCGTCTGCACTGCTCAGAAAACTTCATATCTCCTGCAGAACCACCCCCAGGTCCCTTTCATTCTCTACCACTGTCAGTGTAGTACCACAGAGTTGATACGTTGCTCTGGGGTTCCTGTTCCCCATATGTAGTACTTTACATTTGTCAATGCTAAACTTCATTTGCCACCTCTCAGCCCATTTGTTCAACTTTTCCAGATCCTGTTGCAGTAGCATAGTGTCAGTAGTGTCCTTGACAACCCTGCCAACCTTCGTATCGTCTGCAAACTTGGACATTAAGCTGGATATACCATCATCGATATCATTTATAAATACAGAAAACAACAATGGACCCAATACCGAACCCTGAGGGACCCCACTAATAACATCAGTCCACGATGAGCAGTGTCCATTGATTACCACTCTGTCTTCTCCCCCTCAACCACCCCTTTATCCATAGCAGCAATTTGCCTCCAATGCCACACTGCTCCAATTTGTGCAGCAGTCTTCCATGTGCAACAGTATCAAAAGCCTTTCTAATATCCAAGTATATAATATCAAAGTTATTCCTTGCATCCAGTTCTTTTGTGACTGCATCATAGTATCCAATCAAATTGGTCAGGCAAGACTTCCCCTTAACAAAACCATGCTGTGTCTGAGCTATAACTGAAGTCATGTCTAGATGATCCTGCAATGCTTCTTTAACCAGTGCCTCCATTAATTTTCCAGGAACAGAAGTTAAACTAACAGGTCTATAATTACTTGTCGCCCTTTGATCCTCCTTTGTGAATTGGGATCACATTTGCACATCTCCAGTCCTGGGTACCTCCCCTGAGTCCAAAGAAGCTCTCATAATTATGGCTAAGGGTTTGCTTACTTCCTTTGCTGCCTCCTTTAATATAACTGGATAGATCCCATCCACCCCAGGTGCCTTTCTTGTATTTATCTTGAACAATTTCTCCTCCACTTTACTCTCAGTTATTACAAGATTCTCTAGTTTACTGCCAGAGTTGAATACACCTCTGGCATTCCCCTCGCTGAATAACTCATGTGTGAATGTCGAAGCAAAATATTCATTCAGTTTGTTAGCTACCTGAGCAGGATCATCAACAGTTGACCCATCGATATCAAGTGGACCAATCTGATTCATCCCCTTCCTTCTAGAGTTTACATAAGTAAAGAACTCTTTGCTGTTTTTCTTTGCATCCCTTGCCAAAGATTTCTCGTAATCTGCCTTCGCCTGCCTAACCTCCTTTGTAACTTGGTTACAGATCAACTTGTATCTATTATAGGCTTCTGTGTCACGTGTTAATTTGTATGTATCGCATGCATTTTTCTTCTCTGCCATATGTCTCATTAGTTCATCTGACATCCACTTAGGCCTAAATCTTGAACAGTATTTCTTAGTTAGTATGTAAAGCCTACTAGCTTCCAAGATAAGTTCTTTGAATGCTTCCCATTTTGAATTTGCTGTTGGTAACATCAGTTGGTCCCACTGTATAGAATTTAAATACTGTCTCAGTCCATCGTAATCGCCTTTACGAAAGCAATAACCCTACCCTTTACCCCTAATGGTAGTTACCTCTTTGAGTAAATCCCACTTCAGCACACTGTGATCACTGCCACCTAGTGGTTCATTTACCTGCAGATTCTTAATGCATGAAGAATCACTACTGGTAATCAGATCAAGAGTATTACTCCCTCTAATTGCCTCCCGAACATGCTGATGTAGAAAACAATCATCCAATAAATCCACAAAAGCCTTGCTAGTGTGTGAATGACCAGCCCCCAAATTCCAGTCAATAACTGGGAAATTGAAATCCCCCATTATAAGACTCTGTGATTTACTGGCCCACTCTATTTCCCCGTACAGTTTGTTATTATACTCATCAGATCATCAGGCCTATATCACACTCCTACTCTCAATTTTGATCTCCCAATGCTTATGTCACACCAAACTGACTCGACACTGCACTGTCCAGCAATTTCGACTGGCTTCACTTCCTTGGATTTTGTATTTCTTAACTAATAGCATAACCCCTCCTCCCTTCCTATCCTGTCTATCCTTTCTGTAGCCATTGTACTCCCCAAATTCCAGTTCTGCATTCCTTATATCTGTGTCTTCTGTCAAATTCATCAAATTTATTTACTAAACTCCTAGCATTGGTGTACACGCAAGTATACATGCACCTGTTCTTTTTCTTAGCTACCCTAACACAACCTATGTGTTTATTTGTACCCCATTGATTCCCAGCAGTCTCTGAAATATCCTGCATCTTATTTTACAGGCTGCGGCTCATTCCAATAGAAGCAGTGCAAGAATCACTTTCACCTCTGGCAGTGGCTACTGTTAATCTATTAGTCCTTGTATCCCCCCAATCTATCAGTTTTCCGACCCATCTAACACTGCCTCGATAGCATCAGCAAAAAAATTGCACCCTTTCTATTTAAGTGTATCCCATCCCTGTAGAAGCAGTCTCTCCTGTTAACAAGTACAGACCAGGCTGAAAAAAATTCTACCCCTTGAGCCTTGCACAATCTTTCCAGAGCCGAATTGATCGACAGGGCTCTCATCATATACTCCCTCCTATCGTAAATTTAATAGTAAATTAAACCGATACATAATAACATAAAGGGGACTGGAATGAGAGTATTTTAGAAGGAACGTTCCAAAATTAATTTATATATTCCGAAATATATAGTACCAATTAACAAAATTTTTAGAATATGCAATTCAATGAAATTTAATGATGAAAGCACCAAGTCTGAATTATGTGAAATATCACTGATAAGGAAGAGAAAACCAAACTACAGCATATGACGAACTGAAAATAAAATACTGATTATTGTGCCCCATCTCGACGGAGAACCATAAGACATGGTCGGGGAATCACTGCATTTTGAACATTAGACAAATCCATGTATTATCGAACCGAAAATGCGGTGGGTTTGAATAATGGTGGCCCTTATTCAGTAAAAAATTATAATAGAACAGATCCTAGCACCCGTCTATACCCTGGTTTTTCTTTATACAGTGCAGTATATTGTAGTTTAACAGTGGCTTTTGTTAGTGGTGTGGTGTTTGCATGTGAGTGCTTAGGATCTGTTCTATTATTTTTCACTGCAGAAGGGCCACCATTATTCAAATCCATCACATTTTCGGTTTGAAAATGAATGGATTTGTCTAATGTTCGAAATACAGTGAATTCCTGACCATTATTGACCTTGTGGTCCTCCGTCGAGATAGGGCACCAATGGTCATCTATTTTATTTTCAGTTGGTCATGTGTTTGGTTTTCTCTTCCGTATCAGTGAAATTTCACATAATTCGGACTTGGTGCTTCTTTCATCTGGGTGCCGTTAAATTTTATTGAATTGGCATTTTCTAAAAATTTCGTTAATTGGCACTGTATATTTCGGTTTTATCTACATTATTTTGGAGCGTTCTTTCTACAATGCTCTTTATCTTCATTACCCTCCCTTTTTTTTTATTTTTATGTATTCTTTTAATTTACTGTTCGCTCTACTGGTTTGCCATGCTGCTGGCAAATGCTTCATTTATTTAATTATTTTTTTTATTAGTAGCATGTGGTGGATTGCAACCACTAATATTTGCTACTCTAATTTTCTATATATATATATATATATATATATATATATATATATATATATATATATATATATATATATATATAATTTTTTTTTCTTAGTATGTGTAATAAATTGAATGTGGCAAATACACCGTGTGTAAAGCAGCAGCAAAGGATGTAAATTTATTTACATCATACGAAATAAATAATGTGATCAATACACGAAGGAACTAATTTTTTTCTTGCTTCCTTCGGGTATCGTGGCCGGGATATCCAATCAACCGGTTGGTTCGGCACCATCGTGATATCCAGCCCAAGGCGGCAATCGAACCCGCGACCTTTGGGTTGCCAGGCAGGCACTTTACTAGCCCGGTCGGCAATTTATTTATTATTATTAGCCATACAGTGCAAGAAAGCCTGAGCAGCCAAAAGGGAAAAAAAAAAAAAAATTTATGAATTACCTAGAGAGAGAGAGAGAGAGAGAGAGAGAGAGACAGTCACCCAAGAAAGAGAAGAATGATGATATCCAGCTCAGGACCTTGGGTGTACCAAGCCCATACTCGCCAGATGTGAGCCCCCCTAATATTTTTAATTAAAATAAATATGATGGAAGTGTAAGTTAGCACAAAGCTGAAAGGAAAAGAATAGAAATAAGTAATTAAAAGTAACCTGTAATATAAAAAAAAGTAACGGTAGCTAGGATCATTTAAGGGTGTGTAAATTTGGCAGTAGAGCAAAAAGGGGAAAGCAAATATGCTATGCAAATAAATCTGATATCAGCAAAATAAAATAAAAGTTGATAATGATCAGGTATTTCATTAGGGGATTACACCTGATCATGTACCAAACGACTGTTTCTCTACTTGTCCATAACTATGGAAGAGAAAATTTAAAAAAATATAGGATTGAATTGGGAAAGCAGTAAAACTCTTGAAAAGTATGGACAATGTAATCGCAACGCAGTGATTATAAAGAAAACTAAGCTAAAAGAAAAGTGTGTGTGTGTGTGTGTGTGTGTGTGTGTGTATATACACACACACACACTGGTGTTCAAAGAAAGTGCATCACCAGGAATTTCGCATTTCTAACCATTTTTCGCAATGGTATGTTACATTAATGACTAGCATCACAAATAGAAATAAGATATTTATTAATAGTTAAGGCAAAGCTAAGTAATATTTGACAAGTGCTCTCAAAATATTCCAAAATGAGCATTTGCAACCTTTATACAACAGTTTTGGTACGACAATTATGGCTAAAATGTTATCAGAAGTTCTCAATTTGCTTCAGGTTATCATTTTAAATGGAAAACAAAATGAAAAGTTCACCAGGTGCAAACTGTAATATTTAGTTGAACTGCCTCTGGCCCTGATGACAGCAGCACACCGTCGAGGCATTGACAAGATCAATTTCTGAAGATAATCAGCTGATAGTTCGTGGTTCCAAACACGAATTATGGCTTCCTGAAGTTCATGAAGGGTCTTTGGTGGTTTCTTTGTGGCAACTGCAGATTTCACACGATGCCAACAAGTTCTCTATAGGATTCAGGTCTGGGCTGTTTCTTGGCTAGCTAAGAGTTGTAATGGACCGTTCTTCCAACCATTTTTTTCACCTGTAACAAATGTAAACACATTACTGTCGAACTTCTAATGCAGGAATGAAGCTAGAGTAACTACAGAAGTGCCTACTTATACTTTTCGCCAGATGACAAGGAGCAGAGTCGTTCTGAAAGATGCAGTTACTTGGCAGGCCGAAATAGTCTCCAATGGTTGGCAGCCATTTGCCTTCCATTATAGCCAGGTATCCATTGGCATTTACGGAACCTTTTTATAACCTGCAGATGATCCACACCGCAATACAAAATGCACTCCCATATCATTTGGCTGGTAGGGAATTTCACTGTAGACACTGTACAGTTTGGATGGTATTCTTCACCACATCTGCTGCGAATCGTTTGTCTCCCATCAGAGCCATGCGGGTTGAATTTCTTCTCATCCGAGAAAAAACTGACTTCCGCTGCTCGCGTGTCCATTGGACATGCTCCTTACACCAAATTAATCGTGACTTTTTCATTTTTTGTGAGGCGGCGCTTCTTTTTAGGACCAACGGGCTACAAGTCCAATTTTGAAGATTCGTGTTACTGCACTTGCTACCGCTGCTGTATGTTCTTCACATTCTGTTTTCAGCAGGAAAGAAATATCTCTCATTTTTGATTGGATTCTATATCTGCAACTGATTAGTATCATTAAGTACTACACTATACTTTCCTGGATTTTATAATAGACTTGTTCTTGATGTGGAACTGTTTTCAGCAGAATAGGTATTTATTGTATAAGGAATTTTGCTCTACTCATCGAGATATTATTTGGCCTTTAGCGTTTCATAGTTTTTGGAATTAATATTTCTTTGTGAGTGACATGTGACCACTGTGACTTTTCATATTAGAGACTTTTCCTAGTAACTCTGTTATCAACTTTCTTGGATGATTATCTTAGACTTTTTGGGCTCTCTTAGAGCTTGTATTTAGGCAAGAACTTTTTAAAACATAATTTTGAACCCTGCCTAATGTGATCTCATCTAGGATTTGGACATGTATATTACTTTTGCGTTAACCCTGAAACATTTTATTTATTGGGCCAGGTTATGGCATTACCCTGGCATTACATTGGACGAATCTGTACATAGTGTATATTCTGCTGTGTTCCTGAAGAAGAGGATATTGTACATATTGCACATAGTGTCTTTCTGTGGAGCTTTTCAGAATTCGTGGAATTGCTTTCACTGTGTTTTTTGTTAGAAGATCAATTATTTCTTCAACAACTGAAGACGTTCTGCCTACAAGGGGTTAGGCAAACTGTAAATTAAGATGTTTTGCTGATCCTAGTTCCTAGGATGGGATTTTCCATGAGATAGGTCTCCATGGTTAGAGAAGTTAGTCCACTTCTCCCTACTTTATTCTTGCTTAACTTCTTCTCACTTCTAACTATTGGAGAGTCCCTCTGTTGATTCTCCTCTATTCTATCCATTTACCTCCCCAGATCCCAAACTTCTCCCTCTGTATTCCTCTTTTTCCACTTCATTCTCTTTTTCGGGCACTCTCAGGTGTTATGCCCTGGGCTTGCCCAGCAGGAGATAATTGATCCTGGCCGCCTCCACGTGGCGGGGATGGGGGGTGAGACGTAGTGACCAGGTGTTACTGCTTCTTACCTGCTAAGAGCCAGGTACCGGCCGATAACATAACAGAACACATCATAACACTTACACGTCCAACACACTACATACAATTGGCCGGTCTTGGCATAAGCTTCAACACAAGAAGTACAATAGCGGCTTATGGGGGAAACCCTGGGATCCGCCACAACAACACATGAATATCCCTGAATATCCCTGAATTCTGTTTTCAGCTCAGACAAAAAAGCTTTACGGTTCTTAAGGCATGAGCGCTGAAAAAGGCGGTCCTGTTTTGGCGTAGACACTCATTTGTGTCCGTTTCCTTTTTTCCTATCAGCAGAACCAGTATTCTTGAGTTTGAAAAGAAATCTGCTCACTGTTGACTGATTACAAGACACTCTATAAGCAATATGACGGGAAGAACATCCTTCCTCACGTAAAGCAACAATAGCACTCTTTGTTCATGGTTGCAACTGCACGTAACTCGCCATCCTGAAACACGCAAGGAATTAATGCAACTTTTGCAGAGCGTGTTTATATAGTTGAAAGTAACAGCTGATGCAATATTACGTCATCACCTACGTGTTTCAATCTGTAAGAAATTTTGCTGTTTTTAGGTTATTCGGACGACAATTACAATTTTAAGGGGTGATGCACTTCCTTTGAACACCAGTCTGTACGCGCGCACACACAGTCAGAGATATATATATATATATATCTGACTGTGTGTGCGCGCGTACAGACTGGTGTTCAAAGGAAGTACACACATATATATATATATATATATATATATGTGTGTGTGTGTGTGTATACCTCGCATAGCGCGGTTTAAAAATTGAAAAAAAAAAAAATAAAATAAATAAATAAATAAATAATAATAATAATAAAATAAAAATAACTGCTTTACGCACCAATAATTTGACATGTATGTCGAGTATTATAATGCCAGCACGTAGGCCAATGCGTTATGGATTCAAGGCTACGCCGACTGTTGTCGCAACTCCCATTATATACTGACTCCGCTAGCATTCATACATTAGTAAACACTAGATTCTGAGCGGTGAGGTCGTTCACTGTGCGTAAGCTGTACAAATATTTTTCGCTGTGTATTTTTATTAAAGATTATTTTATAAAAACGTTACACCTTTATACGCAAATATGAGCGGAAAGAAGAAATGTAATGGTGCTGAGAGTTCTAGATCCAAACATCGAACGAGGTATGAAAGTAAGGCAGGCATTGCAAAATGACATTCGATGTTATAAAGAGATGTATGCAGATAAAAAGAAGAAAAAAAAAAAACTGTGCAAACTAAGCCGATCAGTTATTTTTCAAAATAAAAATACAGTACATACTTCACTTATATTATTTTGGTATGTACATACTGCAATTAAAATCATTTGTGCTGTACTTACTAGTATTTTTCATTTTTATCATTTTAATTTCTTTTTTGCAAAAACTGTGCGCATCAATTTATGGTAAACAAAACACATTTTTGAAACTCGACCCATATAATCAAATTGTCGAAACTCATTACATTAAAATACATACTAATAATACCTTGATCAGCGCGGTATTTTTTTTTTTTTTTTTTGGCACGAATTAAATCCGCTATGCGAGGTATTCCTGTATATACCTGACCATGTATCAATATTTACTTCAGCTGACATCTGACTTTGCATTTTTGCCATCCCTGTATTCAACTTATAACTAAATTTGTCCACCCTTATCTGATGACAGCTCTATCCCCTTTTATTTTATTTTACTTTATTTTGTTTAATCATTTGGTATTAATAATTTTACTTTACAGTTCCTTCACCTCCAAATTGGCTTTGCAATTCAGCCCATAATTTTCTTAATTCATCATAAATTTTAGGATATTAATATTCTTTCGCCTTTACAATACTTCTTTTTTCTGCTAACCTTACCCTTCTAGTCCTTGGCATTTTGTGTAATTTTCACCTCCATCAATGCAAACGTTTTCAGACTTACCAATTCTCACATGCTTATATACTTTTGCATCCTTCACTACTGCTTTGCATTTTGGTGAATAAGTCATACCTTAATTATTTATTTTTATTTTTTCCATCAACTGCGACTTTGACTTTAAATTACATTTTTTATATATATATACACATAAATGTAATTTAAAGTCAAAGTTACAGTTGATGTAAAAAATAAAAATAAGTAAGGTATGACAGATTCACCAAAACAGCAGTAAAACTGGTTTGGTGCACTTAAATGCAAAGCAGCAGTAAAGGATGCAAAAGTTTAAATATGTATGTAGGAATTAATAAGTCTGATAAATTTTGATAAAGGTACATAGATGGAAGTGAAAAATACACAAAGTGACAAGAACTAGAAGGGTAAGGATAGCAGAAATAAGTTTTGTAGGTTTGTAAAAAGAGAGAAAGAATGTGAATATTCTATATATTATGATGAATTAAAAAAAAAATTATAGACTGCATTTCAAAGCCAATTAGAGGTGAGGGAACTGTAAAGTGATTTATACAAAATGATTAAACATAAAATAAAAGATGAGATACTATCATGAGAAATGGATGGGCAAATTTAGTTGAGTCAAAAAAAGGATAGCAAAAATCTGATGTTAGCTAAAGTAAATACTGTACCTAACCATGTATCTATTTTTATTTTAGTGAACATCAAATTTTCGCTCTTCCCTTTTTTTGACTCATAACTAAATTTTCTCACCCATTTCTGATGATAGCTATCTTGCCTTTTATTTTATTTGTTTTTTTTTTTTTTTTTGTATGAAAATCATTATGAATTTTAAAATTGTGGTACATCTGATAAAAACTGGGGTGGGGGGGTAGGGCTTGCAAACCAGTTTTATAAAACCGGTTAAATCGGTTTTCATACTGCGTTGTTAAAACCGAAACTGAGCTTCTAAAACCGGATTCGAATATTTTCTTAGTTAGCCCACGAATATAGTTTTTTGTTACGCACATTTTCTTTTGTTTGTTCGTTTGTCTGAATTGTTCAACTGCTTTGTTTTAAACATGTTTTTTTATTTTATTTTATGTTTAGGTACGAATCTCATGGGCAAGTGGCCCAAATCTAGGATAGAATACCTTTTATCTTCCCACCTGTATCATGGCATGATGCAGGTGTACTCATTTACTACTGAGTGAGTTGGAGCGATAGTGTAAAAGAAAATGCTCAACATTTCTCCATTCCATCTATCTTGTTCACCAGGCAAGTTATGGAATGCGCCTTATTGATGGTTACCCCACTAGAAACAGATTCGCTGAATATTGCATCAAATTTCAATTGTAGAAAGCTTTTTGCTTCTTTATTCCTATTAAATTTGCAGTCAAATGTTCTCCAGAAAGCAGCTTCACCAAATTTAGCTTTTATGTAATTTTTAAAATACAATAGATTTAATTGGGAAAAAAAAAGTGCAAGTAAATAAATAAATTTCTTTCGTGAAAATTTTGAAACTTGCCTCGTTTAGACTCTTCATTCAGTGCTTGCGGGAGTGACGCATAGTATTGTGCCTTTGTTATCTTCAATATTTTTATGTAAAATTGTCGGTGGTATAAATTCCTACAAATTAATATTTATTACTCTTAATGTCTAAGATGAAATCAAATATATGGAATTATTTTGCTCGAAAAAGCAAAGATGAAGCACAATGTTCGAAATGTCAGAAGATAATGAAGTCGTCTGGGGGATCTACATCATCTTTGATCTTGCATTTAAAGAAAATGCATCAGATTGACATTAAACAACATAACAGTGAACCTCCCGTAAAAATGGTAAGAACATTAGAAAACTTTATCGTTAAAAAATCTATGGAAGAAGAGATTTCAAAATTAGCTGCTTTAGATGGATTTTATTTTAATTCAATTGCCAAGAGTGAGTTGATACAATCAAGCCTTCACCTTCAGAGAAATAAATACGATAAATTACCACCAGCCTCAGTGAATGGAATTAAAAATATGGTTCTGAATTATTATAAAACTAAGAAGAACTCATTCAGCATTTCAAAAATTCATTGTTTTTGGGTGCACGGTATTCATTGACTCTAGACGAATATATGTCTATACAAAATAAAAGGTATATGAATATAAATGTGCATTCAAAAGACAATCATTGGTCATTAGGTCTTATTGAGATTAATGGTTCACTTGATAGGAGAAGAACTGAGCAAATTGTGAATGGACACTTGAAGGAATTTGGTTTGAACTTGGATGAGGATATGTTGCTTGCACCACCAATGGAGCAACAATGATGATTAAGTTTGGCAAGCAAATTACACCTAATCATCAACAATGTATAGCCCATTGTATACATCTGTCAGTTATAGATGTACTTTATGAAAAATCAATCAATTATGGTGCCACAGTCTCTGAGTCTCCCAAAGACAATGAAGAAAATGAAAATAATGAAGAAAGTAGTGATAATGAAGAAGTTGAAGAAAGACAGCAAGCAAGGCATGCTTTATCAAACAGACTTTACCGATGAGCTCATTTATTTCTTCAATCCAATGGCCAATATTTCACAAATTATTAACAAAGTCAGAAAAATTTGCAAGCTTTTTCAAAAATCGCCTACCGAAAATGACATATTACAAAATTTGTTAAAGCAAAATTTAATGGGAAAGAATATAAAGTTGTTAGATTGCAAGGCTAGATGGGATAGCACATTCTATATGATTGAGAGATTTTTGAAATTGAGCATTTGGAATGCAATTTTTCAATGTGCAGTACTGTCAACTGAAGCTGTGTCTGATGATGACTGGAAAACACTTGAATTGCTATGTGAAACTTTGCGACCAGTTGAAATGATTCTGAAGGCTATAACCTCAGAAGATAGACTTGCTTAAAGCAGAGACTTCAATAGAATTTCTGCTTGCTAAGCTTGATACAGCAGAAAACCTATTTGCTTTAAAGTTTCACCAAAGCCAGTTGCAGCATTACAATGCAAGACGAAATTGCCAAACTGTGGCTTTGCTGAGCTATCTACACAACCCCAAAAAGTTTAGGAAAGAAGATTCAGGTTCAAGAACTTTTGATTTTCCAAGTAAGCAAGTTTTCAAAAAGCATGCTGAAGAAATTTATCAGAGATTATTTGCAAAACATTCCGAAAGAGTTAGCGTTGAATGAAGAAACTGAAAATAAACGAACCGTTCTTTTAGAAGAAAACAGACTCGTCTAGTTCCGATGTTGGAGATACACTCATGCGAGAGTATGATGGTGTAATAAAGAGATTAACTGAAGAGTCTTCAAAATATCCAAGTGAATTGGAAATCAGCAAAGAATTTAAAATTTTGGAGGCAACTAGCAGTAGAAGTGAAAAGCTGGAGAAAGTTTATAGAGCACTGCTGATCATTAAACCAACAAGTGTCCAATCTGAGAGAGTGTTTTTGATCATGGTCTCTTTAACACAAAAATAAGGTGAAGTCTATCAGGAAAAATGCTTAATATACTGTGTTTTTTAAAGGATCATTTTCAGAAAAAAAGCTGAACAATAAATAGTCAAGTAATTTCCCCAAGCTGTTTTTTTTTCACATTATTTTTATTTATTTATTATTATAGGGCTTATTATTTTTTTTGTTTACTATACGAGAAGATCGTTTTTATTTGTAGGATTTGAATACAATTTGTAATTTTGTATAATCTCAAGCTGGTTACTAATTTGGAGCTTTTTAATTTTTGTACTATAAGGAGTAATAGATTTTGTTTAAAAGATTTGATTACGATTTGTACAATCTAAACCCAAGATAAAATAAATATCTGTGTTATAAGCTTTTAATTATTTTCCCTAAGTCTGAGAAAATCGGTTTTAAAACCGGTTTTAAGAGTAAACTTCGGTTAAACTCTGTTTTGAAATTTCTCGGTTTTATGCAAACCCTAGTGGGGGGTATATCATCTTTCTATGGCTAGAGGATTAGGGGGACATTGACCACTAATTTCAAGCACATGTAGGGCTTCCTGAATACTCCAGCATATTACACAATTAAAATTTAAAAAATAAATAAATAATAATGTTTCTGAGGTAGTTTAAACCTGCATACTGAGCCACTTTGATTAGCATCACTGGTGTATCCAGGTTTTTTTTAAGATTTTTCCCCCCTCCTTTTAGATAGTATTAGTAATGGTCACAGGGTGCAAGGAAGCCTATGGCTTATGCTGCACCAGCCAAAAATAAAAAATAATAAATAATAAAATAAAATAATAAAAATAAAAACAAATTAATGATTATAAGAAGAAAATTTAAAAAAATATAATAAAAATTAATAAGAGAAAAGGAAATGGACAACCTATGCATTTCCCTCCTCCCTTAGGTAATTATCCAGCTGACCTTTGAATTTCCCCAGATTGTCAGCCTCTACCACCATGTAGGTAACTTATTCCAATGATTTATAACTCTCTGGCTAAAATAAAACTTCCTGCAATCCAGTCTGCAATCCCCAATAACTTGAAATTATTGCCCCTAGTTTTAGAATCGTTTGTAACCGTGAAAATTTCTTCCTTATTCATTCTGCTTCTGCCTCTCAAAGCCTTAAACACCTCAATCAAGTCTCCTCTATGGTGCCTAGTTTCCAAGCTCTGTAACCTACATATTTGAAGTCTTCATATGGCCAATCTCACCAGGCGAGTTACCCGTCTTTGGACCCTTTCAAGGAGAACAGTGTCTTTCTTTAGTTGCGGTCTCCATACTTGAACACAGTATTCCAAGTGTGCTCTAACAATAGCCTTATATAATGGGATTATGACATATTTATCTCTACTAATGATTGTTCGATAAATCATCGATAGGACACCATGGGCCCCTCCTTGCAATCAATCTACAGTGCTCAGAGAACTTTGTATCTGACTGTGTCATAATACCCAAGTCCCTTTCCTCCACTACCTGCTTTGGTTCAACTCTGGCAAGTGCATAAGTTTTTTTTTTTTTTTTTTTTTTTTTTGGGGTTACTGTTTCCCAAGTACAATACTTTACACTTTACTGGATTAAAACATAGCTGCCATTCTTCTGACCATCTCTGAAGTTTATCTAGGTCATTCTGAAGAAGCTGTACTTCGTGGCAATCATTAACTACTCTACCAATTTTTACTTCTGCAAATTTAGACTTCATGCCCTCTCTCCCTTCACCGATGTCATTTATGAAAATCAAAGACAACAGTGAACTTAATCCTGATCCTTGGGGGAAACCCACTTCTTACATCAACCCAACCTGAGGAATAACCATTTATCACAACCCTCTGCCTCCTGCCCTGAAGCCATCCTGCTATTCATCTAAAGACTTTCCCTGTGATTCCAATACGTTCCAGCTTATAAAGTAACCACTCATGTGGGACTGAGTTAAATGCCTTGCTGAAATCCAAATAAAAAACGTCGAAATTATTCCCTCAGTCCAGCTCTTGAGTAACCCTGTCGAAATAGCTAACCAGATTAGTTAAACATGATTTTCTCTTTACAGAGCCATGCTGAGTATCCTTCAGAATTCCATTTCTATCTAAGTGATCCTGAATTCCACCCTTGATTATAGTCTCCATGATTTTCCGTACTGTTGAAGTTAGACTAACCGGCCAGTAATTTCCCACTTCACTCTTAGAACCGCCCTTATGTATTGGAGATGCATTGGCACTTTTCCAATCCAACAGAATCGCTCCCAAATCCAGTGATGCTCATAATTATGAGGCTAATGGTTCAATGCACTCACTTTCTGCCTCCCTTAAGATTATAGGGTAAATGGCATCAGTCCCGGGAGCCTTACTGGCCTGTAGGCTCGAAGGTTTTTCATTAAATAAACGTGTGAAATTTCAACATCATTAATTGCATTTTTTTAACTTCACTTCCATAATTTCTGATTGACGTAAAAGGTTTTTCTTTTGTAAATATCGATGCAAAGTAACTGTTGAATTCATCTGCAACTTCAGCTGAGGTATCTAATTCTATCCCACGTCCATTACATAAGGATCCGATCTGGTTTGTCTTTCTCTTCTTTGCATTTATATATGTGAAGAATTCTAACCTCCCCCCTTTTGCTCTCTTTGCCAGCGATTTTTCGTAATCTGCCTTTGCCAGCCTAACCGTTTCAGTTTCATTATTACAGATCAATTTGTAGCTGTTATAGGCTTCAGTACTTTTTATTGCTCTAACTTTTCCATGCCGTAAGTGTTCCTAGGAACACTTATACATGCACATGTTTTATTGATTGATCAGCGTTTTGATTATTATCTTTATTTGAATATTAGGAAAGCATGTGAATATTAATCACAAAAAATGACAATACTGTATTTCCAAACATTTGGCAATATGGAACAAACAAATTTGTGAAATACACTTGTGTATATAAGAAAATTATAAAAGGAAAGAATAAAAGAAGTACATGCAGAGACAGATTTACAGTGAAGCTTAAGCTTCAGTGCCCCTCACTTGCACAGGCCCCTTCAAGGCCCTGGCATCAGTGCTGGTGCTGATATGTAAGGTGCCTTTGTGCAAACAGCTTTTCGGCACCCCTTCAATGACCTAACTGTAAATTTAAGCCCTTAGAGCCAGAAGCACTATAATAGTCCCTCTTCATGAAGGGGAAAAAGGAAAGATGTTGATACTACATACATACAACAACCTTTTACTACATAAATGCTTTAATAACAAAAATAATGAACAGTTACAAGAAAAATTATATCACTTTTTATATTATTGATTATAAAGGTATTTCTAACATATTTTTAATAGAAATATGTTAGATTCGAAACATCCTTGGGTGTCATGTTTTTATTTAAGAAACATTGCAAAGATTTTATTTCTTTAAATAGAGATACACCATCTATATCACTAATCTTATTTGAATAATCTGTTTGTTTCAGTTGTAAATCTTCATGTGTTTGGATTTCACTTTCGTCCCAATCCGATAGTGTACTTAATTTCAATATAACTTTAAACGTGTCATTATATTCTTCTAAAAGTTTAAATCGCTCACACAATGACATTAAAGCAGAATCTATTAATACTAAAAAAAATGGTTTAAAATTTAATTTTGGATCTATGATGGATTTGTCTATTGATTTGTAATCAAAACATCTTTTCTTTCCTCTTTGTCTTATATTGACGGGAAACGTTGGTTCAGTATTTGCCTTCTGCGATTTGAATTGCACAACTTACGAAAGATTGAATGATTCATCTGTTCTAAATTCGTTTAAATCATTAATTTTTTTAAAAATTTTTGAGAGATTTGCTCAAGTTAAAACCAGGACTCTAGTATTTTGTTAACGATGTTAATTTTACTCAAACTATCATGCCATACAATAACGGAACGAATAAATTTAAATGATGTTAATTTTGATATCAGTGTTAGCCTGAAATCTTGTGTCCATATCTTTTGTCGAATCACTTGCAATTTCTTTTAAAGCAAGATATATTTTTGATTTCGTGCTACTATTAGCCTTCACACTCAATGAAAAACGCCTCTTTTACATATTTATTACATAAATCGCTATTTCAGATATTTCATAGGTGCCTTCGTAGCCAGGTGGGCAGGAGTGACAGTGCATAGCACACACGCTTCTTGATTAGACCGGGGTTCGAGCCCGTGACCACCAAATATGGAGAATGCAGAAAGGTCAGGGAATGACCACCACATATCCCCGGAGCAATATGGCCTTAGTTGCTAATGCTCCTAAAAACCAAATAACAACAACAGATATTTCATACATCTATATTTTATATACTTATCATTTTTATATATTTACATTTTATTATTATTTAAAACCCAATTTGCCACCTCTCTTTAACTGGCACCTTTGTGCAGTGCACAACCTGCACACCCGCTTGCCCTGCCTGGTATGGGCCCTAGCAGTATGTTCTCATTGTCATATGTTTTTGTAAGATTTGAAAAAGTAAGATATTTTAATCACTGCTGTATCTTTCCATTCCGACTTTCCCTCTGTCACACTGTCGTGTTGGGTGGCGCTGGAGTCACGGGCACCGACAGGATTTGCTAGGTGTTGCATGTGGGAATAAATTGTTTTCCAAATTCTGGAATAAAAATGCATTATTTTATTTAAGTTAAGCTTGAATGATTTGTGTACAGCTTAGCCAATGTTTCGTGATTGGTGGGAGAAAGGACTTGTATTGTTTTAATAAATTACTTCAATATCCACTTGCACCACATTTGGACTTTGAATGTCCAGAGTGCAAGATGGTGCACTTTGCATGACCTTGCACCATGCTTCTGGCACCCATGGTCTGAGTGACCATCAGTTTTAAAAAAAAATACAAAAATTTTGTAATCTTTTTTTTTTCAATAGAGCCCTAAAAAAACCTTCATCCCCTGCACAGCTACAAAAAATGCTGTGCTGCTTTTTGCCATTGCACGTTCTGTATCGCCAATTTTCTTGAACAGCAATACTGATGCTGAAAACCAAAGGTATCTTCGGCTTTCTTGTGATTCATTTGTATTATGATGCCTTTCAGTATCACTCAATTCGACTGTCAGCGTGCATTTACAATATTTACAAAAACATTTTAAATAATCAGTCTAACTTGCAGATCCAGTTCTTAGATTTAACATCTTTGATCCATTGATTAGTCATTGATTAATATATAGTCAATATGAAAGTGTTGACTATATTTTTTGCTCCTTTTCAAAAAGGGGCAAAATTAAACACTAGTTTAATATGAAAATTCATAAATGAAAAAAAAAAAAAAAAAATTAGTTGCCTATTCAAAGTAATTGAATCATTGTAAACAAAAAAAGGAAAAGTTTTCATCAACGCTCTGTTAAACCTATTTAGAACAGTGGTTTGCATGCACAAATGATTTAAGTTACTGCATCTTGGTTCTGGGCTGTCTACTCCAGTAATTTGAAAAGTGAACCAGCATAAAGCGATTCCTATTAGGAAAAGTAGACTGTCGAATTTCAAAGAAAGGAAGTTGAGTTCTGAGTGATGGTGAAAATTCCTCTTATATTTTTCTCTGATCTGTAAATGTTCCAGCAAAGAATTTTCAATGAAAAAAAAAAAATTACTGACCTCAGAGTAATAAAATTACAAACTGTTCTGTCAAATTGTTTGTGACATCCTGGACCATTCATAATTTGTGAATGTAAACTATGCTAGCCTGTGAACACCAAATACGGAGGATGTGGAAAGGTCAGAGAATGACCACCGCATATCTCCGGAGCAATATGGCCTTAGTTGCTAAATGCTCCTAAAAACCAAATAACATGAATATTGTTATCTACTTCGATGGCTTACCTGAAAGCCATCGAAGTAGAGTGATCAAGCACAAGGGTGCATAAGTATGCGTATCTTGAGTGACCAGGGTTCAAGCCTCTGACCATGGGTGCCAGCAGCTTGGTGCAAGTGCACCACCTTTGGATTTTGAAGTAATACACAATTTTTAATATTTTCTTTTATTTATTGAAATGTTAAAACCATACAAATTCTTTCTTTCAAAATAAAAGTCCTTTCTCCCATCGATCACGAAACGTCAGCTCAGCTGTACACTTAAATCAGTCAAATTTGACAATTTAAATATTGCTTGTGTTCGAAAATTTGATGAGCAAAAAATTTATTTCCGGATACACCACCTTTCAAAATATTCTGCTGGCACCCATGCACTGTTAAATATGGTGTGTTTCTTCTATTCTCCCTGTCTTGCGAACTGCTCTGACCGTGTAGTTGCCCGGAGCATAAAGAGTAAATTCATTCGTAAAATCGCTTATTACATAATCACTACAATGGCATTGCATTGTGCACATAAAGCAAATCAATGCACACTTCTCTGTTTAGAGGTGCAAATTCATCGTTTACTGCATGCAAATGGGGAAAAAAGGCAAAGACACGAAATTCATATTACCTCTTTCCACAATCTGTAAATGATCCAGCAACAGGTTTTCAATGAAAAAAAAAAATAAATAATGACACCAGAGTAACAAAATTACAGATCTTTCTATCAGGTTGTAACAAAATGTAAAGAATAATAAAAAAATAAATGTACAGCAATGAGTAACATTATTATCAAAACTGGACAACCATTCAACATTTGTGAACAGAGGCAGACTGGGTCAAAAATTCTTACCGGGAAAATCTTTTAGTGGTCTCACAATGGTGCTTATGGCCATGCAATTGCACATCGGTCTCCAGCCTCCATCCCACCATGGTTTTTCCGGCAAGTCTTATGGCCAGTCTGCCACTGTTTTTGAATGGTCCATCATGTAAACTAATGAAAACTGGAATAATAAATTTACTTACATTTTCAGCCTTTGTATCACAGGTTAGAAAAGAATGAATGGGTGAATTTTTTTTTTTGTGCTCTGCTCTGAGAAACTCAAATGTAAAATCGCTACACGTGACAATGCAGAATCACAGAATAGTACATAAGAACTTTCTTTCTATGCCAATAAAACAAAATGAAAATATCTGATTGGCTGAATTTTTTTTTTGTTTTGTTTCCCACCCTAGTTTCTCCTTCAAGTAACTTTGCAACAAATTTTCCCACTCCAAGTGAAAACAAAACAGATACATACAAAATGATTATAAAATGTATTAAAAGCAACTAAGTCCAGTCTTGTTGGCTATATGGAAAGAAAGCAATAGACAAGGGTAGAATGTTGTTGTGAAAATAGCAAATACAAACTGCTCTTTTGAATCAAGTGCACGTATACATTTTCACTAAACAGTTTCTTGTGCAAGAGACTGATGCAAGAGAGAGAATTGCATACTACGGCTGGAAAATTTTACTGTTATTATTATTAGCCATATGGTGCAAGGAAGCCTAAGGCTTTTGCTGAGCTAGCCAAAAAAAATCTTTTTTTGCGATCCTCAGAGAAAAAAAATATTTAAAAAAACTGCACTATCCTCCTGCCCATAAATATACTACCTTTTAAAGAGAACTTTTGCACTTAAAAGGGATGGATTAAAACATAGATTGTAAATTACATTAATAATAAAATAAATGCAATATATTTTAAATGCAATAATTTTCACACGCATATGTGAGAGATATAGATATCAGTTACTATTAAGTTAAAGGTAAATTATTTATTTGAAGGGAAAAATTAATTTTTATGGTTATTAAACAACATTTTATACATAAATATTTCTTCACCTGAATTTGTGATCAATTAACTTTGTAAGCACTGAAGGGAATAAATTTTTTCTTCAGTGTTGTAATTGTCTTTTTCGGGGGGGGGGGGGGGGATGTGTGCCCACAATGTGTGTATGGGTGTAGTCCCTGCTTAACCTATCAGCTCCCAATATTTCCCCCCTCAGTAGTTATGATGTTTTGGCCTTGTTTGTTAACTATGTTCTTCCTATGTTCATCTAGCGATAAGTAGGATTGAATGTCCTATACTTTCAGGTTTTTTGGGATTAAAAACCTACAGTTTGGAATCATGCGCTGTGTAACGTGAATAAATTTGATTTATAGATTTATTGTGTCACAATAATCTTTTTAAATTACTTATCCCTACATAAGCTGTTTTCTGGTGACTAAGAATTTTAGCAGAGAGGGAAAAGACTTACTTCAAAAGTCAACATTATTTATTAACAGAACAAATAATACATTTACACCACACACATTATTATTATTATAATAAGTTAATATAATATCTGTTCCCTGACATTATTTAACATAAGGATATTTAAGCATGAGACCAACAATATACACCAAGTTCAGAAAGTATTAGAACACACACACAATTCTTAGAAAAAAATATTCCCTTCTCAATAAACAACATTACTTTACTACAACTTTAACCCTCTATTCCTAGACCCATCTATTAGGTTGAGTATACCAACGTGAGAAACACAACATACATTAGCTTTCCAAAATATTAGGGTATAAGACATTTTAAGTGTAACCCTCATTATGATATTTGCTTTACTGCAACTTTTATATAAATCTCCCTAACTGAAATATGAGCCATGTAAACACGAAATTAAGACATTTTAGCGTTTAACATACTTTAACAGGAAATCCTTTTTACACATTTTAGAATTTAGTAGTAGTAGTGGCATGTGATGCAAGAAAGCAAGTGTATGAGCTTATACAACATCAGCCAAAAAAAAAAAAAAAAAATCACACCATTCCCTCCAAATGCCTATCCAGTTCCTCCTTAAATTTATTTAACCTATCAACTTCCACGACAGATGGAAGTTTGTTCCAGCAATTAACCACCCGCTGACTAAAGGCAAATTTCCGCACATCTATTCTATATCTGTCTTTTTTTAATTTGAATTTATGCCCCCTTAGGTTCGTAATCTGAACAAGTGGAAGGATCCCATCAGAATTCAGCGTGTCGAACCCATTTAACAAGAAACAATTTTAGCATTTAAGAAATAATGTACACATATTTAGATTTACTAGGGCGAAACCTCTCTCACTAGTTCTGTATCAACCTGGTATACAAGAGCTCCTGTAATTATAATATATATGTATATAATCACTTACTGCTGTTATCACTTGTATGGCCCGCTGCCTCATCAGAAGCCAGTTCTCGAACTCCCTTGGTCTAGTAGGGTGGTGGCTGGAGCACCCCTCGGACAGCTGAACCCACCATTAGCGTTGTTCTGTCCTATCGCAGACTATGGGATTCTCTTCTGCACTCGCATCTTACCAAGCTCTCTACTCCCTGCACTGCACACCAGTAACCACCAACCAACCCCCTTTTATTCCCAACATCCACCTAAACTATTTTATAAATTGAATGTCTGAACTGCACATCCAGTGCTCCACTTCACCCTTTTATGGAAATTGCAATGTGATAGCGCATATGCATGAGGGCACTGCTTGCTCAGGCCGAAAACATCTCGCATGAGAGGGCTGGTGCCTTCTCAGGCCGAAAACATCTCGCACTGGTGTCTTCTCAGGCCGAAAACATCTCGCACGAGAGGGCTGGTGTCTTCTGCACTGCTCCCCAATGCACAAAATAAAACCTAATGACCTCTTCTGACCTGCAAACGGTACCTGCGGTTCTCTGATTACACCACTAGGCCTTTACAACCATTCCTATGGCTCAGTTACAGTGGGATTTCACAACACCTATGCTCCTACGCATACCTTGTTTTAAAATTGGATTCGAATCAAAATGGTGGGCTAGTCCTAAATTAACCAGGGTGTGTTAATTTGTCAATTAATTTACATACCTCTAATTAATTGAGATGCATAAAATACTGCTGTGACATAATTTTACTGTTTGGATTTTTGATGCATGGAACTCATGACCTCTGTTACAGTTTTTGGAACATCTAGTTTTTAGTAATTGCTTATTGAATATATCAAGCAGACTGTGCATAAATGGAAGTATGCTTCATGTAATTGCAGTTAAAAAATTTTACAGCATTTTTCTTTTGCAAGAAAAGAAGGTACAAGTTGGTACCCTTCCAGTTGATCGTTGTGAGTAGCAGTGATTAACATGCTTAACCCACGTACTTTAATTTTGAATCAAGTTTTTTTTTTCTCTTTTTTTGAGTTTTTGAATGTGTCATTAACCTGGATCTTAATTTGCTGTATCATGTTTTCTCTGGATCAACTTGTGTGCCAGATCTCCTGTGCAGGGACAGACTGAAGATAAAAGGCCATTGAAAAAGTAGAACTTTAGTGCTCCATATATACACACAGTAGAACCGGGATAAAAAAATTCCGACATAAGAAGTTTGTACTCCTGTACTAGGTTTGGTTTCTTAATTCCCAATTTGAGATCTATATATTGTAATGTGTTATTTTCCAAGGTAAAAACTTTCCCACATACAGTACGTGATAAAGAATACAGTGTATTATTATAAAGACGTTTTCCCACTTAATAATACTTTTTTTAGATATAGAAATTCTTTATTTTTATATCAAAAAATATAAAACAATATAAACATTTTGGTAATCGAACAAGTTAGTGCATAGCATCATTTTAATTTGTAGTAAATCACCGAAGTAGGCAAAATAGCATCTTTTTTGCATCTCTTATTGTGAATGGCTTCATGGCGAGTTGCCCCCGATATTGCACTACATCCAATAAACAATGTTTCGCCACTGGAAAAGAGTAATGTTACTTATTCATGGTGGATGTAAACAGTAAATATTTCATACCCTTAGGTCATTTTCCCTTCTAAGAAGTTTTTCCTCATAAGTTCTAGACCGCCACTTCCTTGGAAAACTTCTTATCCGGGTTCTACTATACTCCACTACTTTCGAAAAACTACTGTACTTAAACATAACTTTAAGTAGTTCATGATTCAGATTGGTCCACTTAACATAGTTCGTTTCACTATTTGATGATCATGCTCAGATAGCTGATAAACTGAATGAGTATTTTGCATCTACATTCACACATGAGGAGTTATTCAAGGAGGGGAATGCCAGAAGCTTATCAGACTCTAACAGGGAACTAAATGATTTTGTAATAACTGAGAACAAAGTGGAGGAGAAATTGTTTAAGTTAATATAAGGCAAGCACTTGGGGTGGATGGGATCTATCTGGTTATATTAAAGAAGGCAGCAAAGGAAGTAAGCAAACCCTTAGCCATAATTATGAGAGCTTCCCTAGATTCAGGGGAAGTCCCCATGGACTGGAGATGTGCAAATGTATCCCCAATTCACAAAGGGGGTTCAAAGGGTGACACATAATTATAGACCTCTAAGTTTAACTTCTGTTCTGGAGAAAATAATGGAATCACTGGTTAAAGAAGTGATGGAAGATCATCTAGACAAGACTGCTGTAATAGTTCAGACACAGCATGGGTTTGTTAAGGGGAAGTCTTGTCTGTCCAATTTGATTGGATACTACAATGTGGTCATAAAGGAACTAGATGCAAAAAATAATTTTGATATCATATACTTGGATTTCAGGAAAGCTTTTGATACTGTTGCACATGGAAGACTGCTGTACAAATTGGAGTGGTATGGCATTAAGGGCAAGTTGCTGCAGTGGATAAAGTGATAGTTGAGTGGGAGATGGCAGAGAGTGGTAATAAACGGACACTATTTTAAGAAGGATGTAGCGAGGGGAACAAAGGTTCCCCTCACTACATCTTACAAAGATAGGCTGAATTTCTGTAAATTGCAGTGTCTGGAGACTAGGCACATGCAAGGTGATCTGATTGAGATGTATAAGACCTTGAATGGGTTGAGCACGCTGAATTCTGTTCATCTATTCGAATAGTTCAGCACGCTGAACTCTATTCAAATAGATGAATGAAATGGGAGGGTTTTTTTTTTTTTTTTTGGCTGATGCTGCATAAGCTTGCTTTTTTGCATCATATACCTATGTTTAATGCTAATATGGTTAAAAAAAATTAATAGAACAATTACTTATTTCCTCTATTATAACTCAAATTAACAAATACCATTGGTATAAAAGCAAAAAAAGAAATTATAATAAATAATTCTCCCATTTTTTATTAAATTAACCAGGTACAAAACAAACTAGGTACTTTTCTGATTAAAGAGAATATGGCATCATGATTAAACAAAATTATTGCATAAATAATTTTTATATTGTGTGCTTAAGCAAGATTGTCGATTTTATTAAGCTCTATTCATTCTCATTAGAACCTGTAAAATTTCTTTGTTGGTGTATAAAAGGGATTTTATTTTTAATATTGAAAATACAAGTTCACATGCTATTTCTGTGAATGAAAATGTTAAAATATATTTGTACACCATTTATAAATTAGAATACATGCAGGCATATTGCATCATCTAAACCTACAAAGATTGCAACCTGTATACGAATATCCCCATTGGTGCTAAGACACAATTCAGTTTTTTTATGATGGCTGTTCAATAAAGAATGATCTTAATATTTCATGAACAACTGTACTGCTTGTTATTTCTAGCTGAGCTGCAGAATTTAAGATCAAACCAAGCTGCATCACGCTGCAACTGCACAGTTGACTCAGCATGCAGTGTGAGCTTGGCAGTTATTCAAGTTTATGCCTGTTCAGTTTTGCCCACATAACAATGGATGTGACACACTAGGAACAGTATGGTGCCCTCATTTTTTTCCACCTCAAGAAAGCATCATCTGAAGCATATGAAATGTTGAGGCTTATAGTAAATCTAAAGTTGAATATAGCATAGCTCACAGGTGATTTAGAATGTTTAAAGATGGACATGATTCAATCACAAAAATCAGTAATCCTGGAGCTCCAGCCATTGTAACCACAAACCATAAACAGTGCTTCAGCAATTGTGAGAGAAGATTGTTGAATAACAGTAAAGCAGCTGGCAGAGATGTTAAAAATATCAGTAGAAGCATGCATGGTGATTCTCCATGACCATTTGCATATGATACATGTTTGTGCACACTGAATTCCAAGCCTGCTCATACCTGAGCAACAGCAAGTTTGCACGGAATTTGTCAGGAGTTGTAACTGATGGTTACTGAAGATGGTGAGGTTCTGCACAAAGTGATAATGGCAGATGAGGCATGGCTTCATTTTAGCTCAGAGTGAGCAACAAAGCTCCGCTTGGAAGTCTATGCCATTGGCAGCACCGAAAAAAGCAAAAGTTGTGACTTCTGTAGGCAAGATTATGGTTTTTTTTTTTTTTAAATACACTCAATTAATTTTTTTTTTGACATTTAAGGAATGACTTACCAGCATGTTGTGCCACGTTATTATATGACTTATGGTATGGGATCTTACAACGGAATGATACTGCACACTGTGGGATCATTTCTAGCAAACAACTAGAAATGTGCACACAGACGAATACTATATCATGACAGTGTGAGACCCCACATTGCTCATACTGTCATTGAGTACTTAGCCAGCATTAATGTCAAAATGTCTTCCTCATCTGCCCTAAAGCCCTGACTTGCACCCAGTTTTTTTTTTTTTTTTTTTTTACTCTTTAATCCAAAGTTAAGGAAGGAGCTGTGAGGAAGTTTCTAGTCATCAGAAGTTGTAAAGATGTTTGAGGTGATTCTCAAATGCATATCAAAAAATGGGTTCCACCATGTTTTTGAAGAACGGCAGATATATTGGAATAAATGGATTTCATCAAATGGCGACTACTTTGAAAAGGGCCATCAACATATGGATGATTTATAAAGGTATGTTGTGAAAAAAAAAAAAAAAATTTGATCATTCTTTACTGAACACCCCTCTTATTTATAAATTTTAATCATTTTTTTTTACTAAAGTGGATTTTTTTTTTTTTTTTGGTAGTTCTATCTAGTCTTAATATTTTGTGAATCAGAAATTAATGAATTGTTATTATTGCTGTTTGTTAAATCATTTATACTATGTGGTTCGAGGAAGAAAAATCCCCAAATTTTTTTTTTATTTATTTCAAATCTTAACTCACTTATTCTTCTGCATTATTAATTAAAGTTTAGTAAATTTCTATATCTTACATCTTATAAGGATCTAGTGTATGAGGTAGTCCTGAGTGACTTACCCAGGCATTATTTTTACTCTTCTAAGTCTTAACAGCAGGGTAGTAAATTTCAATTTCATTAAATGATTCAAGATCAAGATGCAAGACCTTAGATATTTAATAAATTCATCTGTCTGTTCTCTCACTTTTTCAAAATTATTGAACATATTTTTATTTAGTTTTTCAAGTAGTAGTAGTGGCATGTGATGCAAGAGAGCAGTGTATGAGTTTATGCAGCCTCAGCCAAAAAAAATAAAATAAATAAATACATAATTCACACAACTATTCCCTCTAAATGTTTGTCCAGTTCCTCCTTAAATTCATTTAACCTATCAACTTCCACAACGACAGATGGAAGTTAGTTGCAGCAATTAACCACCCACTGGCTAAAAGCAAATTTCTGCACATCTATTCTACCTCTTTCCTTAATTTGACTTTATGCCCTAGCAGCCTAGCCTGTCTGCATTGCTCAGAAAACTTCATATCTGACTGCACAATTACTCCCAGGTCTTTTTTTCATTTTCTACCACCTTAAGTGTAGTACCACACAGTTGGTACGTTTCTCTGGGGTTACTTCTACCCATATGCAGTACTTTGCATTTTTCAAGGTTAAACTTCAGTTGCCACTTCTCAGCCCATCTGCCCAAATTTTCTAGATCCTGTTGCAGTAGCACACTTCGATTACTGTCATTAACAACCTTGACAACCTTTGTATCATCTGCAAACTTCGACACCTTCATCAATATCATTGATAAATATACAAAACAACAGTGGACCCAACACCGAACCCTGTGGGACTCCACTAATAACATTAGTCCACGAAGAGCAGCACCCATTGATTACAACCCTCTGTCTTTTCCCACTCAACCATCCTTTTATCCATTGTAGCATTTTACCCTTAATACCATTCTGCTCCAATTTGTACAGTAGTCTTCCATGCACAACAGTGTCAAAAGCTTTACTGAAATCCAAGTATATGATATCAAAATTATTTTTTGCATCCAGTTCCTTTGTAACCACATCATAATAACCAATCAAATTTGTCAGATAAGGCTTTCCCTGAACAAACCCATGCTGTCTGAATTTGTTGTTGGTAACATCATCAGTTGATCCCACTGTACTCACCTTTATGGAAGCAAAAACCCTTTCCTTTCCTTTACCCCTGATGGTAATTATATCTTTAAGTAAATCCCACATCAGTACGCTGTGGTCACTGCCACCTAGTGGTTCCTTTATCTGCAAATTCTTAATACATGAATGATCACTAATGATAACCAGATAACGAGTATTACCCTCTCTGGTTGCCTCTCGAACATGCTGCTGCACAAAACAATCATCCAATAAAATAAGTCTTACTAGTGTGCGAGTGACCAATGCACAAGTTCCAGTCAATATATGGGAAGTTAAAATCCCCCATTATAAGACATTCTTATTTACTAACCCACTCTATTTCTCTGTTCATTGTACTTATTCGAGTCATTAGGCCTATAACACACTCCTACTCTTATTTTTACTTTCGCAGTGCTTTTGTCACACCAGACTGACTCAAGAGTGCACTGTTCATCTATATCAACTAGATGCACTTCTTTTGATTTTTGTTTTTTACAATATGTTCGAACTTGTTCGAAGTCTATGCCTTGCCGGTAAATAATTAATTGGTATTAAATTTTCAAATAATTGTAATAAAGTAAAGGAAGCAAAACAATTTAATATTTACAAAATGTTTTTCAAAATGGAGATGCTTCTGATCATGTCTTTTTGTCAAAATCTGTACTAATCAATACTGCTTGTAATATTTGCAGAATTGTGAAATCTCATTTCCTTGATTTTGGAGATTGTTAAATAAAGTACAAATTGCAGTACTTTTGCTCCACCATTTTTTTAGCAACCCTAAGAAGTATTTTTACTTTAACTTTTTCACTGCGGTTTTCTGAAATAGAAAATGTTTTATAGGATTAAGAAAAAAAAAATCGTGATTTTCTATTAATTTACCTGAAATATGATCTCATTTTTACACATAATTCTATACTGTTACAACTACATATAAAATATGTGCATAATACCATGTATACATTGGCATATGACGATATTTCCTTCAAGTTAGCTTGATGATATTTCCTTCAAGTCAGCTTCAAGTTTGCCAGACATTTACAGCACTATCAAAAGTGCAGTCAAGTGTATGTATATATATATATATATATATATTTTTTTTTTTTTCACAAATGTCATGTTGTTTAAGACATTTCATAAATAATTTAACGTTTACACCTGTTGATTTTTTCTATATTTTAAATAGTAGTGTTGTACTTTTCTTTCACTAGCTAGATATTTGATTATTAGCATTAGTTCAGGCATATTATGCAAGAAAGCAAGATTATACAGCATCAGCCAAAAAAAAAAAAAAAAAAAAAAAAAACTTCCCATTTCACCCATCTGGTAATTTCAAATGTTTGCCTTAGATTTATTTAAGCTGTTAACTTCTATAACAACAGATGGAAGTCTGTTCCAGCAATCAACTACCCGCTGGCTAAAGGCAAACTCCCAGACATCTATTCTATAACTGTCTTTCCTAAATTTGAATTTATGCCCTCAGGAATTTATTCTGAGCAAGAGGAAGAATCCCACCAGCATTGAGCATGGTAAAACCATTCAAGGCCTTGTACACATCAATGAGATCACCTTGCAGGTTCCTAGTCTCCAGACACTGTAATTTGCAAAACTTAAGCCTTTCTTCGTAAGAGCAACTCTTTGTTCTATTCACTGATCTTGTTATCCTTCTCAGTATGTGTTATAGCAACTTTACTTCCTACCTAAAATGAGGTCTCCAGACTTGTATGTAGTACTCAAGGTGTGGCCTGACCATTGCCTTATACAAGGGAACAATCATCCCCCTTATCCTTGCTAGCAAAACTTTGACAAAACTAAGTTCACTGAGCAGTGCAGATGGGCTGCCAGAGCAGGCCCATCTGCACTGCTCAGAGAACTTCATATCTGACTGCACAATTATCCCCAGGTCTTTTTTATTCTCCATTTCCCTCAGTGTAGTACCACACAGTTTCTCTTCGGTTACTGCTACCCATATGCGGTAGTTTGCATTTGTCAATGTTAAACTTCAGTTGCCACTTGTCAGCCCATCTTCCTAACTTTTCTAGATCCTGTTGCAGTAGCATACTGTCATTAACAACTCTGCCAATCTTTGTATCATCTGCAAACTTGGACATTAAGCCTAATATACCTTCATCGATATCATTGATAAATACACAAAACAATAATGGGCCCAGCACGGAACCCTACGAGACTCCACTAGTAACATTAGTCCATGTAGAGCAGTATCCATTTATTACCACTCTGACATCTCCCGCCCAACCATCCCTTTATCCATTGCAGTAACTCGCCCTTAATGCCATACCACTCCAATTTGTATAGCAGTCTTCCATGTACATCAGTATGAAAAGCTTTCCTGAAATCCAAGTATATGATATCAAAATTATTTTTTGGATCCAGTTCCTTTGCAACCACATCGAAGTATCCAATCGAATTGGTCAGACGAGACTTTCCCTTAACAAACCCATGTTGTGTCTGAACTATTACTGCAGTCTTGTGTAGGTGATCCTGCATCACTTCTTTAACCAGTATTTCCATTATTTTCCCAGGAACAGAATTTAAACTGACAGGTCTATAATTATTTGTGTCACCCTTTGAATTCCCTTTGTGAATTGGGGATACGTTTGCACATCTCCAGTCCATGGGGACCTCCCCTGAATCTAAGGATGCTCTCATAATTATGGCTAAGGGTTTGCTTACTCCCCTTGCCTGCCTTCTTCAATATAACTGGATAGATTCCATCTGCCCCAGGTGCCTTTTTTATGTTTAACTTCAACAATTTCTCCTCCACTTTGCTCTCCATTATTACAAAATCATTTAGCTCCCTGTTAGGATTTAGTAAACTTATTTCCTCCCTCCCCTTCCTTACAGAATTCCTCATGTGTGAATGTAGATGCAAAATACTCATTCAGTTTGTCAACTCTCTGAGCACGATCATCAACACCACCAACATCAAGTGGTCCAATCTGATTCATACTCTTCCTTCTAGAATTTACATAAGTAAAGAAGTCTTTTTTTTTTTTTTTTTTTTTTTTTTTTTTTTTTGCAGCCTTTGCCAAGGATTTCTTGCAATCAGCCTTCGCTTGCCTAACCTCCTTAGTGACTTTATTACAGACTAGCTTATATCTACCATAGGCTTTTTTGTCATCTGATAATTTATATGCATTCCATGCATTTTTCTTCTTTGCCAGAAACCTCATTAGTTCATCTGACATCCATTTAGGTCTAAATCTTGAACAGTATTTCTTAGTTGGTATGAAAAGCCTAGTAGCTTACAAGATTAATTCCTTGAAGGCTTGCCATTTAGAATTTGCTGTTTTTAAAATCATCAGTGATTCCACTGTATAGAATTTTTAAAAACAGAGACCATTGTAGCCACCTTTACGAAAACAAAAACCCTTCCCTTTACCCATACTTCTCCTTCAACCCATGCACGGTACTAAGTACTATAGGTTTTGATACCTTTCGTGTTTGGGGGTTTCATAAAAAAAAAAAAAAAAAAAGTAAATCCCATATCAGTAAATTCTGATCACTGTTGCCTAGTGATTCTTTTATCTGCAAATTCTTAATGCATGAATAATCACTGCTGATAACCAGATCAAGAGTATTAATCCATCTGGTTGCCTCCTGAACATGTTGCTATAGAAACCAATCCTACAATAAATCCACAAAATTATTGCTAGTGTGTGAGTGACGAACTCAAGTTCCAGTCAATATCTGGAAAGTTAAAATCCCCCATTACAAGATATTCTGATGTACTGGCCCACTTTTCAACAATTGTTTACCGTACCTTAGGCCTATAACACTCCTACTATCATATTCCCTTTCCCAGTGTTTGTCACACCAAACTGACTCAGCATTGCATTGTCCACCCATGTCAACTGGATGCACTTCCTTAGATTTTGTTTCTTAACTAACAGCATAACCCCTCCTCCCTTCCTACCCTGTCTATCCTTTATGTACTCATTGTATTCCCCAAATTCCAATTCTGCATTGCTGATATCTGTGTGACACTATGTTTCTGATATACCAACAATATCTCCCTTTTTCTTGATCAGCACTTCAAATTCATCAAATTTATTTACTATACTTCTAGCATTGGTGTACATGCAAGTATATGCACCTTTTCTTACTCTTAGTTACCCTAACACAGCCCATGTATTTACTTGTTGCATGATGATTCCCAGCAGCTCTTGAAATCCCCATCAACTTGTTCTGTAGGCTGCTGTTCATTAAATTAGAAGCAGTGCAGGAATCACTTTCGCCTCTACCTGTGGCTCTGTTAATCTCTAGTCTGTGAATCCCCCCCCCCCAAGCTAGCTGTTTTCTGACCCACCTAACACTGCCTTGATAGCATGAGCAAGTATTCTTGCACTGTTTACATTTAAGTGTATCCCATCCATGTAGAAGCAGCCTCTCCTTTAGTAAGCATTATAATTGAGCACTGTTCCATTACACTGTTTTTTTTCTGTCATTAGGTATATGGTGCAAGGATGCCTGAGGCTTTTGCTGCACCAGCAAAAAAAAAAAAATTCCTGAGCTACTCAGGGAGAGAGGGGGGAGAGTGAAAGAGTGAATATTGTGTATTTGTTCACTAAAAATACCAGCCTTTTGTACTTCTGCAGTATGATTTTGTGTATCCTTACAAATAATTAGCATTATTTTATTAATAGTTTTTTCACTTAAAGGTTATAAATTTACTTTTTCCTCTACTTTCAGGATTATTAGGCTTTGTTATTTGAGATTTTTCAGTTATTATTTTTTTCTACATAACTTTTGAGTAACTTGTAGTACTAGCCAAAACTAACCCTAAAAATTTCCTGTATTCCTTATTTCAGTTTTTTTTTTTTTTTTTTAAGAAGATAATTCATTCATTCTTTGTTCTAACTTAATTCCTCATTTCACAATAAAGTTAATTATATCTGTCAATCTTAATAGTATTAATCTATTTTTCCTTACTTCATCTCGTGTTAGGTCTTCTAAATCTTTATTAATGAATTCTATATTATGATGTTTCTTCGCCCAAAAGTAAGAGTCCATTAGAATTTTTACAATATTTACTCTGTCGTAAATTACTTTAAAGTTACTGTAACCAGTCACAAAATTCCTACACTGGGAATAGTTATACACTATTTATACACTACAAAATACTTTGTTTAAATCAAGAGAATATGATAACCATTGTCTTAATATTTTATTATTGTTGGGAATGTTGAAAATACAATTTAATTTCATTAAAAGGAAATTGTTTATTTTTAAAATCTATTTCGTTTGATTGTATAGGGTGATATGATAAAGCAATTTTTCTGTTTGTGATGAATTACAATTTGGTGCAATCAACTTATTTAACACCACATAAGTGCATTGTTTCACTATTTTCATTATTAATTTCTAAAACTTTGTTCTTCAGATTTCTCTAAATTATCTTCAACTTTTGCGCCAATAAAATCAAAATCAAATCAAATCTTCAACAATTTCATCATTATATTGTTTTTTATTATGTGTTTTGGCTTTCCCAGAATCCTTTCTTTACTGTTATTTTTGGTATTTTTTTTGTATTCGTTACATTCTTTCTTATGGTCTTGTTATGCAGTATGTAATCTGGACATCTGTGTACTACAGGGGGTAAGCCCTTTTTACTCTGTGCTACCTAAGATGCCCTGTGCACCTCCTGAGTTCCAGGGCTGATTTGGTTCTTACTAAATCTTAGTTAAGGATGTCCCAGAAAATGCCTGCATGCTTAGGTGATTATCTAGTAGTACTGTAATTGGAAGTTGATCTTGTAAGCCCTAAAATTCCTCTTAACATCATGGTCAGGGGAACTTGCAGCTTGGATCATGCATTGTGACTAACTCACTCTGAAATCTTCCTATAATTATGCATATGTTAAAGTCAGATCTCAGAATGCCGCTAATAAATATCATGCTTCTTTTACCAAGGTTAACATGTGGCTAGAGAATAGGTCAGAGGCAGGGATGCATAAACAAAACAATTTATTTACTCCTAAATTAACACAGATGTACAATTACATGCTGACTCCTTTCTCATACTAAACCAGAAATAAAGGGTACACCATGCACTTAAGACTAACTAATGGTACTTATAGCTACTGGTACATGTTTAAATAAGTTAGTGTTTTTCGTGTAGTTCTCCGTTGGAAAAGCTTGTAATCTAGGATTCAGTTCTTGTAAGTGTATATGTATATACAAGTACCGTACCACATCTATGTATAACAATCTGGGTTTGAGTAATTACATTGATACTAATGGATTTACTTTACATCTTACACTCTAATTAATAAGATGTTATAAGAGTGATAATACATCAATAAGTGTTCCTAATGAGGAGGAATGTTTCTTATTAGACTATCAAGTTAAGAGGTAGTTATGGACGTCTGTCACTTTCATTCATATTTCAGCTACCATGGGTGAGAATATATGGGACTTATCAGTCAATTGCCTACTTCGCTCACAAAAAGGGGTCTTTCTCTAGCTCTCTTCCTAGAGTCCCTTCTCTTTGCCTCTTAGTCTTCAACCACTTCAACTCTTTTCAACCCTTTTACAAAAAGAATCCCCCCCTGTCCGTTTGTCTCTCAACTGAATATATAGGTCCTCTTTAGACTTTTACTATGCTCCTATTGGCTAAAATGCTAATTTAGTGGGGGTGACTAAATTCCCAGGGACTGGTTGTTTTTTGGGGGGGGGGATAAAATATGTATAACGAAAAAGGAACTCCAATGATGAGAAAATGAAAAAGTTATCTGGACGGGAGAAAGTTCAGTGTGCGACCACTGAACTCTGAAGTCCAATTATTCCTCGCATCAGGAATTAATTACCTGACAACAATAGATTCCACAGCTGTGAGAATCAGGTTTCAACTTAAAATCTAATTTTAATTGGCATTAGTCCTCCTCTGTAGATCTTCAAATTTCTCATCGTTTTCTGCATATTACATCCACGAGGTTCGTTAACACCTGATCAAGTAACGACATCTTACTGTGCAGTGACCAAACGAATAAAGGTGGGATAGGATTGCAATTGCTGTCCTTACCTGGTGTGACACCAATGAGACGTATGGTCAGGTGGGGAAAAGGAGAAGGGCGTCGTTGGCACAGTGTTGAGTGTCACACTACATATAGTACAGCAGTGGGAAAAAGTATGAGGTGACTCAGCTAAGCAGTAGCTTTCTAAGGCAGACGTATGGTAAATTCTGCCATTTTCACAGTCTATTACACTAAAGTTTTCTTCTGGTTCATTATTTTTGGCTTTGAATATCTGGCTTATCAGTTTTTTGATTTAGTTACAAAACTAAAACTGAGTAGAACTAGATTCATCTATAATGATTTTAGATTTGTTTAAAAAATAAAAATCATTAAGAGCAGGTTGCTTTGCTGTTTCAGCAACCATTTCTAATTTTTTTTTCCTTTTAATTTCCATTTATTCATGACATGATTTAACTCTTTTCATTACTTCTCTATCTTTTCTAATTTCTTGGCATTGATCATTATGTAACGGAAAATAAAATTTGATACTTTATTTCTATATTTATATTATCAATACATTAATTTAGAATAATTTTAATTAGTATTTATTTATATTTATTTTAATTTGATCCAAATAGCTCATGTAACTTGTGGCCCAAGAGAAAGCGAGACATCAAGAAATTTCTCAGTATCTCGCCTGTTTGTTTCAACCCTGCTGCTATGCCACTTAACCTTCCATGCATTGGGGTAGCAGCTACTAGATGGAAATTTACTTTTTATGTCAGTGTACTAAGTTATCCATGAACTCCTTCTTTAAAAGAAATATGGCATTAATAAACAAAACTTATCTTGCTGTGTACAGGAATGTGTTTCAAAGAGCTATCTGGAACTGGTTATGTTGGTTTGTTCATATTTCTTGATATTTGGTTTGTTCCTATTTCTTTTTTTTTTTTTTTTTTCCCGTGATTCAGGAAAACCCATTGTATTTTTTATTCCTCATGCTAGACTGATTCACTAATAGTACTGTACCATCATTGTATAATTCACTTTTAAACTTTAAGTTAATGCTTATGCATCCACATGTATTCAATTCTGCTTTGTTATACACCTTAACTGCATGTGCCTATAGTGTATATTAGATTTAATAATAATAATATCATCTAAAGAACAAAATTACAAAGTTCAACGAACTAGTACTGAAAATAACATTGAGCAAGGTCATTGGAAATGGTAAGGCAACAAATGAATATAAAGGGGCATTCATATTTGGTAGATTTATCATATTGAAAATAATAAACCATTACACTTAATTTGGAGAACTGGAGAATTTATGCATCTTCTGGGACACCTGCACAAAACAATAAACAAACTAGGCATCCGATCAGTATGTTTTAAGATATATTTCGCTAAGTGCAAAATATATCTTAACAGTGCAGAGTAGAGCAACGTGAGGAGAGCAGAAGGGTGCTCTTTTCAGAAAGGCTTCAGTTTGCATATTGCGAATAATCACCAAATTCTATCAAAAGTCTGTTTTGTTTTGCAAAGGATCCTGTAGGCAATTTTTCTTGCCACTGAGGTTTGGATTTATGCCATAAAAGAATTAAATTTAAATTTCATTTAAGTGTTTTTCATATTTATATCCCTAAACTTCTAAAGCTGTCCTTCCTTTTTCTTTTTGTATAGGAAAGTGCCTTGGCAAGAGAAAGAGAAGGGATCCTACGTCAATATGCATTCTTTCATCTTGAAGTTCATTTGAAGCATGGCAAGAACTTGATTGCTAGAGATTCCTGTGGCAAGTAGTTTTTAATTGATGTTTTTTCTTTCTTCTAAAATTGTATTTATTACATTAACAATAAAAACCACAACTTATTCAAATTACTTGCAAAAGTTGGCAGAGTGATTGACAGTAATTAGGCTATGCTGCTGCAGTAAGATTTAGAAAAATTAGACTGATGGGCTGAGAAGTGGCAACTGAAGTCTAACATTGACAAATGCAGAGTACTGTATATATGGTGCCTCCGTGGGCAGGAGCAGCAGTGCGTAGCACACGCTTTTTGATTAGACTGGGGTTCGAGCCCATGACCACCAAATACAGAGGATGCGGAAAGGTCAGGGAATGACCACCGCATATCCTTGGAGCAATATGGCCTTAGCTGCTAATGCTCCTTAAAACCAAATAACAAACAAACAGTACTGTATATGGGTAGCAGTAATCCCCAGATTAAAGTACCATCTGGGTGGTGCCGTGCTCAGTAGCAGAGAATGAAAAAGAGCTGGGGAAATTGTGTAGTTAGATATGAAGTTCTATGAGCAATGCAGACAGGCCGCCTGGACAACTTACAAAGTGCAAGTTTTTGTCAATGATATTCAGGAATCTTGCTTTCAGGTATAAGGAGTGATTATCTTGTAAGGCAACAAGATAATTACCTCCTTGCCTAGTACAAGGCAATGGTTAGGCTACATCTTGAGTACTAGTCTGGAAGCCTCATTTTAGGATGTGGATTTATTGAAACTGGTGCAGAGTAGAGCAACGTAAGTGAGGAGAGCAGAAGGGTGCTCTTTTCAGAAAGGCTTCAGTTTGCATATTGCAGCATTGGAGATGAGGCATCTTTGAGAAAATCTGATTTGGGTGTTTAAGGCCTTGAATGGATTGTGTAAGCTTAATGCTGATGGAAAGACTACTGCTTGCTCAGATTATGCATGTGAGGGGGCATAATTTCAAATTGAAGGAATGTTATAGGTCAGATGTGCAAAAATTTGCCTTCAACCAGAGGGTGGTTGAGTGTTGGATTGATCTGGGTAGATTTTGGATCTCGCTGAGGTGAAATTGATACTTGGAGGTCAGTATATCTTCCATGCAGTTTGGTTTTATTTTAAATCAGTATCATTCACAAATGCATCCGTGGTACGAGGTAGTCCATGAAATTGGACCCTCTTGCCATTTTGGAAATTGACTCAGTTCCTTGAAAACGGGTATGCCAGAAATTTTCCCATTGAAAGTAATGTAACTAGGCAGGGAAAGGTTTTCATTATTTTCCATATAATTTTCCACAGAGGTACTTAATATACCTATTAATGTTTTTTAAACTTTTAATTATAGTATCATGATCTTGCTCTCTGTGGCAGGCTCATGATAGCCAGCACTGAATTAAATTTTCTACAGCAGCATGTTCGAGAGGCAACCAGAGGGAGTGATACTCTTGATCTGATTATCAGCAGTGATTCTTCATGCATTAAGAATCTGCATATAAAGGAACCAATAGGTGGCAGTGATCACAGTGTACTGATGTGGGATTAACTTAAAGATGTAGCTCCCATTAGGAGTAAATAGAATGGTTTTTGTAAAGGTGACTATAGTGGTCTCAGATTTTTAAAATTTTATACAGTGGGACCAACTGATGATGTTACAAACAGAAAATTCTAAATAGGAAGCATTGAACGAATTAATCCTGGAAGCTACTGCTACTAGGCTTTTTATAAGAACTAAGAAATACTATTCAAGGTTTAGGTCTAAATGAATGTCAGATGACCTCATGAGACTCTTTGCAGAGAAGAAAAATGCATGGGATTCATATAAATTATGGAGACACAGATGCCTATGGTAGATACAAGATAGTCTGTAATCAAGGCTCACAGGATTTTAGGGAAGCAAAGGCAGATTACAAGAAATCTTTTTGGCAAATAATGCAAAGAAAAATAGAAACGGCTTCTTATGTAAACTCTAGAAAACTCACAATTCACAAAAGTGGATCAAAGAGTGACACGAGTAATTACAGACCTGTTAATTTGATTTCTGTTCCAGGGAAAATAATGGAGTCACTGGTTAAGTAAACGATGCAGCATCATCTAGACAAGACTGCAGTTATAGTTCAGATACAGCATGGGTGGAGCAGCATGGCATTAAGGGTGAGTTGCTACAATGGATAAAAGGATGGTTGAGTGGGAGAAGACAGCATGGTTATCAGTGGACACTGCTCTTCTTGGACTAATGTTATTAGTGGAGTTCCCCAGGGTTTGGTGTTGAGCCCACTGTTGTTTTTGGTATTTATCAATGATATGATGAAGGTATATCAGGGTTATTAATGTCTAAGTTTGCAAATGATACGAAGGTTGGCAGGGTTGTTAATGACGGTAATGATAGTATGCTGCTGCAACAGGATCTGGAAAAGTTGAGCAGATGGGCTGAGAGGTGGCAGCCAAAGTTTAACATTGACAAATGTAAAATACTGCATATGGATAGCAGTAATCCCAGAGTACTGTATCAACTGGGTGGTACTACGCTTGGGGTAGTGGAGAATGAAAAGGATCTGGGGGTAATTGTGCAGTCAGATATGAAGTTTTCTGAACAGTGGAAAAAAGGCTGCAAGAGTGGTGTCTTATCAATGATATACAGGAATTTTGCTAGCAGGGATAAGGAGGTGATTGTCCCCTTGTATAAGGCAATGGTCAGGCCACACTTTGAGTACTCTATACAGGTTTGGAGGCATCATTTTAGGATGTAGAGCTGCTGGAACAAGTACAGAGAAGGACAATGAGATTGGTGAGTGGAACAAAAGTGTTAACAATAAAGGCTTTAAGTTCTGCCAGTTGCAGCTTCTGGAGACTAGGCACCTGCAAGGTGATCTAATTGAGGTGTATAAGCCCTTGAATGGATTGATCAAACTCACTGCTAATGGGATTCTTCCTCTTGCTCAGGTTACTCACCTGAGGGGGCATAAATTCTAATTGAGATAATGGTGGAATAGATGTGCAGAAATTCGGCTTTAGCCAGCGGGTGGTTGATAGCTGGAATAAACTTCCATCTGTTGTAGTGGACAAGTTCAAGGCAGAACTAGACAAACATTTGGAGTGAATGGATGAGTGAAATGGGAAGGGTGGTTTTTTTTTTTTTTTTTTTTAAGATTATCTTCCTTCATTTTCTGTGTTTTCTATATCAAAGTAATATGTTCAGTCCTCTGATTTTAGGTTTTTCAGCCTTTAGTCCTAAATTTGACTTCAGTACTGTTCCTAATCTTATCAGAGATTGCTGTTTCTATTACTATCCTTGTGGTTCTTATTTTTCTTTGTCTCTATCTTAATTATTTTAAATTGAGGTTTCAAGATCACATGCTCTGAGTGGACTGGGGTTCAATCTTGTGACTGCTAAATACGATTAACATTTTTATTGATTGATTTATTGTAAACTCCACTGACCTGGTGGTCATGCCGGAGTATAAACAAGAACATGTTTTATTAGTAATGGCTTGTTTTATGGCTTCACTGGAGTTCAGCATGTTTTAATTGTAATTATTAGGCCAACAGAGTAATATTGACAACAGTCTAGACAACTACTGTCTAGACTCTGTTGGCCTAATAATTGCATTTTCTCCTTTCTTATGTAGTTTACTTTTAGTTGGAAGTTTACTTGTCTTGTACTCGTGGGGCCTTTCAATGCTTGGGTATATGTTTTTAAGTGTTGTTTTGTGTTTGACACTGCTTCTTTGTTGTCTAATTTAGCTCTGAGCACTTTGTTATGAATGGCAGATCAGTGACTGGCTTTTCAAGGGTAGTCGAATATTCTGTGATCTGCTTTCTGACTGGGACTGTAATTCTACTAGTCTGCGCTAATAATTTCTCAAGCTTGAGCCTGACTTCAATAACTTTATCCAGGGCAGAACCATCAGTTTAGGAGGAGGGTTCTATGTCTTCCATTGTAGTTTTGTTCCCTGTCCACTAGTTTCATTATTTTCTTTGGAGATTCAGTTTTGGATCATGTCTTTATTCTTTCTGTCTTTAGCATTAGTAGAGGCATATGATGCAAGAAAGCAAGCTTATTCAGCATCAGCCAAAAAAAGAAACACCACTCCCATTTCACCCCTCCGTTCGTTCGAAATACCTGTCCAGCTGAGCCTTAAATTTGTTTAGACTATCAACTTCAACAAGTAATGGAAGTCTGTTCCACCAACTAACTATCCGCTGGCTAAAGGCAAATTTCCGCAAATCTATCCTACATCTGTCTTTCCTCAATTTGAATTTATGCAATCTCAGGTGATTATTCTGAGCAAGAGGAAGAATCCCATCGGCATTGAGCATGCTCAAACCACTCAAGGCCTTATACACCTCTATCAGAACACCTCGCCGGTGCCTAGTCTCCAGACTCTGTAATTTGCAAAACTTAAGCCTTTCTTCATAAGAGCAACCCTTTGTTCCATTCACTAATCTTGTTACCCTTCTCTGTACTCGTTCCAGCATTCTACATCCTTCTCGAAATGAGGCCTCCAGACCTGTACACAGTATTCAAGGTGTGGCCTGACCATTGCCTTATACAAGGGAATAATCACCTCCTTATCCCTGCCAGAAAAAGTCCTGTATATCATTGACAAGACACCATGACCTACTCTTGCTGCCCATCTGCACTGCTCAGAGAATTTCATATCTGCCTGCACAATTACCCCCAAGTCCTTTTTATTCTCTACCACTGTCAGGGTAGTGCCACAGAGTTGATACATTGCTCTGAGGTTGTTGTTTCCCATATGTAGTACTTTACATTTGTCAATGTTAACCTTCATTTGCCACCTCTCAGCCCATCTGCTCAACCTTTCCAGATCCTGTTCCAGCAGCATCGCATCAGTAGAGTTGCTATGCCACAACCCTGCCAACTTTTGTATCATCTGTAAACTTGGACATTAAGCTTGATATACCATCATCAATATCATTTATAAATACAGAAAAGAATGGACCCAACACTGAACCCTGAGGAACTCCACTAATAATTAGTCCATGTTGAGCAGTGTCCATTGATTACCACTCTGTCTTATGCCACTCAACCATCCCTTTATCTATAGCAGCAATTTCCCTCCAATGCCACACTGCTCCAATTTGTGCAGCAGTCTTCCATATGCAACAGTATCAAAAGCCTTTCTAAGATCCAAATATATAATATCAAAGTTATTCCCTGCATCCAGTTCTTTTGTGACTACATCATAGTATCCAATCAGATTGGTCAGGCAAGACCTTCCCTTAACAATGCTGTGTATGAGCTATAACTGAATTCTTGTCTAGATGATCCTGCAGTGCTTCTTTAACCAGTGCCTCCATTTATTTTCCTGGAACAGAAGTTAAACTAACAGGTCTATAATTACTTGTCTGCCTTTGATCCTCTTTTGTGAATTGGGGTTACATTTGCACATCTCCAGTCTATGGGTACCTCCCCTGAGTCCAAAGAAGCTCTCATAATTATGGCTAAGGGTTTGCTTACTTCCTTTGCTGCCTCCTTTAATATAACTGGATAGATCCCATCCACCTCAGGTGCCTTTTTTATGTTTATCCTCAACAATTTCTCCGCCACTTTCCTATCAGTTATTACAAAATCATCTAGCTCACTGCCAATGTTTACTTCACCTACGACATTCCCCTTCCTGAATAACTCCTCACGTGTGAATGTAGATGCAAAATACTCATTTAGGTTGTTAGCCACCGGAGCAGGATCCTCAACTGTTGAACCATCAATATCCAGTGGACCAATCTGATTCATCCCTTTCCTTCTTGAGTTTAAATAGGTAAAGAACTCTTTTCTGTTTTTCTTTGCATCCTTTGCCAAGGATTTCTCATAATCTGCCTTTGCCTGCCTAATCTCCTTTGTGACTTGGTTACAGACCAACTTATATCTATCATAAGCTTCCATATCACCCATTAATTTGTATGTAACCCATGCATTTTTATTCTCTGCTATATGTCTCATTAGTTCCTCTGACATCCATTTAGGCCTGAACCTTGAACAATATTTCTTAGTTGGTATGTAAAGCCTGGTAGCTTCCAAGATTAGTTCTTTGAATCTTCCCATTATGATGTTTCCTGTTGTTAACATCATCAGTTGGTCCCACTGTATAGAATTTAAATTCTGTCTCAGACTGTCATAGTCACCTTTACGAAAGCAAAAACCCTTCCCTTTACCTCTAATTTTAGTTACCTCCTTGAGTAAATCCCACTTCAGCACACTGTGATCACTGCCACCTAGTGGTTCCTTTATCTGCAGATTCTTAATGCATGAAGAATCACTACTGATAATCAGATCAAGAGTATTGCTCCCTCTAGTTGCCTCCCGAACGTGCTGATGTAGAAAACAATCATCCAATAAATCCACAAAAGCCTTGCTACTGTGTGAGTTACCAACCCACAACTAGCAAGGCTTTTGTGGATTTATTATGGATCTATACTTCAAGCATTGGTGTCCATGCACCTGTTCTTACTCCGTGTTACCCTAACACAGCCCATGTATTTACTTGTTCCATGGTGACTCCCAGCAGCTATTGAAATCCCCAGCAACTTGCTCTCTAGGCTGCTGCTCATTACAATAGAAGCAGTACAAAAATTACTTTCATCTCTACCTTGCTGCTACTGTTAATATTTTAGTCCATGAATCTCCCCAAGGCTAGCAGTTTTCTGACATACCTAACACTGCCTCGATAGCATCAGCAAATAGTCTTGCACTCTTTCTATTTAAGCGTATTCCATCCCTGTAGAAGCAGTCTCTCCTGTTAGCAAGCACAGGCCATGCTGAAAAAAAATTCTACCCTCACGAGCCTTGCACAATCTCTCCAGGACGAAATTGATATACTCCCTCCTATCATGTTTGGTCAGAATTGCAGACTTTCAAATTTAAACTTAACTCTTGACTTTTTTTCAGCATTGACCTGTGCTTGTTAAGTAAATCTGCAGATCTCTTACTCTTAAGGTTATTAGTGCCAATGTGTACAAAAATATCACCAAAAATAATACCTGCCAAATGTCACCAACTTTTTGCCTCTGGCAGACATACCCTGATCCTGTTCCACCTATCCTTTTTGCATAATATAATCCCAGTCTCCCTGACAGTAGTCACTAGGGCTTGCAAACGGGTTTTATAAACCGGTTAAATCCGGTTTTCATATTGAGTTGCTAAAACCGAAACAGAGCTTCTAAAACCGGATTCAGATATTTTTTTTAGTTAGCCCTCGAATATAGTTTTTTGTTACGCACATTTTCTTTTGTTTGTTCGTTTGTCTGGATCATTCAACTGCTTTATGTTTTTTATTTTATTTTATTTTAAGGTAACGGTATTCATGACTCTAGACGAATATACGTCTATACAAAATAAAAGGTATATGAATATAAATGTGCATTCAAAAGACAATCATTGGTCGTTAGGTCTTATTGAGATTAATGGTTCACCTGATAGCAGAAGAACTGAGCAAATTGAGAATGGACACTTGAAGAAATTTGGTTTGAACTTGGATGAGGATATTGTTGCCTGCACCACTGATGGAGCAGCAATGATGATTAAGTTTTCCAAGCAAATTACGCCTAATCATCAACAATGTATAGCCCATTGTATACATCTGTCAGTTATAGATGTACTTTATGAAAAAGCAATCAATTATGGTGCCACAGTCTCTGAGTCTCCCAAAGACAATGAAGAAAATGAAAATAATGAGGAAAGTAGTGATGATGAAGAAGTTGAAGAAAGACAACAAGGCATGCTTTATCAAATCGACTTTACCGATGAGCTCAATTATTTCTTCAATCCAGTGGTCAATATTGCACAAACTATTAACTAAGTCAGAAAAATTTGCAAGCTTTTTCGAAAATCGCCTACCAAAAATGACATATTACAAAATTTAATGGGAAAGAATATAAACTTACATTAGATTGCAAGACTAGATGGGATAGCACATTCTATATGATTGAGAGATTTTTGAAATTGAAAAATTGCATTCCAAATGCTCTATGTGCAGAACCGTCAACTGAAGCTGTGTCTGACCATGACTGGGAAACACTTAAATTGCTATGCGAAACTTTGCGACCAGTTGAAATGATTCTGAAGGCTATAACCTCAGAAGATACAGACTTACTTAAGGCAGAGTCTTCAATAGAATTTCTGCTTGCTAAGCTTGATACAGCAGAAAACCCATTTGCTTTAAAGTTTCACCAAAGCCTTTTGCAGCGTTACAATGCAAGACGAAATTGCCAAACTGTGGCTTTGCCGAGCTATCTACACAACCCCAAAAAGTTTAGGAAAGAAGATTCAGGTTCAAGAACTTTTGATTTTCCAAGTAAGCAAGTTTTGAAAAAGCATGCTGAAGAGATTTATCAGAGATTATTTGCAAAACATTCCGAAGGAGTCTTAGCGTTGAATGAAGAAACTGAAAATAAACGAACTGTTCTTTTAGAAGAAAACAAAGACTCGTCTAGTTCAGATGTTGGAGATACACTCATGCGAGAGTATGATAGTGTAATAAAGAGATTAACTGAAGAGCCTTCAAAATATCCGAGTGAATTGGAAATCAGCAAAGAATTTAAAAATTTGGAGGCAACTAGCAGTAGAAGTGGAAAGCTGGAGAAAGTTTATAGAGCACTGGTGACCATTAAACCAACAAGTGTCCAATCTGAGAGAGTGTTTTCGATCACTGGTCTCTTTAACACAAAAATAAGGTCAAGTCTATCAGGAAAAATGCTTAATATACTGTGCTTTTTAAAGGATCATTTTCAGAAAAAAGCTGAGCAATAATTAGTTAAGTAATTTCCCCAAGCTGTTTTTTTTCGCATTATTTTTATTTATTTATTATTATTATTATTATAGGGCTTATTTTTTTGTTTACTATGCAAGAAGATAGTTTTTATTCAAAGGATTTGAATACAATTTGTAATTTTGTATAATCTCAAGCTGGTTACTTTTTTTGGAACATTTAAATTTTTTTTACTATAAGAGGTGATAGATTTTGTTTAAAAGATTTGATTACGATTTTTACAATCTACCCAAGATAAAATAAATACCTGTGTTATAAGCTTTTAATTATTTTCCCTAAGTCTGAGAAAATCGGTTTTAAAACCGGTTTTAAGAGTAAACTTCGGTTAAACTCGGTTTTGAAATTTCTTGGTTTTATGCAAGCCCTAGTAGTCACCAACAATAACTACTTCTCGTGGGACCGGAGCAATTCTGCCTTGGGGACTGCTGCTGTGTTGCCTGTTGCATAGAGTGAGCTATGGCATTGTGTTAGGCAGTTGAGAGTTTGATGGGGCCCCTCATTAATTTCTTCGAGGGCATCTACCCTACACCTGAAACTCTCATAGACGCCCATCAGAATGATGAGTTGGCACCTAATTATTTGCGTTATGACAGCTATGAACCCGTTTTACACAAAAAATCAATTTTAATAGCCCAGTTCAACAATGCTTTCAAGTATTCATCTATAGAGGATGATTGTAAATAGGAAATGGAATCACTTTAGCACAGATTCTCCAACTGCAGTTACGTGAAATGACTCGTACACAGTGCCCTAAATACTGCTGAAAGAAATAGTAAAGAAAAACCAAAATGAGAATTGATGAAAAAACAATGGATAAGCTTCCCATATGTTGAAATATACCAACAACCTTTTAAGAAAATTTTCAAAGATTCTGGATTAAACTTTGCCTTTGGCAGCTCCTTAAAAATACCTTAAAAAATAATGAAACAGATTTTAAACAGCAAACAGTTTATGCAATTCCTTGCACACCAGGCTGTGATTCTGTGTATATATATGCACAAGAACATCTTTACATATGAGAATCCAAAAGCAGTTTAAAAGTAGCTTCAAATAATAAAGAAAAAATAGATCGGATAGAAAAATTCTAGTTCCGAGTTGGTAGCTCACCACCTAAACACAGGACATTATGCATCCTTTGAAAAAACCATAATATTGGACAAACAAGACACACAATTTAAGTTAGAAATCAGTGTGACTCTAACAATAAGATAAACGATCATAGACCAATAATAATTTCTGAAGAGTGGGATCTATAAACAAATGTTCTTTATGTTCAAAATTAATAATAAAACAGAACTCCCACCCTATGCTTGTTAATGTGGATAATGGTGACTAGTTGTCACGCACCCAGATTTCTGAGTGGAAACTGTCATATCCTTCCTCCAAAAAACCTTTAAGCTGTTCTAAGTTTTCAATTTCCCAAGCTAATAGTGAAATGCGACGGAGTGAGAATTTTCCTTCTATCCTCTTCCTTTCACCTACTTAACCCCCCCCTCCCGGTGCTTTTGAAATACTACAATGGAACATACATGGGCCATATAAATATTGTCTTCGACACGTGTTTGCTTCCCCTTTGAAGATGGTATAAGCAAAAAGCCCCTAACAAGCTTCGGGTATTTATCTCCTTTATACTTCCAATTATTTGCCTGTCAAAGCTTGCTTTCATTCCTTTGTCCTGTTACAAGGTTCATCTATCTTTAGGCAGGTATTTCAATACTATTTCGATGTATTCTAATTATACCCTATCTGGATGCAGTTTTTCTTGAAAAATCCCAGGTAAGAGAATTCCTGACTTAATTTCTGAAATATATATAATACCCTCAACTCTATGTATAATGCTGTACTTAGACAATAATGTTTCACTCTAACATGATTGATTAATTGCAGAAATCCTCGCACAACACTACTCGGTTTTGCTGTAACGTGGTTAGAGAATTGCAGCAAGCTTCGCATACGCAGTATTTTTGAGATTTTGTGTGGGGAAAACCCTGCTATTATGTTTAATGTAATTTTTCAACATTTCCATTTTTTTGTAAATCCCTGCTGTTGACTCACTAGTTGTTATGCAAAAAAATGATTGGGAAATACCAGTATTTTATTTTGTTGGGAAATCCCCATATTAGCTTCTGTGCTATTGCACTTTGTGTCTGTTTGAGATCATAAAAAAGTGACTTTGAACCATGCAGTTCGTGACTTTGATTGTTTATAAATTTTTCCGGGTATGTATTACTAAACTTTGTTTTTAAGAAGCTCATTGGAATAATTACTTGTACAAAATTAAATTCCAGCCCTAAATTATGCCTAAGGAAAGTAAAAAAGCACCACTCAAAAGAAACTTTATTTCTCTAGAATCAAAGATACAAATTTTGGATATTTTTAAAAAAGGGGAAAGGTAACATACATTGCAAAGTTTTAATTTAAATGAAGCAACAATCCAGACCATAAAAAAAAAAAATGAACAGAAAATTAGAATTGATGTTGCTGCAGCATGTTTCATTTCTACAAATATGACTGTTCGTTCCCAAGTGCCAATAATTGAGAAAATGGAAAAAAACAGTCAGTATTTGGATTGATAATAGCAGTAAAAAACGGATCCCATTAGATGGCTATGTAATTAAACAAAAGGCACTAAAAATTTATAACCATTTAAAAGAAAATGGATAATCTTCCGCTAACCCGGAGTTTGTTGCAAGTAAAGATTGGTTTGAGTGATTTTAAAAACCGCTTCTCATTACATAATATAATAATTCAAGGGGAAAGTGCATCGGCTGATAATGAAGCTGCCAAGATGTATTCAGAGTAATTTCAAAAAATTACTGAAGAGCATGGATACACACCACATAGTTTTCAGTACCGATGAGACAGGTTTTTGGGAAAAAAAATGCCCAACTGAACATTTTTTCAGAAAAGAGAAAACTGCACCAGATTTTAAGGCATCAAAAGATTGTAATGTTACTTATGTGCAGTAATGCATCAGGAGATTACATGATAAAACCTATGCTAGTTTATAGATCCTCTAATCATAGTGCAATGAAAGGTGTAAATAAAAACACATTACTGGTATATTGAAAAGCAAATAAAAAAAAAAAAGCTTGGGTAACTGATGATTTATTTAAAGAATAGTTTGTAAATTGTTTTGTGTCAGCTGTGAGAAAACTATTTAAAGTGGAAAAATCTAGATTTCAGTTTTATTACTATTGGAGAATGCACCCAGTCATCCAAAAGATTTTAGTCATCCAAACATTACCTAATACAACTTTAATTCAGCCATTGGATCAAGGCATTATCTATCTTTAAATCTCATTACATCAGAAAATTGTTACAATGGATTTTGGAAAAAATTGATTCCGAATCTATTGAAGTGTTGGAGGTATGAAAACAATTTTTCAATTGTGGACTGTATTGGAATCATAGCTTTATTGCTCAAAGAAGTAAAACTGGCAACATTTAAATGTGCTGGAAAAATGTATGGCCAGAGTCAGTTCATTCAGGAAATACGGTTGAACCAGTAGAAAACGGAATCGGGCCAATAGTACTTGCTAAGTCAGTAGGAGAGGAAGGATTTGATGATATGACTACCGAAGACCTTCACGAATTACTGGTAGAAAAAGAAGCTGCCAAAGTGGATTTAAATTCACTTACAGTAATTTTTTAAAAATTAAATCAACTTATGGGGGAATTAAATCATGGTGAAATAGCATCTAAGTTAAATCAAATTAATTCAGAGGATGATAGCACAGATAAATTCTGAAGTTCAAAATTTTACACTAAAAAGCGTACAGGAAAGCATAAACTTAGCCGAGCAATTAGAATCTTATTTTTTGAGTGCAGATCCTTCGACTGAAAGGAGTACAGAGTTCAAAAGGGGGCTTGAAACAGTCTTAGCTCCATACCATGAAATTTACAAAGATTTATCAAACAAAAGCAAACAAACCCAATTACTGATTTTTTTTTTTTTTTTTTTTTTTAAGAGCAGAATATACACGAAATGTAGATGCTGCAGAATGAAGTTCAGAAGGTGAAGATTTTCTGCAACAGAGAAAATGTTTCCCTTTCATTGTACTTAGCAGCGATGAACGTGCATTATCTGACATATATGTATCACAGTTTGTAAGACGTTTGGTCGGTTATTACTATTTTTAATAAAAATTAAGTTTCTGATAGTTATAAAAAATGGTGTATTTTTATTAGATTTTGGAACTTAACCCCCCTTTCTGTACTGGTTCTTAGTCCTGTATAACATAGTTTTGCACTACATGAGATTTTATTGGAACCTACCTACTGTGTTATACGAGGGTTACCTGTATTTCTAAAATATATTTCTTATTCTATATATTGTATTTAATATTTTATTGTTATTTGATTTAAAATAAAACTATTGATTTAAAAATTCAACTCAAAATGAGAACACAGATCCTCTACAAGAGAAAATCACAGTAAGTTGCAATTGTCCGATTTTACGAATATTAGCGGGTCTTGATTACACCAGTTGTTTGTCCAACATATCATAGTATCAAGTTTTGGGACAATAGGATTCCCACGATGATTTTTATATGGCATCTGTATCACCTGATAATTTCTATGCATCCCATACATATTTCTTTTCTGTAACGGTTCTCGTCAGTTCATTGACATTCACTTAGGTCTATGCTTTGAACTGTATCTCTTAGTTGGTATAAAAAGCCTATTAGCTTCTACAATAACATCCTTTAATGCTTCCCATTTAGAATTTGCTGTTAGTAACATTATCACTTGGTGCCACTATAGAGAATTTAAAAACTCTGAGACCCCTGTAGTCACCTTTACAAAAGCAATAGCCCTTTCCCTTGCTTTTGATAGTACAGTCAGTCCTCATATAACACGATAGTTGTGTTCCTAGAAACCCTTTTGCAATGCAAAATCGTGTAATATAAACAACAGGCCCTATGGAAAAAATAGGGTTAGGTGCCGACCGCCCAAGATTGGACACACATTTTTAACCAAAACATTACCAAACACAATAAATAATCGTAATAAAACACTTAGTTGAAAAATGTAAAATTAATAATTTAATCATTTAAATTTACTTTCTTACTTTAAAAGTAAATGAAGACAGCTTGAGGGGAAAGGGGTAGAAGCAGCGTAATTATGGGGAAAGTGGTGGCAGGTTGTCATCATTATTGGAACTGGTAGGTGGAGGAGATGCCGATGAGGACTTTGGACGAAATGTGGTAACGCCAGAACTAGAGGGCTGCAGCTCATTTTCTGTCTCTTTCTTGGGTGTTTTCATAAAAAAGACATCTAGTTTCTGTTGTTTCGCAATCTTCCTCCTTTCACAAAAGCAGCTGCTTATATGGCTCCAAAGCAGACCGAATTGTACGAAGTGCTCTTCTGCTTCTTTCTGCATTATAATCGTTATCTTCTAGCCATTGCATACTTTTTCTCAAATGAATTTAAAACTGAAGATAACTCTGAAGTAGAAAGCGGTTTTATGGTGCCGTTCAGGCATTCAACTTCTTCTTTCTCATCTTCCACCTGCCCTCCAGCAACAAGTTGTTGCAGTTCTTCAGTTGAAAGTTCTTCTAAATCATCTTCCTACAATTCCTCAAAGCCAACCTGCTTTGCGAGGGCAACACAATGTGCTTTTAATTTAGGAAGCTCATTTACAGGATCAAAGCCTTTAAAATCACAAATAAAATCTGGTAAAAGAGGCCGCCAAACACCATGTAAGCATTCTTTTTCACTTCGTTCCAAGCCTCCACAATTATGTAAATTGCATTCTTAATGTTGAATCGCTTCCAGAAGTCTTTAACTGTTGGTGCATTTTCGCCCTCTGTTTCTGCTATCAGCATCTTAAATGTCCATCTTGTGTAATAGTGCTTAAAAACAGCAATTACTCCTTGGTCAAGTGGCTAGATAAGAGATGTTGTGTTAGGCGGTAAAAACAGGATTTTGATGTTTGGTGACAGTTCAGCAAGAGTTGGAGGGTGACTTGGTGCATTGTCCAAAATAATTAAAATCTTAAAATCCAAATTTTTCTTTTTGCAGTAGCTTCAAAACACATCCTCAAACACATGTAGTAGAAGTTCAGTGAAGATCTGCCCTGTCATCCACCCTCTTCTGCTGTTCCTAAAGTAAACACCCAGGGTAGTCCTTGTGATCCCTTTTAACGCTCGTGAATTGGCTGCATGATAAAAAAAAAAAATAAAAAAATAACAGGCTTCAGTTTCAAGTCGCCACTTGTATTTGCTCCTAACATAACGGTAAACCTATCCTTAGCAGCCTTGAAGCCTGGAGCTCGTGCTTCCTCTCTTCAGATATATGTTTGTGATGGCATTTTTTTCCAATACAGTCCGGTTTCATCAAAGTTGAAAATTTGGTCCAGTGTATAGCCATCTTCGTCAATTAGTTTTTTTAGTATCGGCGGAAATGCCTTTGCTGCTGCTTCATCTGCACTCGCAGCTTCACCTGATAATTTCACATTATGGAAAGCGTGACGTTTCCTGAAATTGTTGAACCAGCCACTACTGGCAGTAAAGAGAGGCACTTCTTGAGGGTTTTCAGCTTTATTTCTGAGGTCTTCAAATATTGCCAATGCCTTTGCTTTTATCGTAAGCAAACATGTTCCTGATCTCTTCTTTGTTTGATTTTCTATCCAAACAGATAAAAGACGTTCCAGTTCTTTGTGTCTTGATCTAACTGATTTTGTTACACTTTGTGTTGTTCCTGCTATGAAAGTTGCTTTTATTTTTTCTGCATTCTTTCTAATTGTTCTCAGTGTTCCCTCATTTAGGCCTGTAGCATGCACAATATCGCATGTTCTTTCATTCCGGTCAAAAAACGTTTCACAATTTCATATTTTTCTTCTATTGATATTGCTTTTCTTTTTCTCTCTGAAGTATTTTCACCAGAACGCTTCCTTTTCACACTTTTTTCAAATATTTTACTCATTTTTTTGAGAATAGAGCACAATCATAAAATGAACAAAAATGAAGAGGCAAGCTTGATATATATAAACGCACAGCGAACAAGTAGCAACTGAATAAACGATGCAACGCTCATGTACAAACTGAATAAACAATGCAGTAAAGGCGAAAACACACTATTCTCACATATTACATGCTTATGTTTTACTAAAGCACATTTCTGGAGATCACTACCATAAAACAGTAAAAACAATTTGCAGTTTCGGGTTTATTTGGTGGTTCCTGCTAGTGGAGTCCGTTATAAACGGGTAGTAAAAGTCAATCTAATTACATTTGCTATGATACTGACACAGTAGCTGAAATTCTGTTGATTTTTATGTTAGTATGTTAAATGTGTTTCCCCTTCCACGAAATCATAAAAACAAAATTTCAGAATCTTCTCTTCATTCCTACTGTGTTGTGTTCAGTTGTGGTGATTCCGCCGTCTTCGACTACCATTTCTTGTAAACACAAAGGCGAATCGTGAATAAGCAAATTATGTTTGTGTTATATGCGACATTGTTCCCCTATTTATAAATCGTGTGTGATCGAATTCGTGTAATGCAAACACATGTTATATGAGGACAGACTGTATTTACATTTCTAAGTAAATCCCACATCAATATGTTTCCGATGTTATGTTCCAAACAACAAATTCTTAAACTCTTGAGACATTTCTAGTGTTATTTCCTATGTGAATGATTGACAATAATTGTGTTTCTGAAGCAAATAGATGCTGCGCCTAAGTACTTCTGGAAGGAAGATCATCAAATTTTTGTAAACGACACACATTGTTGACTGCTTACATAGATTTTGACACCAGAAATGGCTCGAGAGCTTAAGAATTATTGTTTGGAACTTAACATAGTGGGGCCCCTATTTATCCCCTCTTTGAGACCATAATCCCTGGACGTGATGAACTGTTCCACCTGACATGCTCCTGGGCCATTTTCAGACTCCATGGAGAAATATGGAGAATAATTCCTATGCTCCTCGTGTAACGTGTACTGAGAGCTGTGACCTTGCTTATTTAAGGATGTACCTTGGTTGTAATGCTGACAAAGGAGATGGTCACCTTTGAAAACTGTAGTATGGTTTTTTTGTATCACTTTGAAAACTGTAGTATTGTTTTTTGTATCACTTTGAAAACTGTAGTATGGTTTTTTGTATCACTTTTAACTCTGTACTATTCATATGTTGTTAATTCTATCTGTTCATTATTTTTATTGCAAACTCCATGGTTTTAATAGTGCCTTCTATTTTTATATTTAATATACAGTTTTATCATGTGTTTATTTAAATTTTTATTTTATTAAAGTCTGTCATATTGCAGTCATTACGTGTATAAATGCATTTATTGCAGTTATTACGAGTGATTAGTTTTGGATGTTTGATTATTATTTGAAGGAAAAGTATCATCTACCAGACTATCATAGGATGCCATATAACAAACCAATCAGTTTGTGATATTGCAGCAAAACTCTGACACCTGTGAGGAGGATCTATATACCACTCAGACAAGTGGTATATACATCTCATCGGGTCTCAGGTCAGTCAGGAGTTAGGGGTCATAGAAATTGATTAGTACAAAGACCATACTTAGGGAGCAGGAGTGGCTCATCCATATAGGCAAACTAGCTGGTTGCCTAGGATGCCAGTGGGGCATATAAGAATACCTAGCATGCTGCATAAGAAAGCATTGTTTGCCAAGAGCACAGCACACAAAATGCTGTGCTATAAGACTCTGCACAGTTTGAATTGTCTTTTGTGCAGTCCATCACAATTAGTCCTTGGAATGTTGGTAAGCTGTATTTGGAGTGATGAATCATGTTACACAATTTTCTGAGCTGATTGTGTGGAATCTCTGCATTGCTGTTTTACAATATGATATCATTTATGACATCATGAGCCGACCAGGCTAGCCAGGTAGGTAAAGTGCTTGCCTGGCAACCCAAAGGTCTCGGGTTCGATTCCCGCCTCTGGCTTGGATTACAGTAAAATGCAAAAACCTTTGGGAGGTGCATTATGGCCATAGAAGCTGATGCGCCAACAACTAACAAGGGGGGGAAAAATGACATCATGAAACTATATATCATTGATTTTTGCTTTTAGGAACCAGTGATCCTTATGTAAAATTCAAAATGGGAGGGAAACAGCTATATAAAAGTCGTACTGTACCAAAGACACTGGATCCGTTTTGGGATGAATACTTCACTCTGCCAATTGAAGATGTCTTCCAGCCATTGTATCTGCGTGTTTATGACTATGATTTTGCTTTGCAAGATGACTACATGGGATCTGCTGAAATAGACTTAACACGCCTCACTTTAAATAAGTAAGTTTGTCTTTTTATTTTTTTTTTGTTTTATTTTTATTTTATTTTTTAATTTTTAGATTAAAGTAATTTGTTTACTGTTAGCAGAATTATGCCAGTTTGATTAGTAATGGCTCAATGCGAATATAAAATTAACAAGTGTATGAGAATAGTGAAATTATAGTAATCTGTGGGGGGGTGGAAATGGAGGATGATTGTTTATATATTTTTAGTTATTGTTTTATTTATTTATTTCCTTATTGTTCCCTATTATGTGTTTGTCCACTTTATTCCTATTTCCCCCACTTACGCATCTGACTTTACTTCCTAGGAGAATTCCAGATTCAAGGGAACTTCTCAATTAATTATAATTCCCTTCGGAAAGGCCACCCTGGCATGCTCATCCCCCACCGTGCGACTTTTCCCTTAAGAAATGGGTAAAGTCTGAGACCTCATCATCTGTCTACCAGCAGCTCTACTCTACACACCAAGCTGAGCACTCAGACTTCCTCCTGCCCGTTTACACAGACTGCTCGAAGTCTGAATCGTGCGTAGGATCTGCTGCTGTCTTTCCGGACACTATAATATCTCAGCAGATTCCTCCTGAATCCAGCATATACACTGCAGAGCTGTATGCTATAGAGCTAGCCTTGGATCACATTCAAACTTGTCAATTCCAAAGGTCAATAATATATTCTGACTCTTTGAGTGTATTACAGGCTTTATTATCTCTGAGACACAATTCTCATCCAGTTCTTTGTCGGGTTCAGCAGAAGATACATTGTCTTCATGAATACAAGTTTGATATCCGCTTCTGCTGGATTCCTAGCCACATTGGGATAAAAGGAAATGATTTGGCTGACGCTGCAGCCAAATCAGCAACACCCACTCATAATCGTTGCCTTTCAGTTCCCTATACAGACTACAGGCAAATAATACGCAACAAGATATATTCCCAATGGCAAGAACTATGGCACAGACAGAGAACAAATAAATTATATCAAATAAAGCCTGTAATAGAAACATGGCAGTCTAGTCTGCGCAGGAATCGGAGCGAGGAAGTTGTTCTTGCTCGACTCCGCATAGGACACAGTCATTTGACACATTCTTTTCTGCTGAGGGCGGATGACCCTCCTATGTGCGAGTCTTGCGACACCGTTTTAACTCTAAAGCATATTTTAATAGATTGCATTCATTTTACCCATGTTCGCAATATACATTTTACCGCTTTTACTCATCCGACTGAGCCTTATACACTCAGTCAGATTTTATCAGACAACGACCACGTCGGCAGTTTTTAAATTTTTACAAGCTATTAATATATACACACATATATAAATAACAATTTGACGAGGTAACCTTTTTAAAGGTTACCAGAATTTATCTTTGATGATATTTTAATCGTTTCCTGGTGCAGTATAACCTTGGTTGTTTTTGCGCCAATAAAACAAAAATCAAATCAAATCAAACCTTCGGAAAGGCTGAGTGTTCAGGAATGTCAAAAGCACATATTAATAATCACTGGTTCCAAAGTTTATTTACATATATACAACATAATATACAATTGAATAAAAAAACATGTAACCTTCGGAAAGGCTGAGTGTTCAGGAATGTCAAAAGCACATATTAATAATCACTGGTTCCAAAGTTTATTTACATATATACAACATAATATACAATTGAATAAAAAAACATGTAATATGTATACAAGGTTAAGTCAAGGATACTTTGCATATATTATTCTGATATTAACAATCAATATGCTATTTTCATCATTATACTCTGTGTTCTCACCATTCTGTTAGAATACACTGAAGACCAATCTTAATTTTCCTAAAGTCTCTATTTGTTATTAGTCTTTCAGTTGGACCAACAATTCTTCATTAATACAAACACTATATTCAATTACCTATCCTTAAAACATTCAAAGATTCTCACTATAAACTTTATTATCCTTCTAACATATTATAATCATTTGAACAACAATTTAGTATATTACTTATCTTTCGTTTCTCTTGCATTTTACAATAACTTTTTTTTTTTACATAATAACTCTGTTAGTATATATATAATTTACTTAAGAGATAATTTATCTATCAAGTTACTTCTAGTGCTATCTCTGTTTTTCATTAATTAATCACTATACTGTTTCACCAACAGTCCTTGTTAACCTACAGTACTTACCATTATCTTTTTCCTTTGGTTTGCTCTCCGGGGCGGTTTCAAACTTCCATTTTTGGCTCACTGAGGATCCCCTTCATCTGCTACACCTGAATTTGCTACAGGTAGTTTTTAGGAACTCTTTGCTGCATGGGACTGGCGTTCTTTCTCCACCTTAATCGCGCTACTTCTATTTTTTCCATTCGTTGCTTCCTTCCTTCTCCTCGAGCTACTTATTTTGCATTTTCGCTCCTTTCTCTTGAGCTACTGATTCTGCGGATTTTGCTCCCTTTCTCTCCACCTTCTTAAAACCTATCACAAGGAAAACTCATAGGGCATCTCACACTAACCCCTTCTCCACTCCACTTTATTAAAGCTTATCACAAGGAAAAACTCATAGGGTGTTACCCTCGTTTTTCCGCTCCACCTATTAAGAACTTTTTAAGAAGAAAACTTCTCAGGGCGCTACCCTTCTCTTTTCCCACCACGTCCAAGCACTCCACTGTTAACTGACACATAATTCCTACCACAACAGAACCCTCAACTGTCTATGTTACTAACTCATTTTACTTATCTCGACAAAAATCTCGACTGCTGTGTCCGCTGACTATTTAGTTTTCCCTAGCACCAACAAAACTCAACTTAGAATCCCACTAACCCATTTTCATAAAAACCCACATAAACTCAACTGTGGTTTCTCTTTCTGTTCGCCCCTGTTCACTCACTTTTTGTTCATCTCAATTTCTGTACTGCCTACATATGTCAAATGCGCCCTAGTTTTCAGTTTAACCAATCTTACTCATTTTATCAACTTTCCCTCTCTTCTTATTCACTAATTTTTATCTTTCTCACGCTGATTCCTTGTTGCTTGATCTAACTTCTTATTTTAAGAAATTTGTAAAATTTCTCAGGCTGTCAGTACCTTTGAAGTCAGCCGCTTATAGTTATACTGTAGCAGACTAATTTCCCACGATCTAAAAACTTGCCATCACTGCCAGCCAGACAGACTTAAATCTAATTCCCAGCATTTGTTCCGTTTTTACCACCTTATTATCCTCTTGAGGTGTCACCGATTAAAGAAATGTCCTGACAACACATGGTCCACCGCGCTATTGTTTACCAGAGTTAACACCTTCTACTAATAACAGTTGCAACCAGTTTCCATTGTTTTGGATGCTCCTGTGCGCTGGGAACCGAAGTACACCCCTTCCTTGCCATTAGCCTTTGTCAAGCTTAACGCTGACCTTCATAAACGTTGTTTAATTTAATCCTTGCCAGTGATCTTAGTAATATTCTTAACTTGTAATGTTCCGCCCCCCCCATATTACTTTATTATAAGTTTTACTTTAAATAAATCTCCCTCTTCCACAAAATATTATATTTGTAAGGTTTTTTATATCTTACAAATCTTATAATACTGTGATAAATCTGACTAAAAAATGAATAGCAAATGCCTAGAAAACGGTACTCACCTTGTATAAATCTGCAATAAATTTTTTGGTAGATGGTGGCTAAATTTAGGTTAGAAGAGGCATTAAAAGGAACTAAGGCAGGGAATGGGGTGAAAATAATTTTAATGCTTCTTCCAACCTAAATTTAGCTGCCATCTACCAAAAAATTATTGCAGATTTATACAAGGTGAGTACCGTTTTCTAAGCATTTGCTATTCATTTTTTAGTCAAGTGTATGAGACAAACTGTAGGCAGTTGAGTCCTCCTTTTGAAATTATTTTGTAAATTGCTGGAATTCATAAATGCTTTAAATTATTCTGTCTTTACATTTGAAGTAATTACCATACTAACTTGGACAGAACAACATCCACCTGTTTTTGTCACCATAATAAGCCTATTTACACAGCCTACTTGAACTTTTCAGAGCATAAATGAGGAGCTGGTGAAGTAACCATGGAAACGTAAAATCACTGTTGAATCTAAACTTTTTTGCACCTGACGGAAGAGAGTGGATTTATTGTTGAGAAGTAATTAGTAATAATGAAGTTCTAACTTGACATTTTATCCTTGGAGAAAATTTTGCACCCAGCGATTCAAGAACAGATCCTTGGAGGACTTCACTTCTGATGTTACACCAATCTGTAGAACATCACCCAATCACAACACACTGCCTTCTGCCTTGCAGTCATCCTGCAATCCATATGAGAATCTTTCTCATATGGATTGATAATTCCAATGTGTTCCAGCTTGTACAGTAACTTGTCATGAGCAACTGTGTCAAATGCCTTGCTAAAATAGAAATACACCAAATAAAATCTCAATGAATTGTTCTATGCATTCAGTTCACAAGTAGGCATCTCTGTGGGCAGGAGCAGCAGTGCATAGCACACGCTTCTTGATTAGACCGGGGTTCGAGCCAGTGACCAAACACGGAGGATGTGGAAAGGGCAGGAAATGACCACTGCATACCGGAGAAATATGGCAGTTGCTAATGCTCCTAAAAACCAAATAACAAACAGTTCCCGTGTAGCTGTGTCAAAATAGCTTATCAGTTTAGTTAAACATGATCTACCCTTTAAAAACTACGTTGTGTGTCCTTCAGAATGCCATTTCTTTCTAAATGCCCCTAGATTGCACTCTATTATTGTCTCCAAGATTTTTCCTATCACTGTAGTCAGACTAACTGGTCTGTAGTTACAGACTTAACTCTTAACTGCCTTTATGTATTGGTGACACATGGGCATTTCTTCAATTTAAAGGAATCTCTTCTGAGTCCAATGATGCCCTCATAATTAACCTCAGTAGTTAGTGCACTCTATGCCACATCCTGCAAAATTAGTGGGTATATGTAATCAGATCCAGGAGCCTGACTTTCCTTTAGGCTTAAAGTTTTTCTAATAAATCTTCTGAAATTTCAGTATCACTAATTTCGTGCTTTCCAGCTTCACTTGCACAGCCTCTGTTCACTCTGAAGGGTCTTTCATCAGTAAAGATCGATGCAAAGTACTTATTCATCAGCTGGGTTATCTAAGCCATTCCCACACCCAGTACACAAGGAAATGATCTGATTCATTTTCTTCTCTTTTGTATTTACATTGATAAAAAGCTCCTTGTCCCCCATTGTTTGCTCTCTTAGCCAGCGCTTTCTCATACTCAGCCTTCACCACCCTAACCTTTTCTTTGATTACTATTACAGATAAACATGTACTTTTTAGTACTTTTCGTCGCTTTATAACTTTCCCATGTCCCATTTTTTGCTTTGTTAGACTTGCTAGCTCAGCACTGATCTGTCTTGGCATCTTTCTCTTGGATATTTTCTAAATGGTATATATGTGTTAGTGGTTTCTGTGATTATTGCTTTAAAGGCATTGCATAATTCTAATATATTCACCTTCCCTCTACAATCCACTCAATTCATGTAGATGCCATGTAGCATTTTAAACTGTCATAGTCACCTTCTCTGAAATTAAAACTTCTGCTTTTACCGTTAACTACTGAAACATCTTTCTTAATCTTCCAACTAACAACTGTGTGGTCTGATGATTGGCAACTAATGACTACCAACTAAGATCACTACCATCTTCCAACTAATGATAGGTGCTTCTATAGCCAAGGTGGCCAGGAGTAGCAGTGCGTAGCACATGCTTCTTGAATAGACCAGGGTTCGAGCCCGTGACTACCAAATACGGAGGATGCGGAAAGGTCAGGGAATGACCACTGCATATCCCCGGAGCAATATGGCCTTAGTTGCTAATGCTCCTAAAAACCAAACAACAACCACCAACTAATGACTGTCAATGTTTTCTACTGCAAGCTCTGTGATGTCATCTGATTTGTGTATAATGATGAGGTCTATAATATTTTAACCCTAGTATATTCTTTAACATGCTGGTACAAATAATAATTTATTTAATTTTTTTCCCCTCCCTGGTGAGTTTCTCCCCCACTTTTTTTAATCAATTAGGGGAAAATTGAAATCATCCATAATAAGACATTCATGCTTGCCTACCCATTCTATCTGCACATAGACTAAGTTGTACTGTTCAGTTTTCTTGTCTGTAAATTAATCCCACCTTCATTATATGTTTGTTTCCGTCTAACTCATGCTGCAGAGATTCAATGATGGCAGATGTAACTTCTGACTCAGCAAAAGCTCATTTCACACTCATGCTTCTTTTGAAAAGAAGCATGATCCCACTATCCCCTCAATCTTCCATATACTCCCTAAATACATATTACATACTATACTGAAACTCATTGTCCTTAATTTCTGGGTGACCAAATTTTTGATAGTCTTTGTCTGTAATAGTTGTCCTAACTAGGAGTTCAAATTCACCCATTGTATTGACAATGTTCTAATTACTGTAGACACAGTCAAGACTAATTTTTCTTCTATAATTTACCACCCTGACACACTCCTTGAAGTTATTGAGGCTCTTTTTCCTAGCCTTCTCTTCCCACTCATTTGAAATGTTGCCACTCTCAGAACTTTGCAGTACTACACTCAGGGTAGTGGAAAATGAAAAAGACCTGGGGGTAATTGTGCAGTCAGATATGAAGTTCCCTAAGCAGTACAGACATGGGGGTTTTGTCAATGATATATAGGAATCCTTCTGGCAAAGATAAGGAGGGATAAAAAAAAATTGTATAGTCAATGGTTAGGCTGCATCTGGTGTGCTGCATATACAGGTTTGAAGACCTCATTTTAGGAATGATGTAGAACTGCTGGAATGGATGCAAAGAAGGGGCAACAAGATTGAAGGAAACGAAAGTGTGGTATTAACAAGAAAGGCTTCAGTCCTGGAAATTAGTGTCCTGGAAACTAGGCACCTGCAAGCAGATGCATGCCATCCACGTGTGCAATGAATGTGATGCACACATGTGCCAGCTGCTAATGTGCCATAAACTCTAAAACAAACAAGCAGGCGCCAGGAGGCTATAGGTAAAATTCGTTGAATTTTAGAATGTTTTCTGATGTTTTTAATTAATGGGGCGCCGTATAAATTTTTGCACACAGGCGCTGCACACTCCTGGCGGGCACCTAATGCCTGCAAGGCAATGATTGAGGCATTTAAGGCTTTGAATGGTGTTAGTTAATCCATTAGAGACAACCTGAAAAATGTCTGCTTTCTTCGACTACATGTGCCTACAGTCAAAAACAATGGCAAGTGATGTTAGAAAGAAGCAACCTTATGCAGCATCAGCAAAAAAAAAAAAAAAAAAAAACCTCCATAGTTCCCATGTCACCTTTCCATTGCTTCTAAAAGTTTCACATTGTTATAAGGCAGCTGCCCATTGCCTTGTACAATGAGAGATCACCTCCTTATCCTTGCAGGTAAAATTTCTGTATATCGCTGACAAAACCCTATGAGCTGTCCTAGCAGCCTGTCTGCACTGTTTACAGAACTTCATGTGTGACTGGATGACCCCCCCCCCCCCCGTGTCTTTCATTTTCCACAATCTAGAGTGTGATACCACACAGTTATGTTATTCAGGGATTACTATTACCCATATGCAATTACCCTTGCATTTGTCAATGTAAAACTTCAATTTTCACTTCTTATCTCATCTGCCTAATTTTTACAGATTCTGTGGTATTATTGTACCCTGATTACTTTCATTAACCACCCTGTCAACCTTATCTGGAAACTTAGACATCAAGCCTGATATGCCTTCATTTTCATTAATAATCAATGGTCTCAGCACTTAACCCTTGGGAACTTCACTAATAACAAAAGGCGAAGATCAGTGCCCATTAATAACCACTTTGCTTTCTCCCACTCAACCTTCACTTTATCAGTAGCAGTAACTTGCAGCTAATGCCACACTGGTCCAATTTGTATGACAGCCTTTTATATGGAACAGTATTAAAAGCTTTTCTGAAACCTGAGTATATGATGTCAGAATTACTTTTTTGCAACCAGTTCCCTTATTACTGGTCCCGAGTGCCAAGCGAGTGATCATAGCGATATTTCCAAAGTGATTTGAAAGCATTTTTTCTCTAAGCGACAGATTGTAGAGATTGTTAAAACCCTCTTTATTTATAAAATTATTTAATTTTGGCTTTTTCTAAATAAAGAACTAAGCTTCTTATCAAGAAAGGAAAGACACCTTTCTTTTATATTTATATATATATAACCAATTTCTCTAACACACTAACCACTAATCTCTTATCGCTTGGTCACTGGTGGCACCGCTCCTGCCTCCACGTGGCGGGGCTGGTAGTCTGAGTATTAATCTAATACTCAGGGCGAAAAGGAGCAAACATGGATCCATTAATATCACCGACTGTAGAGCCTACGTGCTCGCATGAACTTGAGTCATCTCAAGCAAAAAGAATCAAAAAAGATGATTCTTCACATGACCTACCTGCTTTTTTAATTGTACACTCGTTATCAACGAAACCTCTTAGTAGCTTATCACCACTTCTTGTGCAGAAAAGCATAGAGGCTGTAGCAGGTACTCCCAAAATTGTCAAACACCTTCGCTCAGGAGATCTTCTTATAGAGACATCCAATACCAGTCATTCTAGACAACTCCTGAAGCAAACGACCTTCGGAGGCCTTCCCATTTCGGTAACACCGCACAGAACTTTAAACACCTTTAATGCTAATGCTAACCTCAAAGGGAGTCATCTCGGAATGGGACCTTCTTAATGTTTCTGAGGAAGAAATTGCCGAAGAACTTAAAGCACAACGTGTTGTTGGTGCTAAGAGAATTATGACCAAACAAGATGGTGTCCTTACGCCCACAAGAAATGTTATCCTTACCTTCAGCAGTCCGAATCTCCCAGAATCAGTAAAAGCTGGCTACCTTTCCTGTAAGATCCGACCCTATATACCAAATCCACTTAGATGCTTTAAATGCCAGAAGTATGGTCATTCTCAAACAGCATGCCAAGGTAAGACAATCTGTCCCCTGTGTGGCTCATCAGACCATTCCCAAACTGAATGCACAACAGCAACGCCAAAGTGTCCCAATTGCCAGGGTACTCACCCCGCATATTCTAGAACTTGCGAATTATGGAAAATGGGAAAGAAAATAATGAAGTACAAGGTAGAGAAAAATGTATCTTACCAAGAGGCACGTAAACAGATATTAAATGTGATGCCTGCCAAAACATATTCCAATGCAGTCAAAAACACTAAAGAATTTTCTACACAGACTTATTACTATTCCTCCTAAATTATCTCTTATTCAATGGGCTAGATCCATCCTTGCAGATGATGAGACACTGACAGCAACAAAGACAAAGAGTCCATCAAATTTTACTAATACAAAACCATCCAAGCCACAACAAGACGTTCCCAACTCAGGCACATTATTGAAGGAGAAAGATTCTCATCGTGCACAAAATAAACCAACTGAACAAACTATGGAAATCGATGAGAAGTTAAATGAAGATCCTGTTCTCATGCTTCATGCTGATGATGAGATGGATATTACTCGCCCAGTCTTTTCAAAACGAGAGAAATATAAACAGGATCGAGGGAAAAACAAACGATCAGACCAATCCACCTAACCTAAACCCAAGTAATGCAGAAAATTATTCAATGGAATTGTAGAGGACTAAGAAGCAATCTTGACGAATTAAAGTACTTAATGCACCAGCATGATCCTGCATGTATTTGTCTACAGGAAACTTATTTATCATCAAATTATACCCCATACTTCTCACGGTATACACTATATAGACGTGACAGATGTTCTGATTCTCCAGCAAGAGGAGGAGTAGCAATATTAGTTCGTAGTAATGTACCATCGAAACCCGTTCAGCTTTCCACTAATCTAGAAGCAGTAGCCGTTCGTATTGTTCTTGGGATTAATCTCACTCTTGTCTCCATTTATATTCCACCAAACGCTTCATGTTCCATTGCAGAATTTGACAATTTACTTAATCAACTGCCCCAACCTGTATGCTTTCTAGGTGATCTAAATGCTCATCATCCTTTGTGGGGGTTCCCCGAACATAGATCGTAGAGGGAGGATGATCGAAACTGTACTTGATAACCATCACTTAACACTACTGAATACCGGTGTGCATACTTATATCCACTTGCCTACAGGTTCTAGCTCTGCTCTGGATCTGTCCATATGTTCCTCGTCCATTTATCCTAGCTTTGATTGGACAGTATTAACTGACCTTCACAACAGCAATCACTTTCCTATAATTTGCAAAATACAGACTGATACAAACTATACATCTAACCAAAAAATTACGTGGAATTTTCACCGAGCTAACTGGGAAAAGTTTTCGAAAACTGTGCAATTTGATAACCATTTGATTCTTACTGCATCTATTAATAATGCCACTAGACATATAGTAGAGCAACTACTTGGAGCTGCTACCAGCGCAATACCGAAAGTTAACCTTACAAAACAAAGGTATAATAATTGGTGGACAAGGGACTGCTATCTTGTCAAAAGGAAACAAAACAAAGCTTGGAACACTTTTCGCTGAAATGCTACAATGGAGAACCTTATAAATTATAAACGGCTGAAAGCTGAATCACGCCGAATTCGTAGAAAAGCCAAACAGGATGCGTGGATTCGATTCAGTTCTACCATCTGCAGAAACACTGACCCCAGAATAATTTGGAGAAAGATCCGTATCCTCAGTGGAAAGTGTCAACAAACCAAAGCCCCAATCTTGACCTGGAAAGGAATAGATATTTCTTCTCCAACTGATATTGCAGAGGCTTTAGCGAAAACATTTGCAGTCACTTCATCTCAATCTTATGAAGGCTCATTTAGACGCAAAAAAATGTCCATGGAAAAATATAAAATTAACTTTGTTACAAAACAACCTCATTCTTATAACCTTCCGTTCACTATGAATGAACTCAACGAAGCTCTCCAGAATTCTAGAAATAGTTCTGCTGGACCAGATGGCATTTTCTATATAATGCTTTGCCACCTCAACTCAAACTCAAAATCTATACTACTAAAATTTTACAATAGAATCTTTGAGGAGAATGTTTACCCTGATACATGGCATCAGTCAGTTGTGGTAGCCGTAGCGAAAGCCGGGAAAGATGCTTCCTCTCCCAATAGTTATCGTCCTATATCTTTGACCAGCTGTTTAGGAAAGATAATAGAAAAGATGGTACACAAGAGACTTGTCTGGATTGTTGGAGATCAAGATGCTATATCATGCCATCAATTTGGTTTCCGCCGTAACAGGTGTACAACTGATGTCCACATCAAGGTTGAAGCTCACATTCAAAATGCTTTTCTTAAAAAACAGCACATGGTAATGATAACTTTCGACATTACCAAAGCATTCGATACAACCTGGAGATATGGAATCCTTCAAGACTTATACAAACTTGGACTGAGAGATAACCTGCCTAGATTCATTCAGAATTTTCTTCACCTCAGGACCTTTCAAGTAAGATTCCAAAATGAGCTGTCCAAAATTCACACACAAGAAGGAGTACCTCAGGGATCGATTTTAAGTGCCACACTCTTTGCATTACGTACCAGTAGCATTATAAGAGACATCCCATCCACGGTAGAAGTTTATATGTATGCAGATCTTGCTATTTCCTGTCAATCATCGAACATGACTACCATTGAAAGACAACTACAGATAGCAATAAACAAAATTGAAACTTGGACAGAAAGCAACGGCTATCAATTAACTGAGGGGAAAACAGCAGCAATGCAATTCTGTAAATTACGATCGCTTCATCCGGAACCTGTATTAAAACTGAAAGGCAGAGAAATACCGATGACAGACTCCATAAGATTATTGGGTCTGAATTTAGACACCAAATTAAATTTTCATAAACATGTGACCTATCTATGAACTACGTGCCTCCAGAAACTAAACATCCTTCGTGCAGTATCCTCAACATCTTGGGGTGCTGACAGACAGTCATTGCTGAATTTGTATCGTGCTCTAATCCGGTCACGATTAGACTATGGAGCCATAGTATATGCATCAGCTAAAAAAAAGCATCTTACGGTCTGTGAACACCATTCAACACAGTGCCCTTCGATCAGCACTAGGCACCTAGAGAACCTCGCCTGTACAAAGCTTGTATATAGAAGCTCACGACCCTCTGCTTTATCTTAGAAGACAACGCCTACTCTGCCAATACGCTGCCAAAATAAGAAGCTTTCCAACTCACCCCTGTTGTGTATACCTCAACCAACCTTTAGGGCCAACACTTTATGAATCCAAGCCTAATGAACCCAGACCTGCTGGGATTCGTCTTTAAGAGGTAATAAAAAAGTGGAAACTCGATCTCAATAAAATTGCGGAAAGTGAAAATATGCCTTTACCTCCATGGAATAGACATCATATAAACATTGATCTTTATTTCTCTCAGTGGCCAAAAAATACTATTCCACTATGTAATATCCGACAGTTGCATGCCAACTATACTTCGCAACACACTGGGAAACTCATAATCTATACGGATGGATCTAAGGCCCAATCACATGTAGGTGCAGCAGCCGTGCTCCTGTCGCATGTAATTTCAAAATCCCTTCCAGTTGAGTGCAGCATTCTATCTGCAGAACTGTATGCTATACAGCTTGCATTAAGTGAAATATGTCAACAGTCGTCCCTCTCTGTCTTAATATATTCGGATTCACTCAGTGCTATTTCAGCCATACAGGGTAAACGACATTCTCGTCATCCTCTCCTACAAGAAATTGACTTTCTAATCAATCTCTGTCAAAAGAAACAATCTGAAATAACTCTTTGCTGGATCCCAGGACACTGCGGAATAGAAGGCAATGAAAAAGCAGACATTGCAGCTAAGTCAGCATCAGAACTGCCAAATAAAACAATGATAGTTCCACACACTGATTTTAGTCCAATCATTATTAGAGAAAGTGAAAATGAATGGGCTCAAATATGGAAAAATGAAATCAACAATAAACTGCAGGAAATAAAACCTAATCCAGAAATATGGAATTCCAGCATCAGAGTCGCAGAGAAGAAGTAATACTTGCCAGACTGAGAATTGGCCATACTCATCTTACTCATTTTCATCTATTGGCAAACAAAAATCCCCCACTCTGTGTCCAACGCCAAGTTCAGCTTTCCGTAAAACACATTCTTTTGGTATGCCCTCGATTCAGAAATTCCAGATTGCTTTGTTTTCAGAGTTCATGCAATAACCAGAATCCAGTTACTCTTCAACAGATCTTAGACAATTCTGCGAATATAGATGAGTTGCTTAATTTTATTTGGCAAATCAGATTTGACAAACAAATCTTAAAAAAAAAAAAAAAAAATGTTTGATTTACATCAAAACTTGGAAAAGACACATCTTGGCCATTGATGTCATTGGCCAAGATGTGTCTTTAAACCCTTAATCAACAACAATCCCTTATTACTAGGTCATAATATCCAATCAGCTTGGTCAATGTCACCTGATCTGTCAGAGAGCATCTTTTTTTTCTAGACGTGAGTGATTAATTTAATCAAATTTCACTGTTTCAGAAGTTAATGGAAGAAGATATACACAGTGAATGTTCAAAAAAATTGGATCACCTCATTTTTTAGGTTGTCATTCCTTGTACTGGCAGCTAATCTTTTAGATATAGCTTAAAGAGCATAAAGTAATAACAATATACATATGAAAAATTTTAATTGCAGAAAAATTTACTTTTATGGCTTATGGGTAAATATACAATGAAAGTATTTTTATCCAAAATAACAGCATGTTACTTTTGGTTCATATAATAACAGAAGTTCACGAAACCAGCGTTTCTGTTATTATTATTTTTTTTTTCACTACTTTGCTCACACTAAGATGACAGGAAAAAAAAAGCAACAAAATGCACACTAATATTTCATTGGCCCATGTCTTGCTTTGATGGCTGCTGCATATCATCTGGATAATGATGTGCAGCAGTCATCAGATCGTTATCCATTGACTGGATAGGGTTCTAAATGCATTCCTGGGAAATGCCATGGTACCAAACATGGATTAATGTCTCTTGCAACACTAAGCGTTTTTTGTTTCTTTTGCATTACTTAAACATCCATTTTGTTCCCACAATTTTCAGTTGGATTGAGGTCCGAACACACAACGTTGTGTGAATGGATTTATTTATGCTTCAACCATTTTTACCTGTGGACAGTAAAGACAGTGAAATAAATTAAATTTATTTAAGCAAGAGTGTGACACTTCATAAATTTAAAACTTTTTTCTAATTTTATGAAGTAGTACTTATGGTTTTGGCTCTGTGACATGGAGCAGAGCTGTCCTGAAAAATGCAATTGGCAACATCCCCATAGTGTTCTCTAACTGTGGGAAGTAATTGTGTTTCAAGAATATCCTAATACACCTTGTACCCTTCACAAATTCAAGACAACCAACTCTTCTGTGAATTACAGCCCTGTACCATTTGAGTTGGTTCACTGTGCAGATGATACAGTCAGAATGAAATCTTTCTCTTTGTCTAACAGTCTTCTGGCCCCACTAACCATGCATGTTGAATTTTGATTCATTAGAGAAACTAGCAACTAGTGTACTATCTTTCCCACTTCAGACTTTGGGGTTTAATTTTTTTTGCATCAAAAGTGGCTTTCTTGAATGACATACTATTAATCTTGATGAGAAAAGGTATCTACATACTGTAGCAGTACTTGCCTTTACTCCTCTATCATCCTCCTTTTTCCAAGCTGTTTGCAGATCTGTTGATGAGGATCTTCTCTTTTGGGCACAGACAAACTAGAAATCTGTCCTGCACTGCAGAAGATATTTGTGGATATCCACTTCCTTTCTTTTGTTTAGACTGCCAGTTTCTGATAATTTTCATAATAAATGTGCCATTGTTGACCAATTGCAGTGAATCCTTTTAGTTATTTCATGCATAGAATGTCCCTCTGCAGTCAGTGCAGCAGCAACAACACTTTCCTGTATGGTGTTAGCATTAGTATATTCCACCAATTAACTATCTGCTGGCTAAAGGCAAACTTCCGCATATCTATCCTACAACTGTCTTTCCTCAATTTGAATTTATGCCCTCTCAGGTGATTATTCTGAGCAAGAGGAAGAATCCCATCAGCATTGAGCATGCTAAAACCATTCAAGTCTTTACACACCTCAATCAGATCACCTAGCAGATGCCTAGTCTCCAGACACTAATCTGCAAAACTTAAGCCTTTCTTCATAAGAGCAACCCTTTGTTCCATTCATTAATCTTGTTACCTTTCTCTATACTCATTCCAACAGCTCTACATCTTTCTTAAAATGAGGCCTCCAGACCTGTATACAGTACTCAAGGTGTGGCCTGACCATTGCCTTATACAAGGGGATAATCACCTCCTTATCCCTGCTAGAGAAATTCCTGTATATCATTGACAAGACACCATGAGCCACTCTTGCAGACCATCTGCACTGCTCAGAAAACTTCATATCTGCCTGCACAATTACCCCAGGTCCTTTTCATTCTCTACCACTGTCAGTGTAGTACCACAGAGTTGATACGTTACTTTGGGGTTACTGCTTCCCATATGTAGTACTTTACATTTGTCAATGTTAAACTTCATTTGCCACCTCTCAGCCCATCTGCTCAACTTTTGTAGATCCTGTTTGCAGCAGCATACTGTCATCAGTGTCCTTAACAACTTAGCCATTGTAATAGCACAGAATACTGGGCTCATGGTGCACTTTATTTATACTGCCACTAGGGTGGCAAGGGTGACATCAGTTGTTGCCTGTGGGAGGCAACAATTGACGTCACCCTTGCCACCGGAAACCTTGTAGGACACATCACTGGCTAGACAGTCTGACTCCTGGACCACATCTGACCACAGGTTGATTACCTTCCAAATCAACCCATCTCTCTATAGAACACCAATAGCCAAACAGATGCTTAGCCGCTTTGCAGTAAACAAAGCTGACTGGAGACTCTTTGGGGAACTGCTGACTCGAACCTTATGCCAACACCACATTGAAGCAGATCGACAAGAAGACGCAGACGACATCCAGAGAAAAATTGCCTAGACCATAATAGTGGCCAGTGAGGCTGCAATGAAGCAAATTGCCCACACCCGGTGCAGTCCCTTGGTGGACTCGGGAAATCCAGAACCTCAGAAGAGAAGTTATAAAGGCAAGAAAACTTCCAAAGGGCAAGACGTACCTGGCTGGAAGTGGAAGTAACAGCACTCAGACAAAGATACGCAGCAGTTAATACGAAAAAGTAAGCAGAAGCTGGGAGAAACTAGTCAGCATGACTGGAAATGCCGACCCCTGGGGGGGTAAAAAGTCACTATGAATAAGCTTCCCAGGGGTGAGGTCATGACCTCCACCCGCACCCCGCAGGACACATTGGCCACCACCTGGGAACAGTCTATCATCAACATCCTCAATGTGATTTTCCAAAAACCAGCACACCCACAACTACCAGAACAACTGCAGATATGCGATGGAAATGAAGCATATCACATAGACCAAATGGAACCACCTTTTGTCCTAGAAGAACTACAACAGGCTGTGCAACAAGTAAGGAATAAAAAATGCCCAGGCCCAGATCTTCTGGAGCCAGAAATTATTAAAAAAGTAGTAGCCATCTCTCCACAGACTTTACTAAATCTCTTCAACACATGCCTGAAGACTGGAGTCGTTCCAACTGACTGGAAAATGGCCAACATCAAATTAATTTAAAAAATCCTATGAAGCCATCCGAACAACCCGAATCATGCTAGCCAATTGCCCTGCTCCCAGTTGCTAGTAAAATCCTTGAAGAGATGCTTCACAAGCAACTCCTGCACCACTCTACAAATCTTGATGCCCACACAGTTTTGGTTCAAACCCGGAATCTCAACAGTGGATGCTCTCAACAGCCTCCTGAGTTCAGCTGCTGCCTGTGATAGGAAGTACTTCTTGGTTATTTCGGTCGATTTTGCTGGGGCGTTTGACACCATCTGGTGGCTGAGCATCCTGGGTAGACTGCGGAAGGCAAAAACACCCATCAACCTTTACAAAATAATGAAGTCATATTTATCCCAGAGAAAAATACAAGTAGTGACTCCGTACAAGAAACTGACCAGGCCTGTTTACAGGGGCTGCCCCCAGGGCTCGGTACTGGGACCGCTCCTCTGGAGTATGGTATTGGACGAATTTCTGGCCTTCGACCTGTGGGAAGTCCACTCACAGGCATTCGCAGATGACCTGATACTGACTGTTGCCGCAGACAGCAGACTTCAATTGGAAACCCAGGCAAATCGAGCAACTCAAATTCTACAAGACTGGATGATCAATTTTCTTAAGATCTCACCGGGAAAAACCTCCTCAATGCTATTGAAAGAAACATTAAATCTCTGTAGATCACCGCAAAATAAAGTAGAAAATACAACTATCAAACTACTCAGTGAGATGAATTACCTAGGAGTCATACTGGACAGGAACCAATCTTTCAACCCACACTTGAAACATATCCGAGAGAAAATCAGGAGATACTCTGCCCTCATCGCAAGAATAGCTAAAAGGGGCACACCTTTGGACTGTATTACAAAACGACATTGATACCAGCCATAACTTACCCGTAATCCATCTGGTTCCAGAAAGCAACCATTGCAGTTAACAGACATACACTAGATTCCATCCAGCAGACAATACTCCTCTCTATTACATGGGCCTGCTACACTGTGAGTACACATGCTCTGCAGGTTCTGACGGGACCACTCCCTCTTGACCTTGAGGTGGTGCGTTGTGCCATGATGCAGCATTTTGCAAAATGGGCTTCCTTGCACCTTCCTGGGCCATTCCGTTGACCCTATAGGAAACCCGAAAAGAGAGGAAACAAAACTTGCCACCCACCTGCAGCAGGTCTGGCAGGACAGGTGGTCAGAAGCCACAAAAGAGGAAATAATGAGGAAATTTCTGCCTCATGTTGGAAGATTTTTCCCAAAAGCACCATCATGATTTCACCCTGGACTGTACACAACGTATCTTTTAACAGGTCATGGGGCCCTGAATGCCAAACTAAACAGTTTTAAATTAGTGAATGACCCCGCTGTATCTGTGGGGAAGTGGAGACATGGTCTCACATAATGTACAACTGTGAAAACTATGAGGATCTCCGCTGCCTCCTGACAACAAAACTGACTTACTTCCTTTGCGACAGGGAATCAAACCTGTTGGACTTGCAAGAGGAGGATAAGGAGTCGATAAAATTCGCCTAGGGACTATTCACCCGAAGGAGCACACTTATTGTATCTACAGGGATCAAGAACAGACACCATGACAAAACTAACCATCGTTCGACCCAACCAAACTGGCTCTCTCCCAGATACAAGACTTTCCTTTGGGACTGAACTAGCATAATAAAGGACTCACAGGACCCGACCAAAGGTAGCGAAGGAACCCGCTCAAGATTAATACCACGGACCTGACAAACCATAGATGGACTCCAAACACCAGACTGCACGGATGGGATTTATCCCACGAATGACCTTATAATTGGTTTGATCCTGCCGGGATCAGACTGGGACAACCGGACAGATCGCACCTCTGCTGCCAAATGCTATTAGGTGATCTGAATAGGGTGTTCTAACCCTATCCACTTTTAATTACCAAACCCCTGACAGGGGGAGGAGACTTTTCCCCTCTTTAGCCACGCTCCCTTGTGTGGTCCTTTGCCTCCACTCCCTGGGCAGGAGGGGGAGGTTACTTCTGGGCTCCTCCCCCCTCGCTGCCCATCTTTTCCCTCTGGTGGGGCATGGGCCTGCTCCACTGATTTGCAGGTCACCTTCTCTATGGATCCCCTTATTTCTGTCTTTTCCCCTCAGCCTTCAGTCTTCCCACCCCTATCTCTAACTTATAATTACTAGTGTCTGAACCATTATTAAATTGCTTGAGGCCTACACCCAAAAACTTGACATCTACTTGCATAAATAGTACTCTTTTTGGCTGACCCCTATCTATAAATATTTTTTTATTTATTTATTTTTTTTTTTTTTTAAAGTCCTAGCTACTGAAATCTCAGGAAATTAGGTGGGACGACCACCTGCCAGAGTAAATAACTGCAATAGTGGTGTACCTGGTCTGCTTTCACGAGGCAGAGTGTGGACAACGTTGGGTTCCATTAGGGGCCCAGCGGCTAAATGGCCAGAGGAACAACGGTACATGGTAAATGTACAAAATCCGTACCCTTTTAAACCTTTGGCATTGACAGTGTTCTGTTTCACACCCACAATCTATAGCACGTGGAGATGGGGGAATCCCTGGTGCTGTTTGATACTAAACACACTCTACACTCTTGGGTGATGCAATTATGTGTGGCACATGATGTCATCTAAAAGAGTTTGCTAGAGATGGATGATGCTATTACAAAATATAATATTATCAAATTTTACAGAAATTTGGTGAATTTTGCAAATGATACAATTTTTTTGAGCACCACTGTATGCACTGAATATTTTGTTAACTGCTATTGATGTTATGGCTGATTACTGCCTCTTTGCTTTAGATTAGTTTCACTGCCTTTCCTTCAGAATTTTTTATTTGTTGAAATTATGCATTTGTTTTAATAAACTGCAATCTTTTCTAGAACCACAGACCGTGCTATTCCTATCACAGAATCTGGAAAACCAGAAGATGATCCTGCAAAGAATTGGGGACAGATCTTTGTTGCCTTTAATCTCATTCCAAAAACACAAGAAGACAAAGAAGGTGTAAGTTATAATTTAACTTTTTGTTACGTACGTTTGTTTGGCTTGACTAAGTTGATAACTGCTAAGAGGAATTATAGCCAACTTCTAGTTACTTCAGTTGCTGATGTGGATTAAATGATTTAGTCAAACTTCTTACTAACTTCAGTATTTTCTGCTGAGTTGAGATGAAATACGTAAAAAGGAACAAAATAAAGATTAAGCTGCTTATGATTTTTACCCAATTTTTTCCATTTATTTCACTTAAGAAAATAAATGGGGGGGGGGGCAGAAGTAATTGTAAGATAGTGTTATAAGGGTGCTGAACTTTTCAGTTTATTCATTCTAAATACCATATATAGGCAAAGAATAATTATGAATCTTAACAGTCAAAGAATAAATTAATATATTGTGGAAGCAGTCACATCCTCTGAAAAGGATTTCACTCTGATTGAATGAACAGCTAACATTTGTTACACCACTGATGTTCCAACATAGTTTACTTCTTGTCCAATAAGAGATGTTGTTTTTAGTTTGTTGGTGCATCAGCATCTTAGACTATAATGCACTAATTACTGGCTGATAATTTCTTTGTCCAGTAAAAGATGAACCCTTCTCATTGGTTACTTCCATTGTTATTCAGTTATTCTTTGTATGCATATACTGTTTTGAATGGATGAATCAAAAAATGTAGTTACCATATGCCACTATTTCACAGTTACATTTTCTGTTTCCAATTTCATTTATATTATACTTCATTTAAGTAACTTTTTTGTTTTTACTTGGTAATCCTTATAAGACATGCATTTTCTGAAAAGGTGATATCTTAATTTGATTTTAATTCCTTTTTCATTTATTTCATTTAAATTTAGCAGAAAATACTGAGGCGATATATCATAAACCACTCTTAATAAAGAAATATGGCTAAATTATTTAATCTACAATCTGGTAACTAATCAACATCAGTTAGTTATTTACACAGAGCACTAAATTGACTTTTGGAGTTTAGCCACAACCAGAACTTATGTTTTCTATAGTGAATTAAACTGGGATTGTTTATAATAGTCAACTGTTGATTGAATAAAATTGACTGAATATGGAACTGCTAAATGCTAACATTATTGAAATCACTTAGCTTGAAAACAAATTGTTAAATTCTATAGTTTCATGTCTTATCTTTCTTCAATCTTTGTTAGCTTCTATGGACTTTGAGGGCATCCACAACATTATTACGTTTTGTTGTTCCACTGAGTGTCAGTTTGCTATCCATGAATCACAACTGGTAAGTATGGGCTTGGCACACCCAGGGTCCTGAGCTGGATATCATCATTCTTCTCTTTCTTGGTGATTTCCCTCTACTGCTTTCTCTCTGGGTCACAGGGTAAATCAAATTTTTTTTTTTTTTTTTTTTGGATGGTGCAGCAAAAGCCTCAGGCTTCCTTGTATCATATAGCTAATTATAATAATAATAAAAATATAATAATACTGCTGCCTTTCCTTCCATTCTACACAGTTCATGTCATGCAGATATGATCATGATGACACATGCTGTAGCAGCTGACCTATAACACAGTGAACACAATAACACAATGAACACATCAGATATAACAAAAATGCATGCAAACAACATATAATACACAAATGACTCTGCCGTGTTCATTGTGTTAAGTGTTGGAACAAAGAGAAAACATTAAATTTTGTTTCCAGTTAGGAAACATGCAACTGAAACTTCCAATTTGTTGGACAAGTATCATGGTAATGTTTCTTTATCCCACTTGTATAGTTTCATTGGTTCCAAGATTTCAGAATTGTAGTGAGGATGTGGAAGTGCATTGCTAGAGGGCCCCGTAAATGATCAGAAAAATTGGTGCATTGTGGCCTCTACATAGGATAAATTTGTACCTTAGTATATCCTTTCAGTAACTGTAGTTTAACTGTAGTCACAACAATTTAATTGTCAAACCTTGCATCTACAAGTTAACATGTGTAACACTAATTGAAGTATTCCTTATTTGCCTAATTTCCCTTGAAACCCTCACAGTAAAACTTAGTTACTCCTTTTTCTTTTATGAAAAAGGCACCTTCGAGGAGATCTGTTTGAAGTGTTTTAATCCTTGAATGGATTGAGTAAGCTAAATGTTTTTGGCATTCATCTTGCTGAGACTATACATACACATGAGGGGCATAAATTCAAGTCAAGGAAGGATAGTTGCAGGATAGATGTGTGGAAGCTTGCCTTCAGCCAGTAGATGATTGACTGTTGGAACAGACTTCCATTTGTTGTGAAAGCAGATGGTTTGACAAGGAAGTAGTAGACAAATTCTTGGAGGTTATTGATGGGTGAAGTGTGTAGTGTTTGTTTGTTTTTCTGGATGATAAGTTTGCTTTCTTGCATCATGTGTCATTACTACTACAACCACTTTCTCACTTCTGTAAAATTGACATCATTCCCAGTATCCTTTCACTTGTGTTATTTAAGAAAATCAGAAGCAGACATAGTCCAAGCACTGATTTCAATTCTATTCCTCACCTGTTCTAAAGAATAACCTTGATTACAACTTTCTGCATCTTGTCCTGTAGACATCCAATTTGTTTAAGGATTTTTGCCTGTGATTGATGAATTCCCTTAGTTCCCCTCCTGTGTATTGGGGGGTGATGGACTATCTGATAATACCAGCAAAAGTGTGTAAACTAATTTTATTGCAATTCAGATTCTGCAAGTTGTGTGAAGTGGAGTCCTGTGAACAAATGCAAACTGTGTTTAATGGAAAATTAAGCCAGAATGTGTTTTTGAGGCTTGAGGGTATTATTTTCAACATTTTTTGTAGAGATTATAACAATTACTGCAAAATTCAGTTAGACTTTGGTAAATACTTATTCATATTGTTATTTTTAACATTAAGGTAGTGATAACTCCAAACCATTTGATAATTAGAATGTTTGAAATGTTTTACTATATAGATGCCAGGAATAAGTTTTCCTGGTATCTGTTACAGGGTTTTCAAATATACAGGATGATGCCTCATCCTGTATATTTCAAACTTATCCTGTATTTATTTTTTTATTCTTAAAGGACTCATAATTTAATGACCCATAATTTTCAAATTTTGAATGCAATATTTTATACTTAAGTGTTATCTTAATGTCCAAGCAGAGATATATGCTTCACTGCAATATAATGTTGGAAAGATCATCGTATGGTGTGGCTGTGAGTAGCTGCTGGAATTTTGTAGATCCTTCTAGGATGGTTGAGTATTGGGGGGAGGTGCCCTCAATTATCAAGGATAACATCAGTGAAATACTCCTGTGTTCACTGATTAAACAGAATTAAAAAATAAAATATTTAATCAACCATTCAACTATGGAATTTACAAGAATGGTAAAATAGAATAAAGAAAAAAATAACATGTGTACCCTGCATGCATGAAAGATGTTTTATGTGTAAACATCTTTGACAAAAATCAGAACTGTTTTAAAATCGAACAGCTAGAACTGAAATTGTCAACGATATAACATTTTATGTTCATGCCCACTACTTACTCTATAGAATCAATGTTAGTGAAGCTATACTTCAGTCCGAAATATTTAGTATGAACGATGCAATGTTTTATGCACACGCTTGCTGCTTACTCTACCAAATCAACTTTTGGAAGAGGTTTGTCCAGTAGCCTAATTACCTGATTCACATCAATTTTCTGAGTAGTGAAAGGGACTGAATGCCACACTGCTGTAACTTTTGTGTTCAACTTTGCCAAAGTCAAGTACAGAGTGTTGTCAAGAGTATTGAGCAAGCCAACCTAAGAAAATAAAGATGGAGGTAGCAATGAGTGTAAAGTGTGTTTAGGGCCAAATGGCACCAGGGGTTTCCCCCATCTCCGTGTAGTTTCATTGTCATGTAATACAGTACGCTGTAAGGGCCAGAGACTTAAAAGTGTGTGGATCTTGTAGCACCATTGTTCTTCTGGCCTATTAGCCACTGGGCCCCTGATGGGGCCCAGTGTTCTCCACACTTAACCTTGGACACGTTGACCAGATACACCAGTTTTAGATTTTTACTGTGGCAGGTCCTGCCACCTAATTTCCTGAGATTTCAGAAGCTGGCAGGACCTAAAAAAAAAAAAAAAAAAAAAAAAAACCCTATTGTAGGGGTTAGCACTAAATTGGAAAGGCCAAATGTTTATAAATATGATTTAATTTAGACGTGATTAAGTTTGAACTTTGTGCGGGGCATACACTAGCTGTAGGTAGAGTAGGGGGGAGGCTGAAGACTGGGGGGTGAAAGGTATAAATATGGGGACAATAGAGAAGGCAACCCATGGTCAGTGGGGCTGGCCCAGGCCCCACCAGGAGAGATGGGGGAAGCAGGGGGGATGGAAGACAGTCTCCCCCTCCCCGGGGAAGGGAATAAAAGAAAACCAGACAAGAGTGTCTGGTTTAGATTGTCAAGATGGTGCAGGAGCAGTGAAGCGTCGTGGCACTTCAATATCCAGTGTGGTCACACATGGGGGGGCAGTATCCCCATCCAGGAGTAGTTGTCCAATTAATGCAGTCACTGGCAAATGGTCAAGTGTCCTGTAAGTTTATCAGGTGTCATGTCCAGCATAGCTCACTTTAGAGCGTTGAATGTGATGTGCCAGGTATTGTCCATGAGGATGATTCCTCTGTTAAGGATAACAGTGGCTCTGTTTCAGCTTGGTTACTTCTTGCAGTGGCTATACCCTGCGACGGATCATCGACGTGCAGTGTGGTGGGAAACTCATCAGTCGGAGAAGTATCTCCATCTTTGTTAGCACTATTTCATTTGATCATAGAGAATTGGAGTAGAGTTATAGTTTGGTTGCAATTCCAGACATGTGTTGTGTTGTGTTGGGTATGATGGTGGAATGACAGTCTATTATGGTGGCAGTGGTGGAAGGGTCTTGCTTCTCACAAAGAGATAAATTTAGAGAAGGTTCCAGTAGGTGGTGGTGTTGGTTCCTCAGGATGAAGTGGATCTTGGAAATAAGTAAGCAGTAGAGATCTTCAAAGAACTGGTAGTGGTACATGATATGCTCCCAGGAGGCCGCAGGAGTAAAATGGGTTATCTATTAGGCCTAACATGATTAGTTTCCCTCTGATGGCTCAGTGTCCTATAAGAAGGTAGGTGGTTAGTAGCCCTGGAGAAAGCCAGGCTGGTGATCTCGGATACATCTTCTGGATGTCTGGGAGAAATTGCTTTGTGATGGCCCCTTTTGTCGAGGCATTCTGTCACTGTTGCCAGGCCCACTGCAGGTGAGTCTGTTTTTCTGCCAAGAGATTGTTCAGTGGGTTTAGAGTGAAGTCGTGGAAGGTAATGGCTCTTCCTTCGGCCAGTTTATACAGCAGGCCAAAGCGTACAGACTCCAGGTCAAGGTGTAAAAGCCCCTGCCAGGGCTTGGAGGGCGTCAGTGCTAACTGTGCAGCGGGCCCGGGTAATGGTAAGCAGGATTGGGCAGTGTATTGCTTCCGATTTTCTTTGATTGATGGCAGTCTGGGCTCTTCTAAACAAATGGAAGTGGCATAGGTTAGTGGCTGGCAGAAAGACGGATATATAGAAGTGTGATAGTCCTCTTCTTGAGACCCCCAGTCCTTATGTGTGACCAGCTACCAGAGCGGTGTAGTTTTTAATTTTCTGTTGGAGCTAGATGAGATGTGATAGAAAGGAGAGATTCCTATCGAGATATAAGCCTAAGTATTTAAGTTGTGCAACCAATTTGACTGTTTTATTTTGTATTTTTATCTGTGGCAGTCTGTTGAGTTGAAGGTTTTCCTTCAGCAGGATGGAGCATGTTTTGATAGTGAAATCTCGAGCTGGTGCTGGGAGGCCCACATTTGTAAAGCTGACAGTGCCTGGTTACTGGCAACTTCAAGTTGTGCTCTGCTGTTTGCTGATAGCATGAGGACAAGGTCATCTGCATAGGCTTTGGTTTTAATGTTTCCAAGGTCCAGGCTTAAGAAGTCATCTAGTACAATGTTCCATAGTAGGGGGCCCAACACAGGGCAGCCCCTATGGATTGATCTCATTATGGAGCAGTAGGGTGCTCTCACTGTGATGTTCCTTTGTGACAAGTAGTGCTTGATGCAGCTGTAAAGGTTGCCAGGAGGAAGGTTTGCTTTCCTGAGTCTGCTGCAGACATTTGGCCACCTTAGGGTGTCAAATGCCTCAAAAATCAATGGATATGACCAGAAGTATTTTTGATCATATTCTCTGGTGGTGACTACAATGTTTTCTAAGGCATCTATTGTTGATTTGCCTTTCCTGAAGCCAAATTGGTTATCAGAGGGCAGTCCTGCTGCGTCATAATGTTGTTCTATCCTCTGATGTGGCAAGTACTCGTAAATCTTGCTAATTACAGAGAGAAGTACAATTGGGCAGTAAGTATGATGTTATTTGACTTCATTTCATAAAATCGTAACAAATTGGTTTTACTAAAGTTTAAAATTTATTAGGTGCTGTCAATGGTGTTTACACATTAAAAAGCAAGTTAAATTCATTTAAGAACTGACAAAAATAATGGCTAAAAAGTAATAAAATAAGCTAGTAGTTTGAGGCAGTCTTTCTCAACTGTAAAGCATATGACATTTATCAATTTAAATAGCATATTGTAATCAGATGAATTATGCAGGTCATGTAATATGGTCCTGTGAAAAGATAGGGGGAGGGAGAAAATTTGGTAGCAAGAAAGAAAAAACTTCAATTTATCAGAATCTGACAATGTGTATTAATAGAATTATATAAAGCATACCAATGTTTGTCCTACTACAAAATAGCAGACTGACAAACATCACATTCATATACACCCACCTCATCCTTCCCTCATTGTGCAAAATTGTCCTGATGTCATGTCATGATTTCTTTATTCATTATATGATGATTTGTATTTAAATTGATATTGAGTCATATCCTGTACCACAGAATAAATCATAGGTAAATTCTTATCATAGAGTAGTTAATATTACCCTGGCAATAAAACGTGACTGTTTTTATTGGTTAATGTTGTAGTTTAGAAAGGGGCAAAAAAAAAGAGGGGGAGGTAAGAATAGCCCACTTTGTTTGCCCAAACCTTCTAATTTCTACAAACTGACTAAAATTAGATGAATATGCTTAGTGTAAAGGTAAAGTGTGTATAAATTTTATTCTGAAATTTTTGGTATGCTGTATTTCTAGTTCTTCAAGAGAAGTAGTTTGAAAATAACAGGAAGTAGTGAATCTTCTAGTTCAGCACTCAAAAAACAAAAAACACAAGTTTGGGATAATGTTGTTACAATAGTCCTTGTACAAGGAAAAGATCTCTTGGCTATGGATGAGGGAGGTACCAGTGATCCATATGTTAAGTTTAGACTTGGTTCTGAAAAATATAAAAGTAAGGTAAGAGTACACAATATATATTTGTTAGTGCATCACATAGGAATTTAGGTTTTCGAAAAAATGTTTTCTTATATCACTGCAATTTTAAATGTTTTGGTAGAAAATTATTATAGCTTCTTATTATAATTATAGCTTATATTCAAATAATTATATCTTCTATTTCTATGGCAGAATCACTAAAAACTTTTCAATTTCTCTGTATTATTGGATGCTTACCTATAATTTTTTGAATTCTTACACTTCAGTTTTGCCAGAAAAATTGTAAATCACAATGTTTGCCTATACTAAGGAAGTTTCTTTGTTAAAATTAAGTCACTTTCTGTTAAGCATGGACACCATATTCTTTAATATTAGTTTTTTGCTCAAAAATTAATCTTAATTTCCTTAAATGTTTTCATAACATAATCATTCCTCAGTTTTCCAGATTTTTCATGTTACATTCTTGTCTTTCTATTATTAAACATAAAATTAATAGTCAACATTAAAAAGAATGTTATTTCAACCTTAAGTTACAGCTATTTGTTAGTTGATCTGCCTCTTTACATGAAGCAGTTTATCTGAAACACCCTCATTGAGGATGTTACAGACATTTTCCCAGGTATGCCAAGCTATACTTGCTACCTGGAAGTCTAAAACACTGATGGAACTGATATTCAAGTGACACTCAAGTCAAGTGGACCTAATTTCGGCAAAGTCCGGTCGGTCTGTGACAGCCAAATCCTCTTCTTGCACCTTCACAATAGCGGGACTGTTAGTAACCCTATAAATCCCCATGTGCAAGTCCTGAAATATGGCACCTAGCACGCTGTAGGTGACCATCCAGGTGCAAACCAATGTAAGCAGGTGTTGAGGTAGCTAGTGTATAAATTTGTTGCCTCTAGTTTGCCAGATAGTGACTGGAGGGAGTCAGAGTAGTGTGTATGTGGGCTGGAGATCATATTCTAGGCCATGTTATATCAAGGAGCTGGGTATATTCTTACTACTGAATACACCATGAATTGTCAAACTAATAGAGCAAACTTATCTGCAAAAAGATCTAATCCTCCTAAACACTTCTTTCATTTCACAAATGCCTGTGGTCTCAGTTCTAATCTCTCTTCAGGACTTGCATAAATCTGGACTTCGGGGTCATCTCCCAAAATTTATTAAGCACTTTCTAGGCAACAGATCCTTTCAGGTCCGATTCCACTCTTCATTATCTCGAGCATATGTACAAGAAGAGGGAATTCCCCAAGGATCAATGTTGAGCACCACACTCTTTGCCATTAGGATTGATTCTATTACCAAGTGCATACCTAACACAGTTGATGCATACTTGTACACTGATGATCTTGCCATGTTATGTCATTCTCAAAATATGAGACTTATTGAAAGACAACTATAAGGCACCATTAACAAAATAGTCTCTTGAGCCAAAAATAATGGATATTGGCTTTCTATATTAGAAACAACTGCCGTGCACTTCTGTCGGAAACATTCTTTACATCCTGATCCAGACCTTCAGTTGGATTCTCATTGTATTACTTTCCTGCCTAGTATTAGATTTCTTGGTTTAATACTTGATAAAAAATTAAACTTCCTAGAACATATAAAACATATTTGTACAAGTTGTCTTAGAAAACTAAATCTTCTCAGAGTAATTCCTTCTATGTCATGGGGTGCAGATCGTTGTGTTGTTATATCTATATCGCTCGCTGATCAGATCCCAGTTAGATATGGGTCTCCTGCATATGACTTGGCCAGGCCAAGTGTATTGAAGTGGCTCGATCCTGTACATCATAGTGCACTAAGAGTTGCACTGGGGGCCTTTCACACATCACCAATCTTAAGCCTCTATACCGAAGCCTGTGAACCACCGTTACACCTTAGGTGAGAAGTTCTACTACTAAATTATGCACCCATGTTTCACCTCCATACCGTTGATAGGCACAATATGGTCCTAGTAGCCCTTGTGCCAGAAATAACAATACTAATATGCAGCCAAAATCAGCAGTCTCCCATATCATCCCATGTGGCAATGCCTCTTCATGCAAAATGAAGAAATCTCTATCAAATTAAATGGTGTTTCAACAAACCATCTGGCATTAGGCTTCAAGCTTTGATCACAAGCTGGGGCCTGAAGTTTACTAACACTCTTCAGGACACTAGCATGGAAACCCAGCCATGGCAAATGCCTCCAGTACATATTGATAGACATTTTCAGCAATAGGGAAAGAATAACTTTCCTGATATCAACATTAGACAAATAAATATGGCTCACTCCACAGAGTTTAGTAGTTTCATTCAACTATACACAGATGAATCCAAAACTGGTAATAAAGTTGGCACAGCTATAGTACTACCAAATGCCACTATCTCCAGACAGCTCCCGTCAGAATGCAGTACTTATACCTCCGAGTTATATGGTATTCTACTAGCCCTAGAGAATATAAAAGAAGTCCTTATATATTAGCATTAGCATTAGTAGAGGCATTTGATGCAAGAAAGCAAGCTTATGCAGCATCAGCCAAAAAAAAAAAAAAAAAACCCACTTTCACTTCACCCCTCCGTTCGTTCAAAATACCTGTCCAGCTGAGCCTTAAACTTATTTAGGCTATCAACCTCCACCACAAGGGATGGAAGTCTGTTCCACCAACCAACCACCCGCTGGCTAAAGGCAAATTTCCGCACGTCTATCCTACATCTGTCTTTCCTCAATTTGAATTTATGCCCTCTCAGGTGATTTTTCTGAGCTAGAGGAAGAATCCCATCAGCATTGAGCATGCTTAAACCATTCAATGCTTTATACACCTCTATCAGATCACCTCGCTGGTGCCTAGTCTCCAGACACTGTAATTTGCAAAACTTAAGCCTTTCTTCGTAAGAGCACCCCTTTGTTCCATTCACTAATCTTGTTGCCCTTCTCTGTACTCGTTCCAGCAGCTCTACATCCTTCTTGAAATGAGGCCTCCAGACCTGTATACATTACACTATATGTGGCCTGACCATCGCCTTATACAGTGGAATAATCACCTCCTTATCCCGGCTGGAAAAATTCCTGTATATCATTGACAATACTCCATGAGCTACTCTTGCAGCCCGTCTGCACTGCTCAGAGAACTTCATATCTGCCTGCACAACCACCCCCAAGTCCCTTTCATTCTCTACCACTGTCAGTGTAGTACCACAGAGTTGATACGTTGCTCTGGGGTTGCTGTTTCCCATGTGTAGTACTTTACATTTGTCAATGTTAAACTTCATTTGCCACCTCTCAGCCCATCTGCTCAACCTTTCCAGATCCTGTTGCAGCAGCATAGTGTCAGTAGTGTCCTTGACAACCCTGCCAACCTTTGTATCGTCTGCAAACTTGGACATTAAGCCTGATATACCATCATCAATATCATTTATAAATACAGAAAACAATAATGGACCCAACACTGAGCCCTGAGGGACTCCACTAATAACATTAGTCCACGATGAGCAGTGTCCATTGATTACCACTCTCTGTCTTCTCCCCCTCAACCACCCCTTTATCCATAGCAGCAATTTGCCTCCAATGTCACACTGCTCCAATTTGTGTAGCAGTCTTCCATGTGCAACAGTATCAAAAGCCTTTCTAAGATCCAAGTATATAATATCAAAGTTATTCCCTGCATCCAGTTCTTTTGTGACTGCATCATAGTATCCAATCAAGTTGGTCAGGCAAGACTTCCTCCTAACAAAACCATGCTGTGTCTGAGCTATAACTGAAGTCTTGTCTAAATGATCCTGCAGTGCTTCTTTAACCAGTGCCTCCATTAATTTTCCTGGAACAGAAGTTAAGCTCACAGGTCTATAATTACTTGTGTCAGCCTTTGATCCTCCTTTGTGAATTGGGGTCACATTTGCACATTTCCAGTCTATGGGTACCTCCCCTGAGTCCAAGGAAGCTCTCATAATTATGGCTAAGGGTTTGCTTACTTCCTTTGCTGCCTCCTTTAATATAACTGGTGGATATGATGGATATATGCTAAATCCATCATATATACGGACTCGTTAAGTGCTGTTAATGCTCTACAGTGTAAATCCTTCCCTAGTCATCCTCTGATACAGAACATTTGGGCACAGTTACTAGCACTTCATGGATAGCTCGTAATATTTTGTTGGATCCCTGGACACATTGGAATCCTAGGAAACGAGCAGGGAGATTTAGCTGTTAAAATTGCTACAAATGTGTTGCCATCTAATTTCAGGACTCCTTATAGTGATCATAAGTCCTTTATCAAACAGACATATGAAGAACTGTGGACATGCATGTGGGAAAGATCAAACAAATAAACTTTTTGAAATCAAGATAGAACCTAAACAGTGGCAATCCAGCCTGAGGCGAAACAGAAAGGAAGAAACCATCCTAGCCAGATTACGCATTGGTCATACATTCCTCACTCATAGCTATCTACTACCAAACAGTGACCCTCCACAATGCTTTAATGGTTTATGCCCATTAACAGCAAAGCATATCATCATGAGAATGCCCACAATATCAAAAAGAATGGAAAACAGCCTTTTCTTTTAATTTTCATAATTGCAATCAGTTAACACTACAGAGTGTCCTAGGAGATCAAGAGAACATGGATGATATTTTCAAGTTTCCTAAAATTGATAAATAAATATCTTATCTGTGAACCCCTATCACCTGTAAGAAAAATGAAGAAAATATCAGACAGTGATTAGTGCATTATAGCCTAAGTTGTTGATGCACCAACAAATCTAACAACAACATCAGTTCTAATTTCAGTGATGTCCATTTCCACTTAGTCTGCGAAACCCCATGTACTTTTCTGGCAAAATCTCAGTTATCAGTTGATTCAACCACTGCTAATCTGAGACGACACATTTGTCCTGACTGTTCGATGTGTGATTCCTTTCGCTTAAAAGGTGGTGCTTGTGCATATGTCTGATATTCCATTTCAGACACTTAGTAATTCGGAATCTTCTCTTTTTGATCTTCTCTGGCTGAAAATCTCTACCACATTCTGTCAAATTCATCTGTTGCCTCTATCCTTCTCCCAACTCCACTAATCACTTGGAACTAGGGCTCACAATACAGGTTAAAATCTTAATACTGGTATTTCAGTATTTTTAATTTATGAAACCGGGATACCGGTATTCCAAAAAATTACATTTTTTGCAATAAACCTTGATGAAAATTAGGTGTAATAAAGTAAGGAAAAAACAAGTAATTGCTTGAATTCACGTTTTAAATCAAACTTTTATTACAATAATAAATATTCTAGCAAAAATTATTATAAATCATACAGTTCTTCTAAAAACAAAAAAAAATAAGCATCCACACTACCTGTCTGAATAAAATGAGCTCTTAAACTCAGTAGTGTTATCGTTTAAACTGGATCTAATTTTGGTACATACTTAATTAGTGGCAGAAAACGTTCTGTATTTTGTGCTGGTTGGTGCTTTGTACTGAGATAGTCATAGATGAGTTACAGTTTAACCTGCCCTCCCTCTTATTCCCATACCTTCAAAAAATCTTATTTACTTTTTCTCAAAAATAAAAACATTTCCTTTTTGGCTTTTTATGGCACTGTATCTGTATTAACGAAAGAAAAGGACTGACATTTAAGCTTGGTGAGGAAACTAAGTCTAAGTTGTTGGGGGTGGGGGTTATTGATTTATTTATTAATTTTTATTTCCCCGATACCTTAGTATAGCCGTCAGTAGTCATTGTTATGGTTTTCATACAGCAGCTCCCCTCAAGCATTAAGCCTCAAAAGCTACCTGACTGCATTAAAAAATGAGAATTTGCAGAAGCTGAGGGATATTCACCCCCCCCACACACACGAATATACATATTATACACGGAGTGATCACTGAATTATGACCACCTACCTAATACTTCGTAGGTCCTCTTTTTACACTCTGTACAGCAGCTATCCAACGTGGCATTGATTCAACAAGATGTCAGAAGCGTTTGGGAGGTATGGCCAACCAAGCTGTATGTAATGTGGTCAGCAATACAGGCATGGATGTGATTGGTGTATCCAGATGACCGATGTGCATTTCCATAGTGTCCCACAAGTGCTCGATGGGATTGATATCGGTGGAGTTCAGAGGCCAATCGACAGAGTTCTGACTTCCAGCAGGAAGTCATTCCTTCACAACAAGTGTCAAATGGCTCGGTGCATTGTCATCTTGGAAGATGCCATTCTGGAAAAAGTGTAACATACTGGGGTGTACACAGTCAGCAAGCAGTTGATGATGGTGGAGACTACTGATACGTTGTTCCACGTGCACCAGTGGTCCAAGTTCCTGCCAGTGAAACATGCCCCATGCCATACAACTGCCTCCTCTGGCCTGCACTTTTGATACCATGCATGATGGATGAAGAGCCTCGTGTTGTTGATGCCAAATCCGAACACGACCATCCACTGTATGGAGTAAATACCATGACTCATCCGACCAGCACACCTTCTTCCAGTCTTCTAATGTCCAACTTGCATGCTCTTTGCACCAGGCATATCTTTTATGCCGATGAACCTTGATTAGGAGAGGATGCTGTAGGGATCGTCTGCTGGTATAGCCCATATGTACGAGCGTGCGATGCATGATCATGCCAGATATTGTTATGGGTTGACCTATGTTGTATTGGGTAGTTGTCTCTTCAACAGTGTTGCACCTGTTTGCCTGTACGAGTTGTCAGTATATCAAGATTTAAATTAAAAACCAGTGAGAAAAATGACAAATTGATTTGAGAAAAGAAAGTGAAAAAGGTAGTGATTTGTGGAGTTCAGAGAAAAATAAATATACAGTTGTAGTAGATGAATTTGACAGAATGGGTTAAAACTGTGTTTTCTAACCCTTTTTTCAGATACATACCACTTTTATATTTGAGGCAAAGGTTGGAGATTACAAAAAATATTAAACTATACATGCAAATATTAAATTTGTTAAATGGAATATGTACTTAGCATATGTATTATATGTTTGGTTGCATAACTGTATCTCCCATCACTGTTATTGGGAGTGTTGCCTACAATAACAATTAAAAAAAAAAAAAAAAAAACCCATAGGGTATCCCTGTGTGTTTTTTTTTTTTTTATGAGAACCCCAAACACGAGAGGTATTATAACCTATAGTACTTAGTACCATGCTTGGGTTGGAGGTTGAGAAGACGAAAGAAGATATTTGTTGATATTGGACTTGAACTTCTGTAGATTGTAATTTTCAGGAAATACGTATGAAGGAAGGTTGTTCCAGAAAACGGCAGTTGAATGAATAAATGAGGAAGATGAAAAGTTGGTTCTGTGGGTTTGAAGTTGGACAGTAAATGGATGTTGGCTGGTGGCAGCACGTCTTCGGACTGTTTTGAAAGAGAGAGCGGGAATTACAGAAGCCAATTCAGAAGAACAGTGCCCATGGAAGTATCTGTAGAAGAGGCATGCAGCAGAAACAGTGCGTCTATGAGAAAGCGAGTGGAGAGACTCTTTTAGAGATGAATCATTAATTAACCTAACTGCCCTCTTCTGAATGGAATCAAGAAGCCTGAGAGAGGTTTTGGGGGCACCACCCCAGATGTGGGAACAATATTCCATGGCAGGGCGGATTTGCGATTTATACAGAGTGAGCAGCTGTTTGGGAGAAAAGTAACGCCAAGAGCGAAAGAGAAAACCAAGTTTTTTAGATGCAGAGGAAGCAATATTTGTAATGTGCTTGTGCCAAGAGAGATTAGAAGTCAGGGTAATCCCCAAAAGAGATATCATTTTGCCTAGAAATCGGAGTGTCACTAAAGATAAGCATAGGAGCAGAAGAATCCTTTTTGCGAGATATAAGACAAGATTGAGTTTTAGAAGGGTTGAAATCAACTAAGCTGTCTTTGCCCCACTGGAGAATTACCTGAAGATCGGCATTTAAGGAATTGGCAGCAGATTTTCGAGAACTTGAAGCTGATTGAGCTGGACAAGGTTTCTCAAAATGGAAAGTTGAATGCAATGTGCTATCATCGGCAAAACTATGGATAGGATTTCCAGTCAATGGAAGAAGGTCATTGATATACAAGAGGAAAAGAGTGGGGGAAAGAACTGAACCTTGGGGGACACCAGCATTAGTGGAGAAGTTAGAAGACAGAGAGCCATCTACCATCACCCTCAGTGAGCGATCAGAGAGAAAACTGGATAACCAATTACTAAAAACAGTTGGCAAACCATAAGATGGAAGCTTGTTTAGAAGACCTTTATGCCAAACACGATCAAAAGCCTTTGAGATGTCAAGAGCAACTACTTGTGTTTCACCGAACCTTTCCATTGAATTAGTCCATAAATGGGTAACATAAGCCAGAATATCACCAGTGGATCGACACTGACGGAATCCATACTGGCGATCGTTGATCAGATGGAAGGTTTCTAGGTAGTTTAAGAGTTGGCGGTTAATTGATTTCTCCATTACTTTAGAAAGAGTAGAAGTAATTGCAATGGGACAATAATTGGATGGGAGGGATTTGTCACACTTTTTAGGAACTGGCTGGATATGAGCAAATTTCCAAGCAGAAGGAAAAACACCTTTGGAATAAGAAAGTGAAAAAAGCGGCAAAGAATAGGAGTAAGTTCAGGAGCACAGGTTTTGAGAACAAGTGGAGAAATACCATCAGGACCTGGAGCTTTCTTAGCATCAAGATTCATCAAAATCCTTCTGATATCCTTTTGACGGAAGACCACAGGAGGCATTGAATGGAGCGTGTTGGGAATGGTGGGAGGTGTTTTACCAAGATCATTAATACATGAGCTCAAAGAAAAATGGGATGCTAGCAGGTCAGCTTTATCCTTGGCTGAAGTGACAACAGAACCATCTGGTTTGGACAGAGGTGGGAGCAGAGATGGGCAAAAGTTGCGGCCAATAGCTTTGGCAAGAGACCAGAATGCTCGGCTACCATTAGGGCAAGAAGCAAGTTTTCTACTCTTAGCCTGTTCAAACTCTAGTTTGGACTGATTAATAACTACTTTACAATTGTTGCGAGCTTTGGTGTAGGCAGAAAATGAAACTGAAGAAATAGAAACAAGCCAATTACGATATGCAACGTTCTTCTCTTGGACAGCCTTAGCACATTTATTGGAAAACCAAGGTTTAGATAAAGGACGAGATTTTGAAGTGGAGTGTGGGATAAAGGATTCCATTCCTGCAAGAATAATTTCACTGACACGATCTGAGCAAACGTTGACATCAGAAGTTTTGAAACAGTAATCAGACCAAGGAAAAGAAGAAAAGAAGTCTCGCAGGTCATCCCATTTTGCATTCCTGTAATGCCAAACAATACGAGGTTGGGAATAGCCATGAGATAAAGGTTCCATTGGAGAAGAGACAATCACCAAGTTGTGATCTGAAGTGCCTAAAGGACCTCTCACTTCAACCTTGTACTTAGAAGGGTTGTTTGTGAGAAAAAGATCAAGCGTATTGGCTGTATGATTAGGATTGTCCGGTATTCTTGTAGGTAAAGGAACAATCTGTGCTAGGTCATTAGTAATTGCAAAAGCCTCAGCATCTCGACCTGCTGGGTCGGTGTGACTAGAAAACGGAAGCCAGCTGGAGTTGTGAACGTTAAAATCACCAAGGAAAATTACCTCACTGTTAGGAAAGTTGGACTGGAGAAAGTCAAGTTGCAAAGAGAGGAAGTCAAAGAGCTCCAAGTGATTAGTGGAGTTGGGAGAACGGTAGAGACAACAGATGAATTTTACACAATGAGGTAGAGAGATTTTAAGCCAGAGAAGATCAAGGAGAGGAGATTCCAAGTCTCTGACAGGGAATATCAGAATGGACATATGCACACGTTTCGCCTCAAAGGTGGCGAAAGGAATCATACAGCAAATAATTTGGACATCTGAGATGAGCAGTAGTTGAATCAACTGATAACTGAGATTCAGTCAGAAAAAGTACATGGGGTTTGGAAGACTGCAAGTGGAAATGGACATCGTTGAGATTAGAATTGAGACCACGTATATTTGTGAAATGAATTAGGAAGTCCTTGGGAGGTTTAGATCTTTTCGCAGATAAGCTTGCTCTATTATTTTGACAATTCATGGTGTATTCAATAGTAAGAAAGTGGGTGGGACACGCTGTGAAGTAATGAAATTTTTGGATATGGCGTGCATGTGGTAAGAATATACCCAGATCCTTGACATAACGTGGCCTCGACAATGCTCCCCGCATACACACTACTCGGACTCCCTCCAGTCACTATCTGGCAGAGTAGAGGTAGCAAGATTATACACTAGCTGATCCGGAAGCTTCCTATAGAGTTACCAATAGGTTCAGTCCAGTGTACTAACTAGCAGCCGGCCTGCGAACACCGTTTTAGAGCTGTACCCTCGAAATGTAAGGAATATTGGATCTCGCCACGACATTCATCATAACCTCAAAAATCAGCAATCATACTGCATGATGGAAGAGATAGGGAAGGGTTGGCCGGAACTTAGCTCTAGAGACTAAACATGGGTTCCACCACTTCAAGCCTCCAGTAAGCAAAGTGGTGGTATTTCACCGGTTGATGAGTCATCTACCACCTAGTACTGCCTGGTAACATAGAGGGGCGGCGTTCCTCCATGTGGTGTGGGCGCCACACCTCGACCCCTGCTCACGTTGGTTCACACCTGGGTGGTCACCCACCATGTACTTGTGCATGAAGGTTATACCCAGGATTACTAACAGTCCCACCATCGTGAAGGTGCAAGCAGAGGATTTGGCTGTCATAGACCGTCCGGACTTCGCCGAAATTGGGTCCACTTTGACTTGAGTGTCACCCGAATATCAGTTCCATCAGCGTTTTAGACTCCCAGGTAGCAAGAACAGCTTGTCTGGCACATCTGAGAGAATGTCTGTGACAACCTCAAATACCAAAGAGACCTTGAAAGAGACCTCAAGGACCAAAGAGACCTTGTTAAAGAGACCTTGAATGAAAAGTCAAGAAGGGGACCACTGACAAAGCAGCCCTAATGTGGGATATCAGAGTAAAAATTTTACAGTTAATACTATACTTGATTTCACATTATTTGTGCAATTTGAAATGGTTTGAGTGTCTGAAGTAAAAATTAGACAAAAGACTTAAATCTATTTCCTGCTTCACAGGCAAGTCCAATATGTTAAATAATATCTTATTCTTATTGACATTTTGGATTTAATGTTGGGTATTCATTAAAATAACACGGTTGAGTAAGCAACAGGTCTCCAAGTTTGATTGCAGGTCTATGTGTTGCAAGCAAACTTGGGGAAACCTGTTCCCTTTGCTTGAAAAAATTAATACAAAAGTACAAGATAGAAAACGGCATCCTATCTAGAGGTAGCAAAACATACTTGCACGTAAGCCTTCATGTTTCTATGTTTCAGCATTAAAATGACAGCAAACTGTAGCATGCAAATAGAGGTAGTTATGCCTCCAGTCAAATTATGGACTGGAGCACAATATGCTTATCACTAAAACAGCATTATGAGAAGAGCAGGGAAGTTCTGTGTTTGCAATACAGCAACGTGAATCGACTTCTTCAAAAGCAAAGACAATCTATGATTCAGTATAAGGGGAAACAACAAGAGCATAGATGAAATTAGTGTTGATGGTGCTGGTGTTAAAAGTATGCTAGAACTTCAATCTGAAGAAGATATGAATATATACTGTGCTGCCACTTTATTAGGTACACCCCTGCTGTGCACACAAATGGTCTGTCCCACAACGTTGCAAGTCACATGACCACAGTTCATTGATCTAAAGGACTTCGAATGTGGCATGGTAGTAGGTGCACGATGTGCTGGACAAAGCATCACTGAAACTGCAGTTCTCCTGAACTTTTCACACACCACAGTTTCAAGGGTGTATCGAGAATGGTTGCAACAAATAGAAAACATCCTCTCAACGGCACTGCTATGGAAGAAAATCGCTTGTTGATGAGATAGGTCGGAGGAGGATGGCCAGAATTGTGCAAGCAAATAGACAGGCCATAGTGTCGCGCATCATGTCAGAATACCACCTTGGTGTGCAGAACAAAATATCGCAATGGACCACTAGTCGCACTTTGTTGCAAATGGGCTACAACAGCCGATGGCCACATCACATACCTTTGTTATCAATGAAGAACAAGAGAGCACGTCTCCTGTGGGCACAGCAGCCCCAGCTGGACTCTTGAGGATTGGAAAACAATTGCTTGGTCTGACGAGTCGAAGTTCCTGGTGCATCATGTTGATGGAAGGCTCAGAATTTGGCAAAAACAACGTGAATCCATGGACCCGTCATGTCTGATGAATACTGTGCAAGATGATGGGGGGGCAGTGTTATGGTGTGGGGAATGTTTTCTTGGCACACGTTTGGTCCATTGATACCCATAGATTTACATCTGACTGCCACATCTTACCTAAACATTGTTGCTAACCAAGTGCATCCGTTCATGTTGACAGTTTATCCTCAGTCAAATGGTTACTTCCAGCAGGATAATGTACTGGTGCACAAGGCCCGAATCACTATGGAATGGTTCCAGGAACATGGCAATGACTTTTCTTTGCTGAAATGGCCTGCTCAGTCCCCTGGATCTCAATCCTATTGAACATCTTTGGGATGAGCTGGAAAGGGCTGTTTGCTGCAGGCCTACACCTCTGTCGATTCTCAAGGAACTGCATGACACACTCATGTCTGCATGGTACTCCATTCCTACAATGTTTTCAGCATCTTGTTCAATCCATGCCTAGATGTATTCAGGCTGTTTTGAAGGCTAAAGGAGGCTAAACATACTACTAGGTAGGTGTACCTAATAAGGTGGCAGCACAGTGTATCTCATCCTATTTTTCCAAAGAAAGATTTAAACATAATAAATGTGGAAACTCTAGATTCAAAAAAGCAGAGAAACACACCAGTAAAAAGATATGAATAATGAAACTTGTTATATAGTCACTGTTGTTGGTCTACTAGGGAAATTGGATACTGTAAAAGAAATTGTTCAGTAATAATCCAGTCTGTAAATGTCCTCAAGGATCTACATCCCATTTATTTCAAAAATATGGATTATTCCAGAAAGACAGGCATGTAAGTGCAGCTACCACAGAGAGAATGATTGATTACAAACTTATTAACAGTAGTACTGAGAATATCATTAGAATTTCTATCTCTGTATCACTGTTCCCCTGACCCTTCAGAATGGAACTAAACATCTCCCTACTGTCTTATGAATGCTCTTCCTTTATACATTGGAAGCTACTCACATTGACAGGGGGCACCTCCATAGCCAGGTGGGCAGGAGCTGCAGTGTGTAGCACACACTTCTTGATTAGACTGGGGTTCGAGCCCGTGACCACCAAATACGGAGGATGCGGAAAGGTCTGGGAATGACCACCGCATATCCCCGTAGCAATATGGCTGTAGTTGCTATTTCTGCTCAAAACAAACTCAACCTCCTTCACAATCACCTGTGCCATTATTTATCTCTATCCTTACAATATGCTTTAAAAAAAAATCCCCAATAACTATGCAGAAATTCCATGCACACTTCAAACATCCCTGTAATAAATCTGCATTTGATGATTTAGCCAGTCTTTCAAATTTCATACTACAATCCTAGATTAGTGTACAAGCAAGTATAATGCACCTGTTTTTGCTCCTAGTTTTTTTTTTTTTTTTGCTCCACACTTTTTTGCTCTTGTTAACCTTAACACAGCCAATGTATTTGTTTATATTTCGAAATCCAACTGATTTTTAATCTCTGACATCTCACTTTCCAGTATGCTGTATGTCTGAATAGAAGTGGAAGAATCATTTTTACCTTTTTTTTTCCTTCTTTTTTGTGGATTCAGCTGATCTATTAGTTGGACTTCCTCCTCTCCCCATTTCCATAAGCTAGCAGTTTTACAGCCCACCTAAACTCTTCCTGGTGCATTATAACCTTTGACATTTTTGTGCCATTAAAACTAAAAATCACCATCAATCCACCTGAACTGATTTGATAGCTTTAGCAAATAATGTTGCTCCTTTCTATTTAAGTGTATCCCATCCCTGGAAAAACAGTCTCGGGTTAACAAGAACAGAGGTGCCTCTGTAGCCAGGTGGGCAGGAGAAGCAGTGTGTAGCACATGCTTCTTGATTAGACCAGGGTTCGAGCCCGTGCCCACCAAATATGGAGGATGAGGAAAGGTCAGGGAATGACCACCGCATATCCCCAGAGGAATATGGCCTTAGTTGCTAATGCTCCTAAAAACCAAATAACAAGAACAGACCATGATGAGGTAAAGTTTACACTATGATTCTTGCATATTTGTTCCAAGGATGAATTGATTGATAAGGCTCTCATCTTGTACTTCCTTGTGTTATGTCTTGGCAGAATTGTTGACACTTTCAAAATTAATCCCAACTCGTGATATTTGCAGAGTATAAAACAATATTTACTTTTGTGCCCTTAAATGATATGTCTGCTCTGTCATTAACTTTATTCCCTACAGACTACATTGGTCCTATTTCCACCTGTTCTTTTCTTTTTCACAGTGTATTTCCTGTTTCCCCTGACAATAGTTACCTTTTCCTTGGGCCAGTCTCCGCTGTGGAGGATGTTGTGCTGTCTGATGCTTCAGCATTGATCTCGGCATCTGAATCATAATTCTTATTTATTTTTAGAGCACTATCACTAAATGTGTAGAAAGTGAAAATATAAGTTGCATTTCTTTAGTTCTGTGATGAGCTAAATATTTGTTGCCTGTTTCCATTGTACTTCTGAATTCATTTGCCAAGATTCTAGCTTGATACCTTGTATGATGTCCCTGTGGATGTTGATAATGGCTTGTTGCTCAGCAACCTCCTTATCCAGAAATACTATATTCCGTATCTCAGTATATTCAGCCTTTGCTCTGCACTGTTCAGCATCCCCCCTCCCAACATTGTTTTTGAGAAAACCAAAAGTTCCATCTTCCACACAATTTTTTTTTAGTTTTGTACTTTTTATGGCACATGTAAATATTTTCTTTCCAGCCATGTTTCCTTTTTCTGTAAGAAACTGGTTGGCAGCTATATATTATAGAAACAGTTTTATGCTGTCTCTTTATCCATTCTCCCTTATTTTTATACTATAAAACTGATTTATTTACATTTACAATTTGCTTTATTCCAACATGGCTGCACATTCAGCTTTAAACTGAATACTAACGCTTTAAATTTTTTTTTTTTTTCAGTTGATTTATTAAAAAACCTAACCTAAGTAAAATGTATTCCATGACACCTTTATTTACATCTTTATTTGTCAGAAAGGTGGGAGGGAAAGTTCCATCAGGTAGCTGTAAATTAAACACTTCGTAAGTTGGGAATGAAATAATGGATAGCAATAGGTAGCATAACCAGAATTTGTAACAAGTATTTGGTTAAGCTGGGAATATAGAAAGCAACGTTTTGTCCATTTATGGTTTGCCTTATGGTAAAAAATTTAATGCAAAACCATTAAATATATAAGAAACATTTTAATTGTCAGTATTTCTTTCATTAGCTTGCTAATATTTAACTCAGAGAGAATCTTTCATTGCACCATCTTCAATTGTGACACTATTCCTGTGTGATCTGACAGGTGCCATTTGAAAATGTTATGATTAAAAATCTGAATTTTTTTTTTGCCTCCCTAAATATAGTCAAACTTTCATTCAAGATGTTTAGGAACTGAAAAATTATTTACTTGGAATTTAAACTGCAAAAACTCGACAGGATCCATGTGACCATTTTTGTTACTTTTTGTGTACTGTAGTTGTGTCGCACCTCATAGGTTCTGCTCTGACATTTAGATTATGCATTGGATGATGTACTTCTAGCTCAATGGCACTCACCAATCACACTTACTTTCTAAAGGAAACATTCTGTTAGTTAATGTGCCTCTTTGTTTGATGGTTAATCATCCTACAGAATATATATTTTATTTGTCTTGATTGTTATTATTGATGTAGAATGGTTTCTTGCTTCAATTATTATTATCTCTGTTTATTCCTTTATTTTTTGTTGCAGGGAAAAATTTCATGCTCTTAACAGTTCTGTGCAACAAAGTTGGTGATTTGTCAGGTTCTGTACAACTATGTTGCAACAAAAAGAGATATACAACTGCTGCTTGGTTAAAGTGTACTCCGGAAGTCCAGGGTCCTCTCTAGGACATTAGATGGAAGTGGACTTCCAAATAAGTGAAATTAATTTAAACACAAAAAAGAAAAAAGAAGCAATTCCCCTTTCCACAGTTTATTTGCATGTTAAACTTTTGTTCTTTTTGTTGGGTAAATCTGTTGCTGGTTACTGCAAAAGTGTAATTATTTCTTTTATACCCTATTTAAACTATACAGCTCTTATGTGTTCATGTAATTAAAATTATTTGTTTACTTTTATAGAATGTAATGAAGACCCTAAATCCTCAGTGGCTTGAACAGTTTGATTTGCACATGTTTTCAGATCAGCCAAAGATACTTGATATATCTGTGTTTGATAAAGATTTTCATGGTAGAGATGACTTCATGGGAAGGTATGTGTAGTGTGTATTTCTAAGAGAAATAGTTATTTTATAGATGCCATCATTGTCATTCAAGTGTGTGCGTGCGTGCGTGCGTGCATGTACGTCTCTACAGTTTTTGAAATGTATACTTAAGTATCCAGTGGAATATGACTACCCCAATGCAATATTTGCTGCATGTTAATGTAGGCAGTATTTATAAACCAATAATTTGCAAAAATTCTTATGAAAAATTACATCAAGTTTTGTTAGTTTGACAGTGGAATGATTGTTGGTGTCAGTCTGGAAGTCTCTGAAATGCCACGTCTTGTGAACTCTTGTGGATGTACACATCGACTGGACAGAATATAACACCAAGAAGTCCAGGCCCATTTCCTTTAGGGCAGTTTGATATGTTGTTGCTGGTTGTGGTATAAAAACAGATATCCAAATTAATGCCTAGCTAACACTCACATCACTAACAAATGCAATTTGCATGGTGCCAATTGGAGAGTCTGACTGGAGACGTATTCTGGTTTACAAATTGCATGCACTTTTGTACCATGCGAACAGTAGACCATCTTGTGGAAGAAACATGTTACAAAGTATCTGACCATGACTCATACAGTGCAGCCTGGTGTTTGTAGTCTGAAACAATGTTTGGTAGCTGTGGACCATCAGAATATTGTGATTAAGTATATCCACTAACAAAATGGCATTGTTAACAAAATAATGCACCACCTCTGAGAATGCTGAGAGGCATATGTTCAGATTTTGCTTTGAGTATTCAGAATAAGTATTCTTCTATTCTTCTGAATACTCAAAGTATTCCTCTACTCTAATTTTCCAGCTTCTCAGATTTCAAACTCTTCTTACCAGTTATAAGAATACTCTTCTTACCAATCAGTGAAACCAGATGAGAACTTTAAGAAAACAATAACAACATGCCAAAAGAAACCACAGACCTCAAATAGAAATAGACAGGTTATGCAAAATCTACAAAGAAAATCATGGAATCTTTCACATAATTTATCATGTAAAGTATACTGATTGGGAGAAACTGGTCAACACATTTGGCAATGAAGACATCTGGGGACTGATATACAGGCTCATGACATAAGATTCCATTTGAACAACTTCTATCCTCTATCAATGATAAGACGGGTGAGGAGACCTTCACCTGGGAACAATCTGCCAATCAGATTCTGGACACCATAATTCACCTAGATTCCCAGTATCCACAGTTCAACATCCAGACCAGCATGCACCTAGAACACGCAGTCCACCAAGGAGACCTATATGAGAGGACATTTGATAGGGCAGAAATAGAATGAAAAGGACCTGGGGTAATTGTGCAGTCAGATATGAAGTTATGAGCAGTGCAGATGGCCTGTAAGAGTAACTCAAGATGTCTTTTCAGTGATATACAGGAATTTTTCTATCAGGGATAAGGAGGTGATTATCCCCTTGTATGAAGCAATGGTTAGGCCACACCTTGAGTACTGTATGCAGGTCTGGAGGCCTCATTTTAAGAAGGATGTAGAGCTACTGGAATGAGTACAGAGAAGGGTAACAAGATTAGTGACTGGAACAAATGCAAAAAGGGTTGCTTTTACGAAGAAATGCTAAAGTTTTACTAATTCTTAAATGCTAAAGAAATGATAAAGTTTTACTAATTCTTAAATGCTAAAGAAATGCTAAAGTTTTGCTAATTAGCAAATTACCTGCGACGTAATTAGCAAATCAGATCACCTCTGATTGAGGTGATCTGATTGAGGTGTATAAGGCCTTGAATGGTTTGCGCATGTGCAATGCTGATAGATTTTTGCTCAGAATAATTGCCCGAGAGGGCATAAATTCAAATTGAGGAAAGACAGTTGTAGGATAGATGTGCAGAAGTTTGTCTTTAGCCAGTGGGTGGTTGATTGCTGGAACAAACTTCCATCTGTTTTTGTAGAAGTTGATAGCTTAAATAGATTCAAGGCAGAACTAGACACTCATTTGGATTGAATGAATGGGTGAAATGAGTTTTTTTTTTTTTGCTGATGCTGTATAAGCTTGCTTTCTTGCATCATATGCCTTTGCTAATGCTAGAACAGGTGAATGTTCAGGTCCAGATTTAATAGAAGTGGAACTTCTGAAATGAGTCTGGGACAGGTCTCTGGGCATTCTTAGTGATGGGATTTTCCCCTCATTGTGGAAAAAAGCAAGAAGATACTTCTTAAACATAGCAATAAGCTCCAAGATAATCTAGAATCATATCCTGACTGCCCTTTTTCCCATATGTGGAAAAATTAATAGCCATCTGCTTTTCTGGTCAATGGACTTGCCACAGTCCGTCTGTGGCAAGTCCATTGAGGGACGTTTATCCGTCCCTCATTCTTTCTGTCCTCTTCACCCCCCCCAACACTACCCCTGCCTTCATTCATTTGAATGAGATTATAAAAACATTCTATCTTCTCTTTAGGATAAGAGAATTGCTTAGCCTCCAAGAAGAGCTTGGAAACAGATGACATATGCATTTTCAAATATCTGAAAGCAGTAAACTAACAGTCTTAACAAATAGAAAATAGTTAAATAATATGCATATGAACAAAATGGTTTTGAATAATCAATAAATAGTGCTTAGCAAATACTAAACAAACATCATGGCAATTAAGTATCCATAAACACACGAGTCCTAGCACACTGTGGCCAGAGAAACCATGCCACTAAACAGCAAGCGAACCTCTGCCAAACAATATTAACACTCAGATGACTGCCTGATGTTGGAAACATGCTGTTTTATCACGTGATGGTCAAGGACCTCAGTCACTATCCACTGTTCAGTACTGCTCACATCATATAACCATCATATAATCAGTTTAGTTACCTAACCCCCTGACATTCCTGGGTTATGTGAGCTTGCAAATGTATGAGGTGCCTACTGTCAAGGAAATCTATCCCACTGGATAGATTTCCTTGATATTTTATATTTGGATATTTTGAAAACATTTATCAAGTCATTACCAGTTTTATTAAAATTGGACTGATAGAAATTTTCATAAAATCTTGAATTACAGCAGACTCTCGATTTACTGGGATCGGTTTAACTAGGGCACTTCAAGACTCCAAATAAAAAAAATAAAAATAAAAACCAATCAGAAATCATAAAATTCAAGTAATAACTAGAATAGGTACAAACAGATGTTTTGCAAGTTATAAATAAGCGACAAGCAGGGTGTTATAAAGTCGTCCTTGGGAGATTATTTTGCAACCTCCCCCACTGTCTTCACACCCGACACAGAGAGAGAGAGAGAGAGAGAGAGAGAGAGAGAGAGAGAGAGAGAGAGAGAGAGAGAGAGAGAGAAAACAAATGTTTAGTTTGTTTTAATGCGTTGCTTCGACTGTTGTTTCATCACACTGCAAAGAGATAAATTGTTTCATTATTTATGTGAGGGATAACATTTTTTTTTTGTTTAGAAATCGCGAAAATAATGGGTAAATGCAAATGAGTTGCGCTTTCAATTAAACAATAAATTTCAACAAATCCAACAAATTTCGATTAAACTTGAAATTATTCAAAAGATTCAAAACTGCATCCGTTGAATCACTAAAGAACCATTATAATGTTGGTGACCAAACGATTCGCGAAATTATAAAAAATAAAGGGAAGCATCGTATTGGACATGCGGGCAGAGGGGGGCATATGCCCTCCCTTAACCAAAAAATTAAAGAAAAAGAATGCAGGGGGCATTTCACTTCTCTAATTTCTCAAGGGATTTTCAGAAAGTGTACAAAGAGCTAACTGAAAGACAAGTTTCTAGAAAACACGGTGATTTTGTTCAGTGGTGTAACTATTCGAATGTAGCTGCATTTGGGCCTGATACTGAAAGGGGACCGTTAAATTTAGAAATCAGATTCCTTTCTAAAACAATCAATGAATTTCATTAATAAATGGGAATTTTTTTTTAAAAATTAAATGTAATGCATTCTTATCAGCACTGCAACTGGCCATCTGAGTATTGTTTTGACTGTGCCACGATTATAGAAATAGTATCAAATAAAAGAGTTGCTGAAATATTCAGCAAAACCAATGCCCAAATATACATATACACATTTAGTGTATATGTATATTAGTGCCTTAGATTTGTTTTTTTTTTTCTTTCCTTTTTTTTTTTTTGTTTATCTGAAACAAAAAAAATTAGCGTTTATCTCGTGGTGTTCCGAGAGCGAATTAAACAATGACAAGGAAGAGTAAAACATCTACTTCAGTTACCTCAAAATTAGCGGGTTTTGAGGTCATTTGCTATTTTCACAAGCACATTCTACCCTTGTCTATTGCTTTCTTTTCGTACAGCCAACAAGACTGGACTTTGTCGCTTTTAATACATTTTATAACCGTTTTATATGTATCTGTTCTGTTTTCTCTTGGGGTGGGAAAATTTGTTGCAAAGTTACTTGAAGGAGAAACTGGAGAAATGAGAGTGGGAAACAAAACAAAAAAATTCACCCAATCGGATATTCATTTTACTTTATTGGCACAGAAAGAAAGTTCTTATGTACTATTCTGTGATTCTGCATTGTCAAGTGTAGTGATTTTACATTTTCGAGTTTCTCAGAGTAGAGCACGAAAAAAATTCGTCCATTACAAGCATTCTTTTCTAACCTGTGATAGAAAGGCTGAAAATGTAAGTAAATTTATTATTCCAGTTTTCATTAGTTTACATGATGATTCACAAACAGAGATGGACTGGCCATAAGACTTACTGTGGAAACCCCGGAGGGCCAGATGCTGGAGCCCGATGTGTAATTGGATGGCCATGAACACCGTTGTGAGGCTGCTAAAATTTTCCCCCGGTAAGAATTTGATCCAGTCCGCCTCTGTTCACAAATGTAGAATGATCCATGATGTGTGCGATAGTCAAAAGGTTGTCCAGTTTTGATAATAATGTTACTCATTGCTGTAGATTTCTTATTTTTTTTTACTATTCTTTGCATTTTGTTTCAACTTCACAAAACAATCTAATTTTGTTACTCTGGTGTCAGTATTATTTATTTATTATTATTATTTTTTATTATTGAAAACTTGTTGCTGGATCATTTACAAATTATAGAAAGATGTAATATGAATTTTAAAAAGTTATTTTTCGTGTCCTTCCCTTTTTTGCACGCAGTAAACAATGAATGCACACCTCTGAACAGAAAAGGGTACATTGATTTGCTTTGCTTTATGTGCGCAATGCAATGCCAACTTTGTAGTGATTCTGTAATAAGTGATTCTATGGATGAATTTCCTCTTTATGCTCCGTCGACCACACAGGAGTTCACAAGACAGGGAGAATAGAAGAAACAGCACCATATTTAACGGGCATGGGTTCCCAGCAGAATATTTTGAAAGGTGGTATATGTGGAAATAAATTTTTTGCTCACCAAATTTTTTAATATATGCAATATTTATATTGTCAAATTAGACTAATGTATGTGTACAGCTGGTGCCTCCATAGCCAGGTGGGCAGGAGCAGCAGTGAGTGCGTAGCACACGCTTCTTGATTAGACCGAGGTTCGAGCCCATGCCCACCAAATACGGAGGATGTGGAAAGGTCAGGGAATGACCACCGCATATCCTCGGAGCAATATGGCCTTAGTTGCTAATGCTCCTAAAAACCAAATAACAATGTGTACAGCTGAGCCAACTTTTCGTGGTCTGTGGGAGAAAGGACTTTTATTTTGAAAGAAAGAATTTGTATGGTTTTAACATTTCAGTAAATAAAAGAAAATATTAAAAATTGTGTATTACTTCGAAATCCAATGGTCAGAGGCTTGAACCCTGGTCACTCAAGATACACATACTTACGTACCCTTGCGTTTGATCACTCAACTTCGACGGCCTTCAGGTAAGCATATTCATAATTCCAGTTTTCTTAAGTTTTACATTCCCAAATTATGAATGGTCCATGACATCTCAAACAATTTGACAGAACAGTTTGTAATTTTATTATTCTGATGTCAGTAATTTGTTTTTTTTTTTTTTTAAATTAAATTCTTTTCTGCATCATTTACAGATCAGAGAAAAATATTATAATAGGAATTTTCACCATCACTCAGAACTCTTCAACTTCCTTTCTTTGAAATTCGACGGTCTAATTTTCCTAATACAGACGGTCGCTTTATGCTGGTTCACTTTTCGAATTACTGGAGTAGACTGCCCAGAACAAAGATGCAGTAACTTAAATTGTTTCTGCATGCAAACTACTGTTCTGAATAGGTTTAACAGAGTGTTGACGAAAACTTGCCCTTTTTCGTTTGTGATTATTCATTTACTTTGAGTAGGTACCGTTTTTTTTTTTTTTTTTTTGTTTATGAATTTTCATATTAAACTATAGTGTGTAATTTTGCTCCTTTTTGAAAATGAGCAAAAAATATAGTCAACATGAAAGTGTTGACTATATATTAATCAATGGCTCAGAGATCTTAAATCTAAGAACTGGCTCTGCAAATTGGACTATGATTATTTAAAATGTTTTTATAAATATTGTAAATGCACGCTCACAGCCGAATTAAGTGATATTGAAAGCCATCATAATACAAACGAATCACAAGAGAGTCGAAGAGACCTTTAGTTTTCGGCATCCGTGTATTGCCGTTCAAGAAAATTGCCGATACAGAACGTGTAGCGGCAGAAAGCAGCCCAGCATTTTTCATAGCTGGGCAGGGGGATGGAGGTTTTATGGGCCCTCTTTACAAAAAATATTGTAAAATTTCTTTGTATTTTTTTAAATCTGATGGGTGCCAGCAATGTGGTGCAAGGTCGTGCAAAGTGCACCATCTTGCACCATGGACATTTGAAATCCAAAGGTGGTGCAAGTGTGTACCACCTTTGGATATTGAAATAATTTATCGAAACATTAAAACAATACAAGTCCTTTCTCCTTCCAATCACGAAACATTGGCTCAGCTTTACACATAAAACAGTTAAACTTAACTTAATTAAAATAATACATTTTTTTCCCAGAATTTGGTGAATAAAAATTTATTTGCACATGCACCACCTTGCAAAATATCCTGCTGGCACCCATGACTCCAATGCTACCCAACACGACAGTGTGGCAGAGGAGAAGTTGGAATGGAAAGAGACAGCGGTGGTTAAAATATCTTACTACTTGTAATCTTACAAAAACATATGACAATGAGAACATATTGCTAGGGTCCGTACCAGGGCCTTGATGGGGCCTGTGTAAGTGAGGGGCCCCGAAGCTTAAACTTCGCTCTAAATCTGCCTCTTTATGTACTTCTGTTATTTTTTTCCTTTTATAATTTTCTTATATACACAAGTATATCTCAAACTTTTTGTTCCGTGTGTTCTATTGCCAAATGTTTGGAAATAATATATTATTGTCATTTTTTGTGATTAATATTATTATTTACATGGTTTCCTAATATTGAAATAAAGATAATAATCAATAAAACATTGCTCAATCAATCAATCAAAACATTAATAAAAAAAAAGTGCATTGTGTATAAGTGTTCCTAGTCCTATTTAAAACACCTGGCCACCATGCCCCCTTACGATGATATATGGATATGCCACTGACATTAGTTAAACAAATTGAGTTATTGCACACTCACAAAGAAAAAAGTTGACTTAAAATGAACTGTTTTGTTTAGTGTCACAGTTTTGCGGATTAAACTAATTTAGAGTAATTTCTTTGTTTAGTAAACTTTTTTTTTTAGTAGAAAATCATGAAATATGTTGCAAAGTTTAGGCAACGTTTTGAATGGTTAATTTTTAATTTATCACTGTTATATTGTATTGTACTTGACAGAAAGGTGTCTGATAGTAATGTCAGCAAAGCTATAATCCCATATTGAACCTTACATTTTACTTTTTCTTGTATAGGTGTTCAATAGATTTAGGTACCTTAGAGCCAGAAAAGACTCATTCTGTATGGCAAGAGTTAGAAGATGGAGCTGGTTTTCTGTTTTTACTTATTACTATCAGTGGTACCATGGCATCAGAAACGATTTCAGATCTTGTATCATATGATCCAGATCCAGGAGAAAGACAGTCTCTTATCAGCAGATATGTAAGTCTTCAGTCATGGTGGAAAATCAAATGAAGAAGCAGAAGTTTCTTTATGAGTAATTCATTTTTAATATTCATTATAGTTTCTTATTTATGCATGGCAGAGCTGTTTTTAGCATATATATATATATATATATATTTACACATGCACACTACTCACTCGTTCTGGCAGTACTATTGTTCATATGTTGTAATTGAATTCACACTCCATGGTTTAATTATGTTAATTAACTCTATCTTGTAGATATTTCAGAAGCTGCTTTTACATGCTGATTACCATGACCTATATTATTACTGATTTGATACTAAAAATGTAATTGATTTAAGTGAAATTGACTACTGCAAGCAATGAATTTTCTGCTATTATTGATTCAGTTTTTAGTAAACTTTAAATGGTGTGTGTGTGTGTGTGTGTGTGTGTGTGTGTGTGTGTGTGTGTGTGTGTGTGTGTGTGTACAGTATATGATTATGAGCTACTTCAGTCCTGAAACTGCAATATATTTGAATTCAAGGAATGATTCAGGGACATACAGAGAATATCATTGAGGGAGTTAGGCTTTAACTGTCTGTCACGTATGAGTGATTCGTTTAGAGAATTAATACAAATTAAAAATATACATAATTAAATAAGACCATATGTATAGGAAACTATTGAAACAAAATAGGCTGTATATATATAGAAAAGTCTGGGAATGAAATTATAGGTGTGAGGTCATTGACTTCTTGAGCTCCTACAAATGGGCAAGTTTTTATTGAGTTTTTTGTATTTTTGATTAATTAACATAATTTGTGTTTTACAAATAGATTCAATAGGCTTAAGAGCATTTGTTAGCTTATTTTTTTTAAAATTTAGCTAGTGTTTTTATATGTTAAGACTCTCTACTCGTACTGCTATTGTATCAGAATTTCAGCGTGAATATCATAGAACGTAACCAGTAGCGCAGAAGAATAGTAGGATTTTAATTGTAATAAATAAGTAGTTTGAAGGTTTTGATAACTTTTAAGGCATATATCTTTTGTATTTAGCTAAGGATATAACAGATTTAACTTTGATTGTTACAGTATAGTGTAGCTTGGTAGCATATATCCGGAACTTAGCATAAGTTCCGGATATAACACACATCACTGCATTAGCTTAGTATAGTATTGTGTAGTCAGGTATAGTATAATGCAGTCAATTAATAAATTAAATTTATTAACCTTATTAATTTTCGTTCTTAATTAATTAAATCTTATTCAAATGAAAATTGTGCCCCAGACTAGAGTAAAGTAACATGCACAAAGTAGTGCGAGTGCTGTGGCTCGGAAGAGAACTGAAGTGGGTGATTCTCCAACGCATCACAGCCTAAAAAAATGTGCAACTTGTGAAATGTTTGTGCACTTCCTAGAACAAAATATGATCTAGCCAAGGAGGATGTCTTTGTATGTAAGGTGCAGAGAGTGTCAAGAAATTAGGCTATGAGAGTTTGAAGAGTAGGGTAGATACCCTCGAAGGAATTAAAATGTGGAGCCCATCAAGCTCTCAGCTGCCCAACTCGACGTCAAAGCTCACTTTTGTGCATCAGGCAGCACAGTGGCAATCTTCGGGGCAGAATGTGCTGGTCCCACAGGAACTAGTTATTGTCAGTGAATCTATTGTCATGGAGACTGACCAGAAATATATTATGCAAAAAGATAGGTGGAATAGGATCAAGGTATGTCTGCCAGGGGCAAAAGTTGATGACATTGCAGAGCAGATATCATCTTTTAAGGGCACAAAATGTGATATTGTTAGCGTTAATGACATTAAGAGTAGGAGATCTGCAGATTTACTTAGGAAATACAGGTCAAAATATTTAAAAAAAAAAAAAAAAAGTTACGAGTTAGAGTTAAATTTGAAAGTTCCTGCAATTGTACAGAGACATGAGAGCCTTGTCAATCAATTTGGCCCTGGAGAAATTGTGCAAGGCTCATGGGGTAGAATTTTTCTCAGCGTGGTCTGTGCTTGTTAACAGGAGAGATTATTTCTACAGGAATAGGATACACTTAAATAGAAATGGTGCAAGAATATTTGCTGATACTATCGAGGCAGTGTTAGGTGAATCAGAAAACTGCTAGCTTGGGAGGATTCACAGACTAATAGATTAACAGTAGCCACAGGTAGAGGTCAATGTGATACTTGCACTGCTTCTGTTGGAATGAGCAGCAGCTAGAAAGTGAGGTGCTCAGGATTTCAAGGACTGCTGGGAGTCAACATGGAACAAGTAAATACATGGGCTGTGTACGGGTAACTAAGGGTAAGAATAGGTGCATGTATACTTGCATTTACACCAATGCTAGTAGTATAGTAAATAAATTTGATGAATTTCAGATGCTGGTCAAGAAATCAAGGGCAGATGTTATTGGGATATCAGAGACATGGTGCTGCACAGAAATAAGAATTGCAGAATTGGAATTTAGGGAGTACAATGTATACAGAAAAGATAGACAGGATAGAGGTCATGCTGCATTAGTAAAGAAACACATAAAATCTAAGGAAGTACATCCAGTTGATATGGATGGATAGTGCAGTGTTGAGTCAATTTGGTGTGACATAAGCACTGGGAAAACAAAATTGAGAGGAGTATGTTATAGGGCTAATGACTATGAGTATAATGAGCAACTATACAGAGAAATAGTGGGCCAGTAAATCAGATTGTTTTATAATGATAGATTTTAACTTTCCAGATAGGGCACCTCTGTAGCCAGGTGGGCAAGAACAGCAGTGTGTTGAACGGGTGGGCAACAGCCGGCCCGCGGGCCACATCCGGCCCGCAACGATGTTGAATCCGCCCCCCCCCTCGGTAAATGCATAAATATAGAAAATCCATACCTGACTACACTCGCCGTAAACATTCGGCTTAATTCGGTTCAATCGGGAATCGCGGCCAGTACAATAGTAACCAAGTGATTCTACACAGCGTCAAAGAGTTATTTCCTAATTATTATTGTAGCATCGATCGAACGAAGAAGTTCCTTTGGGTTTGACTTCTTATTGAAAAAAATAATATTGGTGCGAGATATTTTATGTTTTATGCCTTTTCTAATTATTACAATTTTTAATTTAATATAATTTATAGCCCATAAAATGAGCCAATTAAAAAAAAAGAAAAATTGATGCCGAATGCCGCATTTTCAATGATAATTGGACATTCAGATATTTTTTTTAAAAATACATTAATAATTTGGTAATTCAAGTAATATAACATTTTTTTTTAGGTTCTGATTTTTTTTATTAAATCGTTCAATCTATTCCGGCCCGCATCATGATACAAAAATTTCATTCGGCCCGCTGACGAAAAAAGTTGCCCACCCCTGGTGTAGAACATGCTTCTTGATTAGACCGGAGTTTGAGCCTGTGAGCCACCAAATACGGAGGATGTGGAAAGGTCAGGGAATGACCACTGCATATCCCCAGAGCAATATGGCCTTAGTTGCTAATGCTCCTAAAAACCAAATAACAACCACAACCTAGATATAGATCCGAACTTTTAGATTGGTGGCTCACACACTAGCAAGACTTTTGTGGATTTATTAGGTGATTTTTTTCTGCAGCAGGATGTTCGAGAGGGAATAATACCCTTGATCTGATTATCAGCAGTGATTATTCTTGCATTAAGAATCTGCAGATAAAGGAACCACTAGGTAGCAATGATCACAGTGTACTGATGTGAGATTTACTTAAAGATGTAACTACCATCAAGTGTAAAGGGAAGGATTTTTGTTTTCATAACGGTGAATACAGTGGTCTCAGATTTTTTTAAATTCTATACAGTGGGACCAACTAATGATGACTACTATTGGGCCTGTTGTACTGGGATCCATGGTAAATGATGATTAAGTGTTAGCCAGTAAAATAATTTAATTACAAATAGATATTGAATATCTTTGATTACAAATAGATACTGTAGCTTTTGAGACAAATCGTGCCTCTTTTTCAACAGAAAAATTGAAACTTAATTATTCTAACTGACACGACTCCTCACACAGAGGTGCGAGGAGTCGTGCAATATATTTGGAATTTATGAACAACATATGAACTGTGCAAAAATATTGCACGACTCCTCACACCTCTTGTAGGAAATACCACCCACACTGTCAATAACAGCAGCGAATTCATTCGCCTTATTAAAGAGCTCTGAATTTCTGACAATGCTGTTATGGCATCATTTGATGTAGTGTCGCTATTTACATCAATCCCTGTCCAACAGGCTGTACACTGCACCAAGGGGCTCCTCTAGAATGACTCGAACCTTCCAAACAGAACATCACTTGTCTACTGATGACATCTGTACCGCCCTCAACCTGTGCTTGTCAGGCAGCATCTTTACCTTTGAGGATTCCGTATACCAGCAAGTACATGGCACTGCTGTGGGTGCCCCTGTTAGTTCCGTAGTAGCCAACATCGCCTTGGAAGAACAGATATTCCCGAACCCACCAGTACCTATTACAACATGGTGCAGATACGTTGATATCTTCACCATCATCCCACGTGGCTCTGAAACAACATTGTTATAATATCTCAGTTCCCTGTCTGTGTTCATCCACTTCACTCTAGAGTTAGAGGTTAACAGATCTTTCCCATTCCTGGATGTCCTAGTAAAACACGTGGGCCCATATCTAGAAACCTCAGTAAACCGTAAGCCTATGTGGTGCAGACAGTTCACAAACTACAGATCAGGCCATACTCCCAGTCATCTCAACAGCACTGCCCGCACTCTGTTCTTCAGAGCTTGGCACCATTCCAGCACAGATGAAGCTAGGCACAACGAGATTTCTAGAGTGCAGACAGACTTAATCAATTGTGGCTACCCAACACACGTATTAGACAAGTGCTTATTGCAAGCACAGGAGCTAACAGTCCACCCGAAACCACACCAATTCAGGCAATATACCTGCCGCCTAAAAAAAAAAAAAAAGTAAACTGTAGCTATTACCAACCCACTGCAGGATGGAAGCCTCCTCAACAATTCATGTTAAAGGAAATGGACAATAATCTGCAACGATGGTCCAGTGCGGGTTGGCAGATTGACCGTATTTGGCAGTCAGGGGCTTGAACCACGGTCTACTCAAAGAGCGTGTGCTAATGCACTCCCGCTCATGACCACTAACACCTACTGCCTACATTCCCTATTATCCAGGCATGTCGGGCCAGATCTCGAACATCCTCAGAGAATACCGCATGAAATGTGTGCAGTTGCCTGATTTCTCTAGTTTTCAGTGTAAAGACCCCTGTTACTCCTCTCTTATGCAGCAGTGTAATATACTGCATAGCCTGCAAAGACTGTGACAGCTGCTACATATGAGAGACTTCGAGACTTCAAGACCGCCTTGCAGAACACAACAGAGCGATTCGCCTTTCTGAGACCGACCAGTCCGCAATCGCAGAACACTCCTGGTCCACCCACCACGACCTCAATCCCAAGCGGGACTAGGAAATAATTGACCACTCCCGATACTTTTGCCACTGCCTCTGGTTAGAGTCACTCAATATATTGGGCAATTCGAGAGCCATGAATCACTGCAAAGACATGAGACTACACCCCATTTTAGAGACAACTGTTTTGTCTAGACAAGTGCTGGAGAAAAACTGCGCACATCCGTGCAGCAACAGTGAACACCAGTTTAATGATTGAATGACCTACCTTGTGCCCTCGCACGCCTCACTGCATGCATAACTGTGTCCGTTAGAATAATTAAGTTTAAATTTTTTTTGTTGAAAAAGAGGCACGATTTGTCTCGAAAGCTACAGTATCTATTTGTCATCAAAGATATTCAATATCTATTTGTAATTAAATTATTTTACTGGCTAACACTTAATCATCATTTACCAACTAATGATGTTGCCAACATCAAATTCTAAATGGTATGCATTCAAGGAATTAATCTCGGAAGTTACTAGGCTATCATACCAACTAAGAAATATTGTTCAAGATTTAAGCCTAAATGGATGTCAGATGAACTGATGACTTGTGGTAGAGAAGAAAAATGCATGTAATGCATATAAATTATCAGGGAACTCAGATGTCTATGATAGATATAAGATAATTAATTCAGTCTGTAATTCAGTCACAAAGGAGGTTAGGCAAGCAAAGGCAGATTATGAGAAAACTTTGGCAAAGGATACAAAGGAAAACAGACTTTACTTGTGAGAACAATAGAAGGAAAGGAATCAATCAAATTTGTCCACTTGGTATCGATGGTTCGATCGTTGATAATCCTGATGAGATTGCTAACAAAAATGAATGATTATTTTCCATCTAGTTCACACAGGAGTTATTTTGGGAGGAATATGCCAGAAGTTTATCAATCTGTAACAGGGAACAAAAGGATTATGTAATAACTGAGAGCAAAGTGGAGGAGAAATTGTTGAAGTTAAACATAAGAATTTATATTAATAAATTCTTATGTTTAACAATGGAAGTAAGCATGCCCTTAGCCATGATTATGAGAGCATTCTTGAAATTGAGAGATCCCCACAGATTGGAGATGTGCAAATGTATCCCCAATTCACAAAGAGAGATCGAAAGGTGACATGAGTAATTACATGACTGTTAGTTTAACTTCTGTTCTGGGGAAAATAATGTAGTCACTGGTTAATGGAGAACTGCAGGATCATCTAGACAAGACTGCAGTTATAGTTCAGACACAGCATGGGTTTGTTAAGGGGAAGTCTTGTCTGACCAATTTGATTTGATACTATGATGTGGTCACAAAGGAACTGGATGCAAAAAATAATCTTGATATCATATTCTTGGATTTCAAGAAAGCTTTTTATACTGTTGCACAGAAGACTACTATACAAGTTGGAGCAGTATGGCATTAAGGAAAGTTGCTGCTATGGATAAAGGGATGGTTGAGTGGGAGAAGACATGAGTGGTGGACACTGCTCATTGTGGACTAATGTCGCTAGTCGTGTCCCTGTTGGGCCCATTGCTATTTTCTGTATTTATCAATGATATTGATAAAGGTATATCAAGCTTAATTTCCAAATTTGCAGACTGATATAAAGGTTGGTAGGGTTGTTAATGACAGTAAGGACAGTATGCTACTGTAACAGGATTTGGAAAAGTTGAGCAGATGGGGTGAGAGGTGGCAATTGAAGTTTAACATTGACAAATGCAAAGTGCTGCATATGGGTAGCAGTAACCCCAGAGTAACATACCAACTGTGTGGTACTATACTCAGGGTAGTAGAGAATGAAAAAGACCTGGGGGTAATTGTGCAGTCAGATACAAAGTTTTCTGAGCAGTGCAAAAAGACTGCAAGAGTAGCTCATGGGGTCTTGTCAATGATATATAGGAATTTTGCCGGCAGGGATCAGGAGGTGATTATCCCCTTGTATATAAGGCAATGGTCAGGCGACACCTTGAGTACTGCATACAGGTCTGGAAAGCTCATTTTAGGAAAGATGTAAAGCTGCTGGAACGAGTACAGAGAAGGGCAATGAGATTGAGTGGGTCAAAAGGTTGCTCTTATGAAGAAAGTAATAAGTCCTGCAAATTACTGTGTCTGGAGAAGTGGCACCACCTGTGAGGTGATCTGATTGAGCTGTATAAGGTGCCAGACCATCCTAGGTGGCTATCCGTTTTTGAGCCACGATGGGAAAATAAGACTGCTAATCGTCCTTTTGGTATTCGTCTCCAAGAGCTACTCATGGAACTTGATATCAAGGTAGACAAGGTTGCCCAAACACCGAAGCAACCCCTTCCACCCTGGCATGCTCATATTCCAATGTGACTTGTCCCTTAAAAATTGGAAAGTCGGACGCTCAATCGGTCTACCTGCAGCTTTATTCAGCACACCGAGCTGAACATTCTGACTTTGCGCCAGTTTACACAGACGGTTCGAAGTCAGAATCATATATGGGATCTGCTGCTGTCTTTAGAGACACCACTACATTGGAGCAGATTCCCTCTGAATGCAGCATATTTACTGCAGAGCTGCATGCTATAAAGTTAGCCTTGGATCACATTAGTAAATGCCAATACCAACGGTTCATTTTATATTCTGACTCTCTTAGTGTGTTACAGGCTTTAATAACTGTGAGATATAATTCTCATCCAGTTCTGTCTAGTATTCAGCAGAAGATTCACTTCCTCTGTGGACATGAATATGATATCCGCTTCTGCTGGATTCCTAGCCACATTGGGATTAAGGGAAATGATTTGGCTGACACCCCAGCCAAATCAGCAATTCCCAGTAATAATCGCTGCCTGTCAGTCTCCTATACAGACTACAGGCAAAGAATACACGAGAAAATACACTCCCAATGGCAGGATTCATGGAATAGACAGACTGCGAATAAATTATATCATATAAAGCCTGTAATTGAACCGTGGCAGTCTAGTCTGCGCAGGAATCGTAAGGAGGAGGTGTTCTTGCCCGGACCCGCATAGGACACATTCTTTTTTGCTGAGGGCTGATGACCCTCCTATGTGTGAGTCTTGTGGCACAATTTTATCAATTAGACACCTTTTAATCGACTGTCCAGATTTTAGCAATATCCGTTTTACCGTTTTTAATCATCTGACTGAGCCGTATACACTCAGTCAGATTTTATCCGACAATGACCATGTGTCTGCTATTTTTAGTTATTTTAAATCAATAAAGGTTTTTACTTGTATTTAATATTTACCTGTTACTGTTATTTCCTTATTGATTTATCTTTTCTACATTTTATACCTTTGTTATTTTATATACTGACATGCTGGCCTAAGTAATTAGGTCAGTGAAAATTGAAATTTTTATATATGACCTTAGTTTGGCACATTATAGCCTTAGTAGCTAATGTGCCAATAAAACCAAACAAACAAACAGCTGTATAAGGCCTTAAATGGTTTGAGCAAGTTTGACTCTAATGGGATTCTTCCTCTTGCTCAGATTCTGCACCTGAGAGTTACAAAAATTCAAATGGAGGAAAGGCAGTTGTAGAATAGATGTGCTGAAATTTGCCTCTAGCCAGCAATTGGTTGATTGCTGGAACAAATTTCCATCTGTTTTTGTTGTGGAAGTTGACAGCTTAAATAAATTAAAGGTTGAAGTACACAAACTTTTGGAGTGAATGGATGGGTGAAATGGGTAGGCTTTTTTTTTTTTTTGGCTGATGCTATATATAAGCTTGCTTTCTTGCATTATATGCCTCTCTAATGCTAATTGCATATTCAGTTCATGCTCTCAATTAAAACAATAGTGTAATAACATTATGTATTTATAACTGCAAAAATGTAATAGCTCATTCAAACTAGTTAAGTGCTGTTTTTTTAACAAAAGCAAATTATTATTATTAGTCATATAGTGCAAGGAACCCTGAGGCTTATGCTGCACCAGCCAAAAAAAAAAAAAAAAAAATTTCTGAGTTAGAGAGAGAAGGAGGGGGGGCGGAATCACCAAGAAAGAGAAGAATGATGATATCCAGCTCTGGACCCTGTATGTGCCAAGCCCATACTCACCAGATGTGAGCCCCAGGGGTTAATCATGGAACAGAAACTTAAAAGTTCAATGCCCATTAGAAGGCCTTCAAATCCTTATTTTAAATCTAATCAAATCTTTTAAACTTCTGAGTAAATAAAGTATGTACCCAGAGAATTTTATTTGTTTTGTTGTTGTATTACAACACTAAGGAAGTTAAATTTATTTAATTCTCGATCTTGTTATTTGGCATACATCAGTGAATGACATTTAAATGTATGGCTTTGCGTTGTTTAAGTTTAGGTTCATGAATTAGGATTAGCAGGGCACATGATGCAAGAAAGCAAGTATATATAGCATCAGCAAAAAAAAAAAAAAAAACCCAGACCCTTCTCATTTCATCCATCCACTCACTCCAAATGTTTTTCTAGTTCTGCCTTGAATCTGTTTAAGCTATCAACTTCTACAACGACAGATGGAAGTTTGTTCCAGCAATCAACCACCTGCTGGCTAAAGGCAAACTTCTGCACATCTATTCTACAACTGACTTTCCTCAATTTGAATGTGCCCTCTCAGGCGATTATTCTGAGCAAGAGGAAGAACCCCACCCGCATTGAGCATGCTTAAACCATTCAAGGCTTTATACACCTCAATCGGATCACCTCACAGGTGCCTAGTCTCCAGACACTGTAATTTGCAAAATTTCAGCCTTTCTTCGTAAGAGTAACCCTTTGTTCCATTCACTAATCTTATTGCCTTCTCTGTACTCGTTCCAACAGCTCTACATCCTTCTTAAAATGAGGATTAAGACCTGTATACAATATTCGAAGTGTGGTCTGACCATTGCCTTAAATAAGGGGATAATCACCTCCTTATCCCTGCTGGAAAAATTCCTGTATATCATTGACAAGACACTGAACTACTCTTGCAGACCATCTGCACTGCTCAGAAAACTTCATATCTGCCTGCACAATTACCCCCAGGTCCTTTTTGTTCTCTACCACTGTTAGTGTAGTACCACAGAGTTGATACGTCATGCGGGGGTTGCTGTTTCCCATATGTAGTGCTTTACATTTGTCAATGTTAAACTTCATTTGCCACCTCTCAGCCCATCTGCTCAACTTTTCTAGATCTTGTTGCAGCAGCATACTGTCATTAGTGTCCTTAACAACCCTGCCAACCTTTGTATCGTCTGCAAACGTGGACATTAAGCTTGATATACCATCATCAATATCATTTATAAATACAGAAAACAACAATAGACCCAATACACCCTGAGGGACTCCACTAATAACATTAGTCCACAATGAGCAGTGTCCATTGATTACCACTCTGCCTTCTCCCACTCAACCATCCCTTTATCCATAGCAGTAATTTGCCTCCAATGCCACACTGCCCCAATTTGTGTAGCAGTCTTCCATGTGCAGCAGTATCAAAAGCCTTTCTAAGATCCAAATATATGATATCAAAGTTATTCCCTGCATCCAGTTCCTTTGTGACTGCATCATAGTATCCAATCAAATTATTCAGGCAAGACTTTCCCTTAACAAAACCATGCTGTGTCCAAGCTATAACTGAAGTCTTGTCTAGATAATCCTGCAGTGCTTCTTTAACCAGTGCCTCCATTAATTTTCCTGGAACAGATGTTAAACTAACAGGTCTATAATTACTTGTGTTGCCCTTTGATCCTCCTTTGTGAATTGGTGTCACATTTGCACATCTCGAGTCCTGGGTACCTCCCCTGAGTCCAAAGAAGCTCTCATAATTATGGCTAAGGGTTTGCTTTCTTCCTTTGCTGCCTCCTTTAATATAACTGGATAGATTCCATCCACTCCGGGTGCATTTTTTATGTTTATCTTCAACAATTTCTTCTCCACCACGACATTGACCCACACCGCGATGTCATGATTGTGGACAGGTCCCACCATTACCTAAGGCACACCTGGGTGGAATCGTTACACATAAAATGCTCGGATACCTCTTTGAACAGGAACAGTGGTTGTCAAGTTAACCCCATCACAGAAACAGTAATTCTGTCCATAGACAAATGCTGGCCACGTCACCACCATACGTCACAGCCACAAACGTCAACCTCAAACAATTAGCCACGTGCCTCACACACCATCCTGGCAGTTCACATCTCTATTCCAACTGCCATTCAAAGTATTTTTCTATCTGAAGAAGGCTGTCCACTCAGCTGAAAGCTAATTAATTGTAATTTTAGTTTAGTTTGCTCTGAGAAATAAAAATAAAAATTTTCATAGTAATTTCTTCTCCACTTTCCTCTCAGTTATTACAAAATTACCCAGCTCACTGCACGAGTTTAACTCACCTATGGCATTCTCCTCCCTGAATAACTCCTCATGTTTGAATGTAGATGCAAAATACTCAGTTTGTTAGCCACCTGAGCAAGCAGGATCATCAACAGTTGAACCATCAATATCGAGTGGAACAATCTGATTCATCCCTTTCCTTCTAGAGTTTACATAGGTAAAGAATGCTTTGTTGTTTTTCTTTGCATCCTTTGCCAAGGATTTCTCATAATCTGCCTTTGCCTCCCTAATCTCCTTTGTGACTTGGTTACAGACCAGCTTATGTCTATCATACGCTTCCCTGTCACCCATTAATTTATATGTATCCCATGCTATTTTCTTCTCTGCCATATGTCTCATTAGTTCATCTGACATCCATTTAGGCCTAAACCTTGAACAATATTTCTTTGTTGGTATGTAAAGCCTAGTAGCTTCCAAGATAAATTCTTTGAATGCTTCCCATTTTGAATTTGCTGTTTGTAAGATCATCAGTTGGTCCCACCATATAGAATTTAAATACTGTCTCAGACCACCGTAGTCACCTTTACAAAAGCAAAAACCCTTCCCTTTACCCCTGATGGTAGTTACCTCTTTGAGTAAATCCCACTTCAGCACACTGTGATCACTGCTACCTAGTGGTTCCTTTATTTCCAGATTCTTATGCATGAAGAATCACTACTGATAATAAGATCAAGAGTATTACTCCCTCTAGTTGCCTCTGAACATGCTGATGTAGAAAACAATCATCCAATAAATCCTCAAAGCCTTGCTAGTGTGTGAGTGACCAACCCACAAGTTCCAGTCAATATCTGGGAAGTTAAAATCCCCAATTATAAGACTTACTGATTTACTGGCTCACTCTATTTCCCTGTACAGTTCCTTATTATACTCATCAGAGTCATTAGACCTATAACACATTCTACTCTCAATTTTAATTTCCCAATGCTTATGTCACACCAAACTGACTCGACACTGCACTGTCCAGTGATGTCGACTGGCTTCACTTATAGTAGCAGCACTATGGTAGATTAAAATAACACCAAATTACACACAGTAGCAGTACTATGGTAGACAAAAGTTGCTTCTGTAGCTGCAATAGTATGAAACCATTATCACTATCTTTACTTTTTGATGTGAAAACATCTATGGTGGCACTAGAATAAAATTGATTGATAATGAAATTTTCTTGTAACAGAAATGATGCAATTGATTAGTAAAGAAGAAAGTGGAGCATTTAGATTTTAAACGATACAAATCACGTCACTTTCTAATAGGTGGCTGTTAGATTTTAAATGATGCAAATGACATCACTTCCTAAATGATGCTAACTCAGTCACTACCATTGATTCTGTAGGGTAAGTAGTTGATTCAGTAGAGTAAGTTCATATTAAGATATGGAAATGACGTCAATTCCTGAAGAATGCTAACTCAGTTGCTAACGTTGATTCAGTAGAGTAAGCAGTGGGTAGTAATATTATGCAAGAATAAAAGCTTCAAAGCCACCGAAGAAGCCTCTTTTGTGTCAATCGAACTACAGCAGGCCCTCGTTATAACGCGGTTTGCTTTACGCTGATTCGCTATAACGCTGTTCTTATATTATAACCTGTATCCGACTATAACGCTGTCACAGATCACTATAACGCTCTTTTACAGATTACATTTTTGACATATTTAACGAAATCGTTTCATTTGATGGAGTCGATAGCTTGAAAATGAATAGCAAAACAGCATTAAAACGTTTCCCACGCCGACTTGAGCAATGTTCCCACGCTCAGTGAAATTTTCTCTCACGCTAATTTAAGTACAGTCACTTGTTACGTAGTTCCGAGATCAACATTTTAAAAAATGATCAAATATATTGCTTGTAATATTTGCGTTATATGCATTTATCCGAAGTCTAGTTAGTCATCACTCAGTACAGTATTAGACATTGTGACTAACGGACAGTTTACTTGAACATTGTATCGTAATTAATTCAACCAACGCAGTTACATTTTCGAAGAGTTAATAATGGCGGATAAGAATGAAAATGCAACAACGTCTGGGCGCAGTACGAAGACTATAAATCTAAGAAAAAGACTGAATTTGAAAATTAAATTAGACGTTTTGAAGCGAATCGATTCCGGTCAACAACAAGCGGATGTGTGCCATAATTTAGGACTCGCAAATTTAACTGTAAGAACAATTATGAAAAAATAAAGAATTAATTTTAGCAGCGGGAAAGATAGCTGTACCACTGCAAGCAACTAGGACTAGACCGGCTATTAGGATTGAAATGGAAAGACTAATTTTTTTGAAGATAATATTCCATGCAGAATTCAGTTAAGTTAAATATTAAAAAGAGAGAGAAAGAGATTAGCCAATACGATGATCTGAAGAAAACTCGCCTAAAAAAAAAAATGTGGAACCATTTAAAACTGGTAGAATAGATTTAAAATCCCGGGAGAAGCCACTAGTGCAGATTAAGGAGCCGAAACTTTCAAAAAAGAACTTGTTAAAATTATTGAAGAGGGGTATTATGTGTTATACTTCTCAACAAGTTTTTAACATAGATGAAGCAGGACTTTTGTGGAAATGAATGCCTAAAAGAAGTTTCATATTGAAAGAACAAAAAAACATGCCAAGTTTCAAAGCGGCGAAGGATCGGTTGACTTTATTGTTGGGTGGTAACGCTGCGGGCCATTTAAAATTAATACCCCTTTTAGTTTATTTGGAAGAGGGCCAAAGTTCAACTCAAAATCCACACATTTTTCATGATTAAATTCATCCATTAAATTAAATCAATTAAATTCATTATTTTAATTGGAATTTTGTTTACTTTTGAGACGCAAGTAGTTACCACATAATTATACATATGTAATGCAGAATATTTTATATGTGCAAATATTTGAATATTAAATATTTTGACCGACATTTGTGCATCTTTTCATTACCGTTTATTATTGATTAGGAAATATCCTATGGCACTGACCGCAGCTCACAAATACATATGTTACCTTATGGGAAAGCGGCGCTCGCTTAGCGCGGATTCACTTAGCGCTCTGTTTTTCCGGAACGAATGATCAGCGTTAAGCGGGGGTCACCTGTAGTTCAAAAACATGGAGAATGAAAAAAATGCAGACTAATAAAATTCTACAGATTTTATTAAAGAATATTCTTTCACACAAGACAATTCATTGCTTAAAATTTAAATGGTTTGATTCAAGAACGCAACAATAAAACAATCACTTCAACAAACTAACTTCTTGCAGTAGTTTTTGGTTATCATACTAGTCTACAAATGGATTTTCTAACTATTGAATTGTAAAAATACCTATAAAAGTATTTTGAAGATGGCTGAAACTCCAGCTGAAGGAAATTGAGAGAATTATGCAAGGATAAAAGCTTCAACGCCAACAAAGAAGCTTCCCAGGTAGACAAAAGAAAGAGTTCAAAAACATAGATAACAAACAAAAAAAAAAATAAATAAATAAAAAAAGAAGCAGTTTAATAAAATCTGCTTCTCAAGAATTTTATCAACATCAGACTTCTACGTCGACTTCTCATCAAGAAGCTGGGCTGTCGACATCACGAAATTATTTTGAAGAACTTCCTGTAGATTTCGATCCAGAAGATTTGAGTTCAAATGAATTACCTGAGGATTTTCAATTGATTCCTGAATTGGCTAGACAGATTATACTGCTATAACCAGCTTTGATTGCATCATCCAGAAAGAAAAAAATCATATTTCAGCTCAATCACCTGTTGTAGACATTCCACAGCTTTTAACAGTAGTCACTCATGAAATCATTTACAAGAACGTTGAACAAACCATAACTCCCCTAAAGAATTTGAATGATAATTCTGAAAAATATATTTGGGGATGTTTGTGATATCTGTGATAGATTATGGAACCGATCCAGGTAACTCCAGGAAGTTACTTATTACTTCTTTTAGAATTTCCAACTGCAGACATAACAACTATGAAGGCTTGTAATACTTGTCGAGCATCTCTCAAAATTGATTCCATTCCAACATTTTCGAAGAGCAATGGTTTCATTTATCCTGCTATTCCACCTCATCTGCCTCAATTGGATTTAGTAACCAAGCGACTCATTTCTTCTCAAATGCCATTCATTTATATTAGAAGACTAAGTCATTGTTTCGAGCAATATGGAAATCTTGGCCAATTTATAAATGTTAAATTGATGGTCAATCACTTGCCTCGGAGAATAGATGAAGATTATTGCGTTAACATTCATATCAAACGTAAAAAAATACATAAATCGTTATTTAATGGGCTTGGTTTGTAAAAGAGATGTTAAGAGTTTGGTTGAAGTATCTACTTACAACTCCTTTGTATTGTATGATATCAAGATTGATGCATCATTCTTCAATGAAAACATGGAACACAATGCTCCTACATATGATGAAATGAATGAAGCTATACCCATTGAAGAAAGTTTAGTTGCTTAACAACACTCTTTTGTGGAGCGATGACAAATATATATGAATAGCTCCTGGTGAACAAAATGTTCCACAAAGTTTACTTTTTGATGAATATGCCAAAAAATTGTCCTTTCCTAGCATTTACCTTGGTCAGTATTGGGAGTTTACAGATATTTAAAAAGTTACTGTTTTTCACCCCGAGTCCTTTTTTGGCCAGTTCTCTTGTTGAATTGTATATGCTGCCCTCTGAATCACATTACTTGATTTATATAACCTTCATTGTTCAGAGCAGTGTAGAGTGATGCCTTATCTTCTTTATATGGCCATGGAAATAATGAGACTAAGAACTTTAGATTCGTTAACAGTTGCTTTTATATACGTCAGAAAATACACTAAGCTCACCAAAGAACAAATCCAATCTCGAGAATACCTGCATAACTGCATTGAAAACAGTTTGGCAATTTTGAAGTCTATTCAATTTATTACTGGACACTACGTAAAAGAAATCTGTTTGCGATGATTAGACAATTGGGTAAACCTATGTTCTTTTTAACTTTGAGTTCAAACGAAATTTGCAAAAAATTTTATACAAATTAAAACTATTTGGATATCCCTGATGAGCAAGCAGAAACTCTTCATTTTATGGAAAAGGCGACATTAGTTAATGAACGTGCAGTAACGTGTGCAATTCATTTTAATGAACTTGTGGATTGTGTTTTAACTTTACTTCAAACTAATCATTTCAGTTCATTTCCACATTATTGCATTGTCAACTATTTTAAACGGATTTAATTTCAACATCGTGGCAGTCCACATGCTCACATAATTTTGTGGCTTAATGATGCTCCTAAAGAAGCTGTTGTAAACAGTATGAGCACAGCAATAGCTATGTTAAATCAGCTCCTCTCTGTTTCTACTGCAAAAGTCTCGGTAATACCAAACTCATAAACATACTTTTACCTGTCACAAAAGGATCCAAGCTACCGACAAACAGGTTTGCCATTTCGAAGCTCCATTTATGTTTGCGATGATTAGACAATTGGGTAATCGTAATCTACAATGATTTTAATTCCTATGCCAAAAGCAGACATTTGACTAGTCAAATGTAATGCAGAATACAAGAATTATGTAAGATTCTAGAGGACAACGAATATCCTAGCATTATTCACTTCTTTAAAGAAAATTGCATTCATCCGGAATCATATCGATTTACTTTGAGCTGGTATTACTTGGCCAAAAGTCTTTCTGAAACGAGAACCTCATCAAAAATGACATAATCCCCTTCAATCCTTTTGTGTTTAGCATTTTAAAGTCTATCATGGACATTCAATTCATCACAGAAGTATATTCTTGTGCTGCTTATGTATTGAATACATAAATAAGACCAATCGCAGAATTAGCAATCTACAACGTAAAATTATTGAAAATACGAATGATTATCCTGAACGAATTTTGACGTCGTTGTAATTACAAGAAAATTAAGCATTGGCATGCTCAACTCTGTCAAAATTACTAGTCAAGAGCCTGCTTGGTATTTGCTTGGTCAACCAATGTCTGAGAGTTCAGTTGTAACTTATATACCTACCTTGCAGCCTCTCGAGTATAATAGAAAATCGAATGAAGAAATGGAACGAGAAAACATGGGTGACTATTCTACCGACATTAAAGAAAATTGGCTCAATAAGTAAGAGGAAAAAATCTCCATAACTAGAAAATGTTACTTTAGCCGACTTCGTTGCCAATTATTACACCTCTGGTTGTGCATATTGACTTCGTCAATATCCAAAATTACTTCGATTTCAAAACTATAATATGGCCAATGACTTGAATGCATATAAAAGAGAGATGGTTACTCTTCATTTACCTTTTCGTAGTGAAGAAGAGGAAATACTTTCTGAAATGAAATTTCTTGCTTTGTATGCTGAACATGAACAAGATATTTTAGAACGTCATAAAAATGATGAATCTGATTTAGATATTCACAAAACTATGGAGATCTATTGTGAAATATACCATACTGACATAGAAACAATGCAGCCATCGTCCAGGACAGTGAAATGAATAGTGATCTTCCACTAGCAACTTTAAATCAGCTTGGTGGAACAGCAAAGAAATAAGAAAATTTAATGCCAAAAGATCAGTTTTGGGATTTAATGTGAAAAGCTAATAAAACAGGAAGAAATTTTATTGCACGTCATTTATACTTTACTTCGACCTAACTGTCAACCTATCCAAATATTCCTTACTGACCCTGCTGGCTGTGGCAAGACATTCATGATTCGATTATTGATGAAGTTTATGATCGTTTTACTATCACCAATTTCTGTAATGCTTATATAACTTGTGCTCTACTGGAAAAGCTTTTGTAGCTATTTTAATGGTACTACCATGCACACTACATTGAAAATTTCGATATCGAATAATTTACCTCTGTCCCATGAAGTTGCTTAAGAATATTGTACTCTTTTCAAATATGTATGTGTTTTAATTTTCGATGAAGTTAGTGTGATTGGAGCTGAATTTTTATCCCAGACAGATGTTTGCCTGCGACAAATTACAGGCCATGTAGATCATAATTTCGGTGGATTAGACTTTTTTTTTTTTTTTTTGATTGGTGATTTGTGATGGCTGCACCCCCTCCCCATATGAGCAATGCCTATTTATCAACAAATTAAGCAACATATCACAGGCCACTATTTGCCGTGGCTTACAATATTATCGACGAGGAATATTACAACTTTCTGAAAGTGATAAAGCCCAAGAAACCTATAGGGAAACAGAAATCCAAGAAGAAAAAATTAGTCAAGAAACACTTGTCATGATGAACCGAAGACGACAAATGAAGAGCAAGAAAAACACTGACAGGGAGAAAATTGAGTATACTGAGTTATGCAAAGCCATTAGAAAGAGACTCAGAGAGGACATAAGAAGATTTAACACAAGAAAAGTAGAAAAGGCATTAAGGGAAAACAAAGGATTTAAATCAACAGCCATGAGCAGTAATACAGAAAGACAAATGATACTGAAAATGAAGAATAGCGATGGTGTACTTATAAACAGCAGAGAAGGCATAATTCAAATAGCAAAAGACTACTATAGAGAATTATACAAGGAGCGAGGGAATGATACCAGCAGTGGGGAAGATGGATTGTAAAGTAGCAACACATACGACATACCCGATATTCTTCCTGATGAGGTAGAACATGCATTGAAGAAAATGAAGAATCGGAAAGCCCCGGGGGAAGATGAAGTTACTGTAGAGCTGTTAAAATTGGGAGGAAGAGACATAACACAAAAACTGGCAAGGCTCTTCACAAAGTGCATTAGAAAAGGTGTGATGCCTAAGCAGTGGAATAATGCAATCATAGTTTTGCTGCATAAGAAAGGAGATAAATCAGAAATTGGAAATTATAGACCAATTAGCTTGTTATCCCGCATCTACAAGTTGTTCACAAGGGTCATTACTAACAGATTAGAAAGAATACTTGATGAGAATCAACCGAAAGAGCAAGCTGGCTTTAGGACAGGATTCTCAACTATGGATCACCTTCACGTAATATCACAGCTAATGGAGAAAGCAAATGAATATAAAACACCACTATGCCTGGCATTTGTGGATTATGAAAAGGCATTTGACTCCATACAGCATAAGGCAATGTTTCGGGCAATGGAAAGACAAGGCATAGATATCCCATATATTATGATTTTGAAGAAAATATATGAGAGTGCTACCTCCTTTATTAGACTAGACGAAGACAGTAGCAAATTTAAAATCGAGAAAGGAGTTCGACAAGGAGACACAATATCTCCAAAGCTGTTTACTGCTGCCCTTGAGGAAGCTTTCAGAAGATTAGACTGGTTGCAGCAAGGAGTCAATGTGAACGGAGAGTACCTAAACCATTTACGATTTGCACCATTCCCACCTCACAGTGAACATACAACATCTGTATATCCCCATTTTTTCCTAGACTAGGTTCTGTTTGGCAGGTGCGGTCATTTGTTTCTTGCTTATCGAAAAGTGTTATTTAGACAAAGTTATTTGAGCCAGAAATTTGTTGAACAATTAAATTAGTATAACAGTGGTAACCTAATAACACTACTGAATGTAGTCAGTTTGGCAAGTTTTAATTTTACTTGTTTTATATTTGTGTGATGTTGGGGTTCCACGTAGTTGTGCAGCTTTAGCATGTCTTAAAGCTACCTCTGAGTTAAGTGACTTTTTTGCAGAATTATTTTGATAACTCTTAATTTATACATGCTGCAAGGCTTTATTGAAACTAATCAGGGAGGGGTAGAAGATTCCTTGAGATATTATTTAACGTATTATTAAAATTACATAATTTAATTCTTTGAAAAGATTACTTCTCTCTGCCCTGTAAAAAATATTATCTATGTTGACTGATTTAAAAGCATTGAGTCTAATTCTGCAAAACTAAGTTATTGTATTTATAGGAATAGAAGATTAATCCCATTTTTAGTTGGCTCTTTCAGCATTTAAAAACTTATTCCACTGTTCCTGTCAACATTGAAAGGTCCTCTCAGAGTCAATTTTTGGAATCACTCATAACTGCCCCACTGCATTTTATATAATTTAATTGTAAGATCTTATGCATTTCATAGTTCATAAGATTTGATATCACACTTACAGGAAATTTACATTTGATGAGTATGAAAGCTACCTCGCTTGTGAAAAAAAACTATTTACGCAGAATTTAATGCTCATACATTGTTTTTCTCTCTCAGGTGATTTAAATATGATTTATCACAGACACTGATATCACACACTGAACATGAATTACTGAAATGGTGAAATGAACTGTAAATGCTTTGATACACAGTAATATGCTAGTGTGACATCTTAAAAACAGTGCCCCCTTTACCAACCACTGCATGCAGTATGACTTATCATGTAAACATTTCAGCCTTGATACTTTTTTGATCAATTTTAATGAGACTTGATAAATTACTGTTATCAGATCAAATTCAGTGGAACGTTGATTATGCAAACTAGGAATCCTGTAGCTTGGATAATTGATTTGTTTGAAAGCAAATTTTAAAATAAATTTCCCATTGTTTGTTCAAAAATTGTTTTCAAAAATTGACTTATCTTTTCTGGATCATTTCAGTATCCTAGTACTGCATTTAATATGCAGTATGGAAATTTCTGATGGAGCAGTTGACCCCTTTGATGGATTGTACCTAATTAGTGAGGAGAGTGCCAAACCTCTCAGCATTAAGGAGTATTTGTGACATCCTTAATACAGATTATTCTAGTTAATAGAAATAGTACTTGTTTTTTGGCTTTCTTAAGCTTTATAAAAATACATTCCCATTCCTTTAAGACTATAATATAGTGAGCCAGTTTATTAGATATACCAACCTAATAGTGAATAGCACTCCTTTAGCCTTTAAAATGGCATCAAGGTGTTGGGAGAGCATTCCACAGGAATGTTGGTTAGTGAACACTGTTGCATTCCACGGATGCTAAGTTTGATTGAGATTTGTAACTGAGCAGGCCAATTAAGTATGGTCAAATCACCCTTGTGCTCCTGGAAACCATTCCTGAATAATCCTTGCATTGAAACATAGCATTATTGTCTTGATGGATGTAATGCTTACTAGATGGATAAACTGAGTGTGAAGGGATGCACTTGTTTGGCAGAAATGCTCACTGTGGCATTCAGACATTGACCCACTGGTATGGGGGGGGGGGCAAATGTAATGTATGTATATCATAAACATTTGCGTGTTAATCAACCTGTACTATTTAACATCTAGCATTATGGTACACTGATTCATGCTGCTGGTTGCTGTACTATGGTCCTGCCATCAGCATGGAACAAATGGAACATGGAGCAAATGTAATGTATATCATAAACATTTGCATGTTAATCAACCTGTACTATTTAACATCTAGCATTATGGTACACTGATTCATGCTGCTGGTTGCTGTACTATGGTCCTGCCATCAGCATGGAACAAATGGAATTAATCATAAGTGATTTTTTTCACTCTCAAAGCCAATAATCAATGTTCCTGTGTTCACTACTCATAACTACTTGTTTTTAGTTAACAGTGGAATCCAGTGAAGTCGTCTGCAACTATACTCCATTGTGCACCACTGTTGTATTGCACTGTCATTTAACCAGTTATAACCCACTGTTATTAGCTAGCACAATTCTTTTCATTATCTGTTGACTTTTGTCATCAAGCAGTCTCTGACCAGAGTTCTGCAATTGGCTTATCTTTTCTGGACCATTTCAGTACCTAGACGCTTGAGTGGACATCATAGTGAGGTTGGCAGTGTCAGTGATATTTGCATTGACATATCTGGCACTGACTATTATATCGTGCTCAGTCACCCCGAGTTCTTTTTTGGCCAGTTCTCTTGCTGAATTGTATATGCTGCCCTCTGAATCACATTACTTGATTTATATAACCTGGTACAGACATGTGATACCCTTTCTGATGGAGAAGTTGACCCTTTTGATGATTGATTGATTGTACATGATAAACTGGACACATTGTACACTCACTACCCAAAAAATTAGAAACTGTTTGAAATTGACATCAACTGATTAATTAAATGCAATGTGTGCAGATTTAAGTTCTTTGATATGTGGCATGATTTTTTTTCTGGTGATTTTTAATCATTCTAGTCATGGAGAAGACAGGTGATATTTCGACTTTCAGATAGGTGTTTTTATTGGAGCACATTTAGCAGGAGCTACATTGAAAACGGCCTCCGTAGCCGAGTGGGCAGGAGCGGGAGTGCAGTAGCACACGCTCTTTGAGTAGACCGGGGTTCAAGCCCCTGACTGCTGAATACGGTCGATCTGCCAACCCGCACTGGACCAGCGCGGCAGATTACGGTCCATTTCCCTCAACATGAATTGTTGAGGAGGCTTCCATCCTGCAGTGGGTTGATAATGGCTGCACTTTACTTTTTTTTTTTTTTTTTTTTTTTACATTGAGAAAAGAAAAGAAATCAGTGGTGTGTTGAAAGCAACTAAAAGTATGCAATGGGCCAAAATATGAAAGGAGAATGAATCTCTGAAAGGAAGAAATGCAGCAGAAAAAGATAATCTTTTGCACCAATGGCATTAATCTCATGAAGCCATCGTCCAGTCTGTTTCATGCCCACCACACAAGAATTTGGAAGTGCTATGGTGTACGTTCCATGGTATGGACTGGATCCGCTTATACTGTTAGAAGGTAGTGTTACCTCCAGTGAATATCTCTTTGTCATATAGGACCAACTTCCCATTGCAGTGCTTCATTTTTACCTGGATTGTGATGACTTCTTTCAAGACAACAATGCAACTATCCACCATGCAAAAATTTTATTTGATTTGATTTGTTCAAGGAACATTTCCAAGATTTCAAACTATCCACATAATTCTCCAAATCTGAATCCAACTTACAATGTCTGGGATACGTTGGAAACGGCAGTTAAGTTTCATAGTTCTCTACTGACCACAGTATAACAGCTGACAAATATATTGATAGAACAATGTTGAAATCTGGAGCTAGACTCCCTCAGCCACCTAGTGGAATCTGTGTGACAATGTGTATGGACTGTAATTTGGCAAAAAGGTGGCACTACTAGATAATGAATAAAGCTGTCTAATTTTTTAGCTGGTGAATGTGCATGTGTATTCAGGACGCGTGCGCGCGCGCGCACACACACACACACACACACACACACACACACACACACACACACACACACACACACTGAATTGGATATATTATCTGTAATAGCTGACTCTGAGAGTGAGACTGATATTTTTAACTACCAAAGCAGCAACTAAACTAATACCATTAACATTTTTTTTTTTTTTTTTTTCCCAGTTTTGTCAGTGACACCAGCATAATAGTTGGTGCAATACAGTTCACTTGGTTAACAAATATAAATAGGCCATGGCACAGGGGACCCCTTGCTTAAACTCATTTTTAAATATTCTAAAAAAAAGGAATAAAACACGAATATAAATATAGCTATTCTTGTTCACAATATTTGACTGCACTGTAAATCTGGTTCCTACAAGCATGAATAGAAGAGAATACAAAATACACAGCATTGTGGTGTATTTTTTATCCATTTCTACTAACACTTAGTTTTGTCTTATGTTGTCCTGGAATATTTGAGTTTAGTTCCTAGAAGACAGTTTGTCTTCTTAACATGAGCTTCATGTAAACAGAATTCTGAATATCAGCACTTTACTATGAATTACTACACTACATAATATTTCAAAAACAGTTATTTCACTAGTGTTGGGACACTTCACATTCTGCCTCGGCCACCTTATTTTTTTTTCAAATGAAAGAAAGTCCAGCCTTGTTAGCATTAATTTAAATATCCTTTATTAAAATATTTTTAAATATTTAATTTTTATATTCAGATGTGCAATATAGGGGCATGCAAGGTGGGTGATAATGGATGCTGACTACCTGTACCCCTATAATGCCTCCCCTGTTGGTTTAACTGATAGCTGTAACAAAAAGTAGTAGCATCTCATTGTATGATGGATAATTCATATTCAGATAATCAACATTCCACAGTAATCTGCTTCTTCCATGCAGGCAAACTTGAAATTATACCAAAACTTTTAGGAAATATGGTAATTATGTAGTATTACAATATTGTTTTTTTTAAATCTAACTTTTTAATATTAGGGCCTTCTGAACAGTTTTAAAAATATAGTAGATGTGGGACATCTAACAGTGAAAGGTAAGCAAAACAGTTATTTGCTTCTGTCTTAATTATTCAAATTGAAAGATAATATAACATTTTAAATTATTAGTTTTTACTGTATTTTCTTGAAAAAGCTGTGCACACCAGGGAGTAGAATTGATTAATTTTCACCTGCATCACTGTTTGAGTTTTTTCTGCCTTGTGAATTATTTTCAGTTTTTCACTAACTATGAAAAACCTAAAGGCAAGCATAATTGCATGCTTATTGTACTCACATTTAGTAGAACATATACACAATACCTTCACAGATTATATTCACTAGTAAATAGTGCAAAACTCAGAATTTCAAGCTGCATGAAGTAGGCAAGGAAATTTCTGGCATAAGTAAGAGAATATTATCACAAATGAACTTCCACCATTATCCACTTCTGTTCTTTCCACTCAGCACTAAACAGTATTGGTGTTATTATCTGTTTCAGCTATGTCAGAAATACATGAGTCTGATATCTGAATGGATTGTGCATGTTGCTAGGAAACAATGTTTATTTCAGAAAGAGAGAATCTACCTTTTTAAACAGTACACCATTCTAGGTTGCATTTCAATAAATATCAGTAATAAATAAAATACTTCTTTCAGGCTACAGCCAGATTAGTGAATAAAAACTGAGGTTAATAACTTAGAAAAAAAGATGAAGCTAATAAAATAAATCAAGACTGCATTCTTTATTTGCCTCTCTGGACGTGGTTCCTTATTCACATCCAGCTCATCTGCCATCATTCTGAGGGTCGAATGGCAATTTCTTGCCACAATTTTCTGAACTTTTGCAACTGTCCTCATTTGAGAGGTTGAGATGCCCACTTGAGTCATCACAAGCACATTGGCATTAATAACATTAAGAGTAGGAGATCTGCAGATTTACTTAACAAGCACAGGTCAACGTTGAAAAAGAAAAGTCGTGAGTTAGGGTTAAATTTGAACGTATCTGCAATTCTGCCCAGACCCGATAGGGAGGGGTATATGAAGAGAGCGCATTGTTAATCAGTTTGGTCCTGGAGGATTGTGCAAGGAGGGGGCGTACACTAGAATTTGGCCGGAAGAGATCTACGTGAAAGCGATAGAATTTAGATGTTGATTAGAATTTGCCGGCATTGTTAAGGGGTTAGAGTACCCAGTTCAGATCGCCAAATGGCATGTCAGCAGCAAAGCCACAGTTTGTCTTTGTCGGTTGTAGTTGTCATGTCCATGTAGTGTCGAATCCGGTAAGAAGGTCGAGCTGCCCATCTCACTCTGGGGTGGGATATGTTAGCTGGCAGCAGGAACCAACCAGGTGAAGGGGTGGGAGAGAGAGAGAGATACATTTACTTTATTCATAATCTGCATTCTCACTCTACTTGCATTTTTTTTCACTCGCACTCATCTTTTTCTCACACACCAAGGGGCGATGCAAGGATGTGTAGTGTAAATTTAAATACTAATTAAAACCAGGGTTAACATTAGTAGAGGCATATGATGCAAGAAAACAAGCTTTTATGCAGCATCAGCCAAAAAAAAAAAAAAAAAACCACTCCCATTTCACTCCTCCCCCCCTTCGTTCGAAATATCTGTCCACCTGAGCCTTAAATTTATTTAGGCTATCAACTTCCACAACAAGGGATGGAAGTCTGTTCCACTAACCAACTACCCGCTGGCTAAAGGCAAATTTCCGCACCTATCCTACATCTGTCTTTCCTCAATTTGAATTTGTGATTGTTCTGAGCAAGAGAAAGAATCCCATCGGCATTGAGCATGCTCAAACCATTCAAGGCTTTATACACCTCTATCAGATCACCTCTCCGTTGCCTAGTCTCCAGACACTGTAATTTTCAAAACCTAAGCCCTTTCTTCTTTAGAGCAACCCTTTGTTCCATTCACTAATCTTGTTGCCCTTATCTGTACTCGTTCCAGCATCTAAATCCTTCTTGAAATGATGCCTCCAGATCTGTATACAGTACTCAAGGTGTGGCCTGACCATTGTGTGTACTTAACTGTAGCATTTATGGTTTGATTTCTTTTTCTCACACACTGGTACTTTCATTCATTCTTCTAGCTTTCATTTCATTTATTCCAATCTTGCTTTCTGCACTGCACTCTCTGGGCACCTCAACTGACTATTATTCTTCAGTTGTGGTGCAGGCCCAGCCACAAGTTTTTTGCATGCCAGGGGAGAATGCAGCGATAGTGTTTGTGTGATTAGTAAATGTTTGTTAGTATATATAAAGAAATGTAAATTATTTTTAACTTTGTATTCTTTTGGCCAATTACATTTGCTCTTCCACTCACTCCCATTCACTCTCTTTCCCTCATGCTAGTCACTTTCTTTCACCAAAACTGCCATTTATTCCCTTTTACCATAATTCCTAGTTCATTCATTGCCCAACCTATTCATTCTGTCTTTCATTCGTTCTACATTGCATCCCCTTGCTACGAGCTTACTGATATTTTTCAGCTAATCTGCTTCCCTGGCTGCCTGTACATCTCCCTCCCCTACATGGTTACTTATTTGGTGTGAGGCCCCAGGTTCCTACACATGTGTACAGGTCTGGAGGCCTCATTTTAGGAAGGATGTAGATTGCTTGAGAGTGTACAGAGAAGGGCAAGATTGGTGAGGGGAATGAAGGAATCCTCTTACCAAGAGAGGCTTAAGTTCTGCAAATTGCAGTGGCTGGAGACTAGGCATCTGCGCAGTGATCTGATTCAGGTGTATAAGGCCTTGAATGGATTGAGCACACTGAATTCTGATGGGATCCTACTTGTTCAGATTACAAACCTAAGGGGGCATAAATTCAAATTAAGAAAAGACAGACGTAGAATAGATGTGCAGAAATTTGCCTTTAGCCAGCGGGTGGTTAATTGCTGGAACAAACTTCCATCTGTCATTGTGGAAGTTGATAGGTTAAATAAATTTAAGGAGGAACTGGACAGGCAGTTGGAGGGAATGGTGTGTTTTTTTTTTTTTTTTTTTTTTTTTGGCTGATGCTGCATAAGCTCATACACTTGCTTTCTTGCATCACGTTCCACTACTACATGGCAGGGTCGTCCTGGGGAGTTTTGTCATGTCAGGTTTCTGTCAGGGCACAGAATACTGCTATTCTGTGCAGTTTTCTGCGCAGTATGACCGGACAATGTGGTATTGTCAGAGACAATTGTAGGGTAATCTCGAGTGTTGGGGTCTCCTGCCCCGATTAAACGGCACATTGTCCAAATTAAGCAAAGTAAACCCTGGCTATTTTGTTATTTGTTTATTTGGTTTCTGTTTGTCCCAAACAGAACCCAAATAAACCCAGATTTGTCCCAAATAAAGAGCTGCCCCCGATTAACGGGTGGCCCAAATAACTGGAATCCACTGTACTTGGATTTCAGGAAAGCTTTTGATACTGTTGTGCATGGAAGACTACTGTACTAATTGGAGCAGTATGGTATTAAGGATAAGTTGCTACAATGGATAAAAGGGTGCTGAATAGGAGAAGACAGTGATAATCAATGGACACTGCTCTTCATGAACTAATGTTATTAGTGGAGTCCCCCAGGGAGGGTGTTGGACCTGCTGATTTTTATTTATCAATGATATTGATGAAGTTATATCAGGAGTAATATCTTGCATCATATGCCTCTACTAATGCTAAGTATGGGGACCTCATCTTTAAAAAAAAAAAAAAAAAAAAAAGTATGCAGATAATACAAAAGGTTGACAGGGTTGATAATGGCAGTGTGCGACAGCAACAGGATCCAGAAACGTTGGGCAGATGGGCTGAGAAGGGCAATTGACAAATGCAAAGCACTGCATATGGGTAGAAGTAACGTACCCAGATAAACGTACCAACTGTGTAATATAACTACACTTAGGGTGGTAGAAAATGAAAAATACCTGGGTGTTATTGTGCAGTCACATATGAAGTTTTCTGAGCAGTGCTGACAGAGCAGGTCAAGGGGTATTATCAGTGATATACAGGAATTTTGCTAGTATGAAAAAGGTCATTAAAATGGTCAGGCCACGCTTTTTTTTTATGAAAACCACAAACACGAAAGGTATTAGAACCTATAGTACTTAGTACCATGCTTGGGTTGGAGATTCAGAAGATGAAAGAAGATATTTGTTGACATTAGACACGAACTTCTGTAGACTGTAATTTTCAGGAAATAAGTATGAAGAAAGGTTGTTCCAGAAAACGGCAGTTGAATGAATAAATGGGGAAGATGAAAAGTTGGTTCCGTGAGTTTGAATTTGGACAGTAAATAGCTGGTGGCATCACGTGTTTGGACTGTTTTGAAAGAGAACAGGAATTATAGAAGCCAATTCAGAAGAACAGTGCCCATGGAAGTATCTATAGAAAAGGCATACAGTAGAAACAGTACGTCTATGAGATAGCGAGTGGAGAGACTCTGTTAGAGAGGAGTCATTAATTAACCTAACTGCCCTCTTCTGATGGAATCTAGAAGCCTGAGAGAGATTTTGGGGGCACTGCCCCATATGTGGGAACAATATTCCACGGTAAGGGCACATTTGCGATTTGTACAGAGTGAACAGCTGTTTGGAAGAAAAGTAACACCAAGAGCAAAAGAGAAAACCAAGTTTTTTTTTAGATGCAGAGGAAGCAATATTTGTAATGTGCTTGTACCAAGAGAGATTAGAAGTCAGGGTAATCCCTGAAAGAGATATCATTTTGCCTAGAAATTGGAGTGTCACCAAAGATATGCATAGGAACAGAAGAATCCTTTTTGCAAGATATAAGACAAGACTGAGTTTTTGGATTGAAATCAACTAAGTTGTCTTTGTCCCACTGGAAAATTACCTGGAGATTGGCATTTAAGTAATTGGTAGCAGACATTAGAGAAGTTGAAGCTGATTGAGCAGGGCAAGGTTTCTCAAAATGGAAATTGGAATGCAATGTGCTATCATCGGCAAAACTATGGATAGGATTTCCAGTCGATGGAAGGAGGTCATTAATGTACAAGAGGATGAGTCGGGTAAAGAACTGAACGTTGGGGAACACCAGAATTAGTGGAGAAGTTAGAAGGCAGAGCCATCTACCATTATCCTCAGTGAGCGATCAGAGAGAAAACTGGATGACCAATTACAAAAAAACAATTGGCAAACAGTTGACATAAGATGGAAGCTTGTTTAGAAGGCCTTTATGCCAAACATGATTGAAAGCCTTTGAGATGTCAAGAGCAACTGCTTGTGTTTCACCGAACTTTTCTATTGAATTTGTCCATAAATGGGTAACATAAGCCAGAATATCACAAGTGGATTGACACTGACAGAATCCATATTGGCGATTGTTGATCAGATGGAAGGTTTCTAGGTAGTTTATGAGTTGGTGGTTAATTGATTTCTCCATCTTTTAGAAAGAGTAGAAGTAATTGGATGGGAGGGATTTGTCACCCTCTTTAGGAACTGGCTGGATATGAGCAAATTTCCAAGCATAAGGAAAAACACTTTTGGAATAAAAAAAGTGAAAAAAGGCAGAACAGGAGCAAGTTCAGGAGCAGAGATTTTGAGAAGTGGAGAAATACCATCAGGGCGTGGAGCTTTCTTATCATCAAGATTTGTCAAAATCCTTCTGACATCCTTTTGACGGAAGACCACAGGAGGCATTGAATGGAGGGTTTTGGGAATGGTGGGAGGTGTTTTACCATTAATACATGAGTTGGAAGAAAAACGTGATTCAAGCACGTGATTCAGCCAAGGATAAAGTCAGCTTTATCCTTGGCTGAAGTGACAAAAGAATCATCTGGTTTTGACAGAGCGGGAGCAGAAATGGGCAAAAGTTGTGGCCAATAGCTTTGGCAAGAAACCAGAATGCTTGTCTACCATTAGGGCAAGTAAGCAAGTTTTCTACTCTTAGCTTGTTCGAAACTAGTTTGGACTGATTTTAATAACTGCTTTAAAATTGTTGTGAGCTTTGGTGTAGGCAGAAAATGAAACTGAAGAATTGGAAACAAGCCAATTACGATATGCAACATTCTTCTCTTGAACAGTCTTGGCACATTTATTGGAAAACCAAGGTTTAAATTAAGGACGAGATTTTAGAGTGGAGTGTGGAATAAAGGATTCCATTCCTACAAGAATAATTTCACTGACACGATCTGAGCAAACGTTGACATCAGAAGTTTTGAAACAGTAATCTGACCAAGGAAAAGAAGAAAAGAAATCTCACAGGTCATCCTATTTTGCATTCTTGTAATGCCAAAAATGAGAGGTTGGGAATAGCCATGAGATAAAGGCTCTATCGAAGAAGAGACAATCACCAAGTTGTGATCTGAGGCGCTTAAAGGACCACTCACTTCGACTGTGTACTTAGAACGGTTGTTTGTGAGAAAAAGATCAAGCACATTGGCTGTATGGTTAGGATTGTCTGGTATTATGGTAGGTAAATGAGCAATCTCTGCAATATCATTAGTAACAACAAAAGTCTCAGCATCTCGACCAGCTGGGTCAGTGTGACTAGAAAACGGAAGCCAGCTAGAGTTGTGAACATTAAAATCACCAAAGAAAATTACCTCACTGTTAGGAAAGTTGGGCTGGAGAAAGTCAAATTGCAAAGAGAGTAAGTCATAGAGCTCCTAGTGATTAGTGGAGATGGGAGAACGGTAGAGACAACAGATGAATTTGACACAATGAAGTAGAGAGATTTTAAGCCAGAGAAGATCAAAAAGAGGAGATTCCAAATTACCAAGTCTGACAGGGAATATCGAAACAGACATATGCACAAATTCCACCTTTGAGGCGAAAGGAATCATATAGCGAATAATTTGGGCAACTGAGATGAGCAGTATTTGAATCAACTAATAACTGAGATTAGGCCTTGAGTACGGCATACAGGTATGGAGGTCTTATTTTAGAAAAGATGTAGAGTTTCTTCAGCAATTACATAAAGGGCAATAAGATTGGTGAGGGGGAACGAATAAAGACTTAGGTTATGCAAATTGCAGTGTCTGGAGACTAGGCACCTGCAAGGTGATCTGATTGAGGTGTGTATAAGGCTGTGAATGGGTTGTGCAGGCTCAATTCTTTGATGGGGTTCTTTCTCTTGTTCAGATTATGAACCTGAGGAATCAGGCATAAATTCAAATTGAGGAAAGACGTTTGTAGAATAGATGTGCAGAAATTTGTCTTTAACCAGCAGGTAGTTGATTGCTAAAACAATCTTTGTTATATAGGATGTAGAGTTGTTTGCGCAAGTACAGAGGGGCAAAAAAAATTGGTGAGGGGAACAAAGGGATCCTCTTACCAAGAAAGGCTTAAGTTATGCAAATTGCAACCTCCGGAGGCTAGGCACCTGTGAGGTGCCTAGTCTCCTCATTCTGCAATAATTGCGGGCTGGGTGAGCAGGCTCAATTCTGATGGGGTTCTTTCTCTTGCTTAGATTATGAACCTGATGAGGCAGGCATAAATTTAAATTGAGGAAAGAGTTTTAAAATAGATGTGTGGAAATTTGGCTTTAACTAGTGGATAGTTGAATGCTAGAACAAACTTAAATCTATTGTTGCTACATAATCTTGCTTTCTTGCATCACACGAGTGAAGCCACCTGCCATTTACCCTATAACCAATGCTCACACTATCTGAACTGAAAGGATCCATAAATACCTTTTGGAACAGTACCACTGTTCCTAAAGGTATTTAAGGATCCTTTCAGTTCAGATGCTGCTTGAATAAAACTTTGGAAAAAATGGCATCATTGGTTAACATTGTACCTAGAATCCAGAAAAATAATCAGTTTACCTTTTAGAAGAATAGATCATCCTTACATTTTATGGTAAAGGCTGAATCAAAAATAAGAGATGCATTTATCAGAAATCATCTTGTCATGGCATGTCTTGATATAAAAAAAGCTTTTGATAACACATGTTGCAATGGCATCCTAAGGGATCTCCATTTTTATGGCTCCATTTTTAAGCACCTGTTTATGGCTCTGCTAGGGAGAGTACCTTAACAAGTCTTGCCTCCATCTAATGCCATGCTGTTAGGATTGCCCTAGGTACAGAACATCCCCAATTCAATGTCTATATGTTGAAGTTCATGAACCTCCATTCAGTATTAGAAGAAAAATGTTACTGATGAAGTACTCAGTTAAAATTAAGTCTCGATCCCCACTTATTTATTTGACCACTATTATATGATCTGCAGTAGACAATCCGCTGTGGAAACAAACCAAGAACAATCCAACCTACTGTATCAGATTACAGAACCTAATAGAATGCTGGAGTGTTCACTTTTATTTATATCATCAGAGACTTGAGAGATCTGGATCCTCCATGATTACCTTCACACCTTTTTGTGATTACTTTGAGCAATGGGGAAAAAGGGTTAAAATCCAATAACTACTACAACAACTTGTTTATACACAATTATTCACACTTTTCTAATTTCTACACTGATGGTTCAAAGTCTGGCAGTAAAGTAGTTGAATCTGCTGTCTTGGCTAGGTGCATCTGCTGTCTCCCCTAATATGTTTTCTGTTTTGCTTCCAGCCAAATGCAGCAGCTATACTGCTGAGCTCCAAGCCATTAAGCTTGCTCTGGAAATAATTCACTCCTGTCAATCAATAAAAGCATAGTATATACAGATTCCAGGGGTGCTCTCTTAGCTCTCAAAACCACCTCACCTTGCATTTTTTTAAATTAAAACTGAGCTGATACATCTTCATGAACATCAGCACACTTATCTTCTCTTGAATCCCAGATCAGATTGGTATTCCAGGAAATGAATGTGCAGATGATGTTGCAAATGCATAGCCTCTACAAAGGATATAGTTCTGTATCCTGATTATATATGCAACTTGTAGAGAATGTATGGAACAATGGGCTCTTCTGTGAACATATAACAATCTGTTATATGTTCACAGAAAACTGTTATATGTTCCAGCAAACATAATCTGTTTCAGCTGAAACGTGAAAAATAATTATGGACTTCTTAGCCTCCATAAAAATAGAAAATAAGATGTAATCCTAGCCAAAACCCAAATAGGCCATACTTTCCTCACTCATTTGTTTTTGTTCCCAGGGAAAGATCCTCTGCAGTGTATGCATTTGCAACCACTAACAGTAAAGCATATATCCATTGAATGTAGCTTGTTCAGCAGTGCTTGATAGTTTTCTGCTTTCATTTCTCTCCCAAATCTACAAGAAACTTTTGTCACTCAACTTCATCATAGGTAATGACACAACCCTTTGAATTTTTTATTTTACCTGAAACAAATTCAAATGTATGACCAATTCTATCTGCTCCCAGGGCAGTCATCACATGTAACCTCACTGTAGTAACCACAATATGGCCTGAGTAGCCCTTGTACCAGAAATTCCCATGACAACAAAAGACCAAACCAAGCTGTGTCACATATCAACTGTGCCGTTGACACTTGCACATGTGACCTTGGCAGTCAGTCAAGTTCATTCCTGTTCGGTTTCACCAATGTGACATGTGAGGAACAGTACGCTGCTCTGAAATATTGTTTTTTCTCAAGAAAACATCATTTGAAGCAAATGAAAAGTTAAGAGGTTTATGGTGAATCTATAATTCTAGGTAGCTCAGATCGCAGGTGGTTTAGAATGTTTAAAGTCGGCGAGATTGAAATCACAAATATCAGTGGTCCTGCAGCTCCAACCACTACTGTCACCGCAGAAACTTTAAACACTGCTTCTGTAATTGAGAGGGAATTGTGTAACAGTAAGGCAACTGGCAGAAATATTGAGAATATTGGTAGGAAGCATCCTTGATATTTTCAGTGACGATCTGCATATAACAAGTGTTTATGCATACTGGGTGCCGAACTTTACCCACCCGGGCTAGCCGGGTGGGTAAAGTGCCTGCCTGGCAACCCAAAGGTCGCGGGTTTGAATCCCGCCTCGGGCTTGGATCAAAGTACTGCAAAAACCTTGGGAGGTGCACCGGGTTCCAAGACTACTCACACCTGAGGAACAGGAAGTTTGCATGGAGGTTTGTCAGAAGCTGCAACGGATGATTACTGATGATGGTGAGGTTTTGCCCAAGGTGATAATGGCAGGTGAGACCTGGCTTCATTTTGACCTAGAGAATAGGCAACAAAGCTCTGTTTGGCAGTCTACATCATTGCCAACACCAAAAAGGAAAAGTTGTGGCTTCTGCAGGAAAGGTCTTATCTCTTTTTTGACATTCAAAGAATGGGTTACCAGCATGTTTTGTCCCGTGATACAACTGTTACAAGACCTTACTATAGAGCTGTACTGCACACTTTGTGGGATCACATTCGTCACAAATGACCATAACTGCACGTGGGTAAGTGGATGCTATATCACAATGCAAGACCCATATTCTTATACTGTCATCGAGTAGTTAGCAAGCATTAATATCAAATGTGTTTCTCATATGCCATACAGCCCTGACCTTGCACCCTGCAAATTTTATTTTTCTTATTTCCAAAGTTAAAGGAGGAGCTGCAAGAAAATAGTTCCCAGTTGTCAAGTTGTAAAGACATCGGAGGCAATTCTTAAACACATACCAAAAGATGGCTTCCACCATGTTTTTGAAGAATAGAAGAAACGTTGGAGTAAATCCATTTCATTATATGGAGACTACTTTGAAAAGGACCATCAAAATATAGATAATTAATAAAGGTATGTTCTGGGGGGATGGGGAAATGATCATTCTTTATTGAACAGCCGTTGTATAATTTTAAAGAATGAAATAATTGTTTTAAGACTTGGAATCAAACAAACAAGCATATGTAATTTGATTATTTCTTTGTGATATGTGATTTGTTCTCATGTCTTCATTTCTAGCCTCAGTTGGTATTTATCACTTTCTTTAAAAATTATATAGAGTAACAAAAAATTATTTGGAATTACTTAATTTTTAAATACAGTCGATTCCGGTTATTTGGGACCCATTGGGACTAGTGCATTTTGGCCCGATTAAGCGGCTGCCCCAATTATCTGAAGTTTCACGTAAATAGTTAAAAACACAACGTAACCTCCCCCCCCCCCCTTACAACTGATTCACTGTACAATCAAATCATGTTACGATGGATACACAATAGTGAAACACCGTTCGTTATACGATGTGCAGTAAGCGCCGGCCATTGTGATCACGTTTGTGAATTGAATTTTAATTCTATTAAACAGCGATTCTAATTAGCAAAAATAGGAGGAATATTATCCACAGGCTATAAAAGCAAAGATATATTAAGCACAAATTTACCCTTTATTACCTTACCTTACCAATTAAAAAATTAAATGATACATGAAAATCAGAAGAATAATTAATATGCACTGTAATATGTACATACTAACTAAACTAGTTGACATTTCTGTTCACTGATATTTGTGGGTGGGGGTTGAAATTTAAAATAGTAAAAAGATAAGCAATCAATAACAAAGAACACGGCACACACAAATTGCAAGTAACACGATACGTGCAAGTGAGAATGGAGTGACGAGTTACAAAGCTTTAAAAATGGAATGAAGAGAAGATCTGAAAATTGATTTTTTTATGATTGAAGATTTCATGGAAGTGTAAACACATTTCACCATAATTAACCCACAGAATTCCAGCTGTCGGTATTATCGCAAATTCAGTAAGATCGAGTTTACTGTCTGTTTATATTAGATTCACTAACAGAAAAGCCCAATAAACAAGTGACTGCTAATTGTTTTTATTGTTTATGGTTGTGACCTCCAGAATTTTGACCGAACCACGTGGTACCGTCAGAGACAATCGTAGGGTAATCTCCAGTGCTGCGGTCTCCTGCCCCGATTAAACGGCATGCTGTCCCAATTAAGCGAAGTGAACCCTGGCTATTTTCTCGATTGGTTTCTGTTTTTTAAGATTTGCCCCGATTAACTGGTTGCCCAAATAACCGGAATCCACTGTACTACCACTTCTGTATGACAACTTTGTAGTAATATGTCACTTGCTGCTAAATTGGCTTCAGTATTGACTTCTATACAAAAGTTTCATTCCTAATACTATACTCAGAAATTCTCTGGTATTGTTAAGAATAGTATTCAGTTACTTTATTATTTAACAAATGATAACAGTTAAGACAGTTATTTTCTTTAGTATTATAGCTTGTTTCAATTAATATTTTAAGCATATAAAGCCCAGGGATTGGCAGCAGCTGATTTGTGTGGTAAGAGTGATCCTTTCTGTGTGGTGGAGCTAGTGAACTCGAGGTTGCAAACGCACACTGAATACAAAACATTATCTCCAGAATGGAACAAGATCTTCACTTTGTAAGTTAATGTTAATGACTTGGTATGAATGTTCAATCAGTATCAACAATTTTTTAAATTACTTTTATCAAAATTTTAATCACCCATGTATGGGGGGGGAAGGAAATTAAAAAAAAAAAAAGTCTGTCACTTGTAGTTGTGTGCCTGTTGTGGTAAACATGAAAACTGGAGTAGCAAGGGTAAAAGAGGAGATTGAACACTTAGTGGTAATAGGCTGTCCCTGTCATTTTATTAATTTGTGTGCTGAAAAGGAGCCAAAAAAAGTATTGAAGCATATGTGTACACACTAGTTGTTTTGGTTAAATGTGTAACTAGACTGGTAGAAAAGGGGTCAGGTCAAAAGAAGAGGTTAGAAGTGATCAGAAAAGCCATAAAGCAATTTTCAGTTTCCAAATTTAAAAGTATAATTGATCACTAGTAAGTGGCACTGACTCATATCCAGAAGTTCTGAAAGAAGACAAATCAGTGAATTCCTGAAGTGGGGGGGGGGGGGGATTTCTGAATCGCATACTTCTGGTGAAATCAGTCCTGAACAGGCCAAGGGAATTAATAATTCTAGGCATGTTATACTCATTTGTGCAGAAGCTCTGTTTGTTTCTCTCTTCTAAGCTTGAATAAAGCAATTTGCTTGTTTCTTTTAAATGCTATGCTGGTGTTTGAAAATCAAACTTTAATCCAATGTGCCTGTCATCCATTTGCTGGGGTCATTACTGTTCGATGTGTTGAAGAATTTTTGTGCAAATTTATTTTGCCAAGTTTTCAAATTTTCCACTTCCATTTTGAAATTTGATTGTCATAGCAGGCTATGCCTTGGGCATTCACCAAAAGAATGGAAGAAAAGCTAAGAACTACACAGCAAAGAATGGAAGAGAAGCAGAGAACTACACAGTGAAGAATGGAACAAATTATATTAGGGATCACTGTTAGATAAGAAGAGAAATACATGGATTAGGCAGCAAACTCAAGTAAAGGACATTCTTATCAAAACTGTAGAACTAAAATGGTCTTGTGCAGGACACACAACTCGAAGACATGATGACAGATGGACTAAGAAAATAACAGAATGGTATCCAAGAGGAGCTAGAAGAAAACCTGGAAGACAACGACGGAGATGGACAGATGAAATTCATGAGTTTGTGATTAGTAAATGGATGGCCATTGCACAAAACAGAAGAAACTGGAAAGTTGCTGGAGAGGCCTTCATCCTGCAGTGGATTGGAAATGGCTGATGATGATGTGAAAATAAAATTAATAAAACATGAGTGGTAGAACAGTGTCAGATTTAGCACATGATTTAAAATTATCCCATTTAACAGTTCCTATCATTTCAAAGAGCGAATCTGTGAGGTATTGATAGAATTAGCACTAATAAAATCTATAATAAATAGAAAATTTGAAAAGATCCAATACACAAAATGAAAAAATTATCTATTTGGATGGAAGATCTAATTAAAAAATGTATTCTCCTAAGTTTCATGACTATCCAGACTAAGATGCACGGTCAAAGACTTTCAAAAAGAAGATAAGATAACAGCTATGGCCAGAGTTTTAATGCAAGCTATGGCTGGTTTGAAAGGTTCAAAAATCATGATAACTTACATAACATGAAGATAAATGGGAAAGCAGCAAGTGCAGTTTGGAAAGCTGTTGATATCTTCAATAATAGTTTTTGTGTTGCTTAAAGAATAAAATTATTTGAAAGAAATTTTTAATGTGGATGAAACTAGTCTCTACTGGAAAAATGTCTGATCACACACAATCAAAAAGAAGCGAAATGTATGCCAGGTTTCAAAGCATATAAGGATCACATTACTCTTTTTATTGGGTGGAAATGTTGCTGGCTATAAGTTGAAGTATATATAGTTTTGAGTGATAAATCATTTATGATTTATCACTCAAAACTATAGAGCATTCAAAGAAATTAGTAAAGCCAAATTACCAGTACCTTATTGTTCAGATAAGGTGTGGAGGACACAATTCCTTTTTGAAGACTAGTTTATCAATTGTTTTATTCCAGAAGTAAAAGAATATTGTAATTAAAGTGATAGTTGTTTAAAAATCCTATTGATTCTTGATAATACTGCAGACCACTCTCCACACTTAGGTCTTTGCTCAAACATAAAAGTGATTTTTTTTTTTTTAACACCACCTAACACTACAAGTTTAATACAGCCTGTGGACCAGGGAACTATTGCTATGTTTAGAGCTCGCTATTTTAAAATCACTTTTGCGCAAGTAGTTACAGCAAAATAGAAAAAAAACAGACATTAAGAGAATTCCAGAAGAACTATAACATTCTACAGAAGCATGGACTGAATTGACTGGTAAATGCATGAATGGTATATGAAAAAATCCCCTTATCAAATTCTGATAACAATTTAACCTTTGATTAAAAAAAAATCATAAATAAAAAATGTTCTTGTTTATACTCCGGCGCAACCACTAGTTCTGTCGAGTTTACAATAAAACTTCAAGATGAACCAATGTTTTTGTTTTCGCCTGGGGAAAAAAAAAAGAGGATGAATACAATTAAGACGACAATTACCTTTTCTAGTTATTGTAATTTATTATGTGTCCATGAATTTGTATATGAAACTTTGAAAGAAATAGTCCATTAATATTTAGGTAATTTGTTTATTTTTCATTATGTATTTGTATGCTCTTAATATTTTTAAATGAAATTTGACTTACGACCAAAGTAGTGAAATGGAACTGCGTAAGGCAAAGAATATATGTATTTAAAAGAATAGTTAAGCTGTTAATATATTTTTATGTTAGTGTAATGTTTTGTGGTCTGTGGCTTCTATCTCAAATATAAAAGTGGTCTTTATTTGAAAAAAAAAAGTTAGAGAAACACTGTTCCAGATAATATTAAAAGTTGGCAGTTGCATTGGAAATTGAACCTGAATTTCAGCAAACAAGAATTTGCCCCAGAACAGAATGTTTGATAATGAACACCAAGACAGAGTTGTAATGATAGGGAAGAAAAATTTTAGGATCCACTTTTCTACATTTTTAGACAGCATAATCTAGTTATTAAATAACAGATTTAACTTTCTTGTAAACATGATGATCAGTTCTAAGATGAATTAGGATATTCTGAACACAGATAATGCCATCATTGATTTTTATGAAGAATTAAAATTAGTAAAATAATAAGAGGAGTTTACCTCAATATAGTGCGTAGAACACTTCCGTATGATACCCTCCAGAAATTAAAACGGAAAAAACTAAAAAATCGACAACTTACCGGTACATTAGAGTAAAATATAAATAATTAAATAAACAATTTAATACAATTCAAATCAATATAAAACAATTAAAAATCAAATTAACGCAATTAAAAGAATCAAACGAAAATATTCAAAACGATTTTCCTTCCTGAAGCTGACAATGGTTTTCGACCATATGTCGTGATCACAGGAATGAAAATTACCGAATCGGGTTAAACTTGATACTTAAATAGAGATTATTTGTCTTCGCGCATGCGCGTAAAGGTCCACGCATCGGAGATCAAATATGGCCGCCGAACATTAACCGAATTCTCGTGTAATTTAATTTCAATGGTTTCTGCAATTAATAGTCGCGTATAATTACGCTGAACGTTAAGTATTTTGGCCTCGTTAAATAAAAATGTTTTTCGTTAATGGCATGAAAGGCTAATTCTGACGCTGCTGAACGAGAAGCACGAACTGAGGCTTCGTGTTGATTTACACGAATATTAAGAGAAAATCGGGTCGAACCCTGATAAGACGAGTCGCAAGAAATGTTGTATATCAGATCATTAATTTGTGTTGTGAACGCTGAAAGAACCGAGCGATTGTTCAGTATAGTGTGTAACTTTCGTATTGGCCTAGCTACAATTTTAAATTTGGTATCTTTAAAGAATCTGTTAAGCTGTTTGTGCCACTGTTCAACATATGGGACAGAAATAAAGTATTTTTTGATATTACTATTGTTTGGTTTAGTATTTTGTATCCTATCCTTAGCTTGTACCCTAATTCGGTTTATTGTGGTAATGGAATAACCCCTGTTTAAGAATCTGCTAGTTAATATTTGTATTTCTGAGTCCAAAGCAGAATCCGTCGTTGAATATTTTATAGGCATTAAGAAATTGATTAAAGATAATCGATCTTTTGTAGGTGAATGGGTGATAGCTATTATAATGTAGAAGCATACCTGTGTTTGTAGGTTTTCGATAGATGCTAAATTGTATTTTGTTCGAGTCCCAGGTAAGCGTGAAATTTAGAAAGTTTAATGACTGTGTATCCCTTTCCAATGTAAATTTGAGTCTAGAATGAATATTATTAAACGAATGTAAAATGTCTTGGATAGTATTACTATCGGCAATAACTAGAACATCGTCTAAATACCTCCCATAGTATGTGATACGGGTTCGAAACGGTGTCACATGCGAAGGGAAGCACAGGCCTCAGAAAAAAAAAAAAAAAAAAAAAACACACGTTAATAAGTTACAAACATTATCGGATAGGTCAAGACACGTTCATGCGAATTCTAACACATTGTCATGGGCTTGCGACCAAGTTTATACGAGTTGGGTGACATCCCCCCAACAGACACACAACGTGCCACCACAGAATATGTCAGCTAGTTCACGAACACCCCCTCACCCAGTATCCAACGAACCGACATATCAACAGGTTACAAATCTTTCCTCGTATATACTATCGCAGGACCAGATTTCGCTTTTATCCAAAGGACTAAATTATAATTTACCACCGCGAAAACTGCCTAAAAAACAATGCGTAATTGATATTGAATTTGGACTTCATAATGTTCCACAAAAAGATGTATTCATTCAACAAGTTAACCAAGTAGTGAATAACAAACGCGACTTCCTAAATTGAATACACATGACAGTTCAGCTTTACGAGAACTTCGGGGAAATAAGGACATTATTATACAGAGAGCAGATAAAGGAGATACAGTGGTAGTACTAGATAAACATGATTGTATTAATAAGTTAGATTCAGTTGTGTCAGATACCTCCACTTATCGTGAAGTAGACCCGGCACTGTTTACCAATTTGGTCAATCAATACAATAAAACGTTAACCACGTATCGAAAAAATGACTACATTACTATGGTTCAGTTAAAGGAATTGAAGGCCAGAACATACAATATTCCTGCACTTTTCGGTCAGGTAAAATTACACAAGATTGGGTTTCCTATTCGACCTATTGTTTCCTACAAGAACTCGGCATTTTCATCCTTAGCCACACATGTATATAACATTATAAAACCCTTTAGACAGGTAATACAATTTGGGATTAAGAACTACGATGCATTATTTAATAAGCTGAAAGACTGTAGACTCGGCGACAATGACAATTTATTCTCACTAGATGTTACCTCATTATACACGAATGTAAACGTTGAATACACAGTAGATATTATTTGGGATATGTTAAATAAAAACTCGACACTGATTAATTATACGAAGCTACCTATTAAGGAAATTTTTCACTTAATTAAACTGTTAGTTGAGGCTAACTACATTACCTTTCGAGACAAGGTGTACAAACAAATTTTTGAATTACCAATGGGTTTGAGCCTGAGTGGCTTAATGTCAGAGATCTATCTCTCAACGATTGAGCAGATACGTTTGACACCATTTCGAACCCGTATCACATACTATGGGAGGTATTTAGACGATGTTCTAGTTATTACAGATAGTAATACTATCCAAGACATTTTACATTCATTTAATAATATTCATTCTAGACTCAAATTTACATTGGAGAGGGAAGGTACGGATACACAGTCATTAAACTTTCTAAATTTCACGCTTACCCAGGACTCGAACAAAATACAATTTAGCATCTATCGAAAACCTACAAACACAGGTATGTTTCTACATTATAATAGCTATCACCCGTTCACCTACAAAAGATCGATTATCTTTAATCAATTTCTTAATGCCTATAAAATATTCAACGACGGATTCTGCTTTGGACTCAGAAATACAAATATTAACTAGCAGATTCTTAAACAGGGGTTATTCCATTACCACAATAAACCGAATTAGGGTACAAGCTAAGGATAGGATACAAAATACTAAACCAATAACAATAGTAATATCAAAAAATACTTTATTTCTGTCCCATATGTTGAACAGTGGCACAAACAGCTTAACAGATTCTTTAAAGATACCGAATTTAAAATTGTAGCTAGGCCAATACGGAAGTTGCACACTATACTGAACAATTGCTTGGTTCTTTCAGCGTTCGCAACACAAATTAATGATCTGGTATACAACATTTCTTGCGGTGATTGCGACTCGTCTTATCAGGGTTCGACCCGATTTTCTCTTAAATTTCTCTTAATATTCAAATCAACACGAAGCCTCAGTCCGTGCTTCTCGTTCAGCAGCGTCAGAATTAGCCTTTCATGCCATTAATGAAAAGCATACTTTTTTATTTAACGAGGCCAAAATACTTAACGTTCAACGTAATTATACGCGACTATTAATTGCAGAAACCATTGAAATTAAATTACACGAGAATTTGGTTAATGTTCGGCAGCCATATTTGATCTCCGATGCATGGACCTCATGCGTGAAGACAAATAATCTCTATTTAAGTATCAAGTTTAACCCGATTCGGTAATTTTCATTCCTGTGATCACTACATACAGTCGAAAACCATTGTCAGCTTCAGGAAGGAAAATCGTTTTGAATATTTTCATTTGATTCTTTTAATTGCGTTAATTTGATTTTTAATTGTTTTATATTGATTTGAATTGTATTAAATTGTTTATTTAATTATTTATATTTTACTCTAATGTACCGGTAAGTTGTCGATTTTTTTTTTTCGTTTTTTCCGTTTTAATTTCTGGAGGGTATCATACGGAAGTGTTCTACGCACTATATTGAGGTCAACTCCTCTTATTATTTTACTAATATTATTATCAACGTAGAACATATTGAGTAGTACAGCTCTGATTCATACTATCTAATGAAGAATTAAAATATTTGCAAAACCGTTTTGAAGGCAGTTGTTTTCACTGCAATTTGTTTGCTCAAACAATTTGATAACATCATTAGTAAATATTTTTATTCTGCCGAGAGTTCTTGTAATTAGCATTAGCAGTGGCAAATTATGTAAGAAAGCAAGCTTATACAGCATCACCAAAAAAGAAAAACCTTTCCATTTCCCCTATCCATTCCCTCCAATAGTCTAGTTGGTCTGCTTCCTTGAATTTATTTGAGCAATCATCTTCCACAACAACAGATGAAAGGTTGTTCCAGCAATCAACCACCAGCTGGCTAAAGGCAAACTTCTGCACATCTATTCTGCAATCATCCATCCTCACTTTGAATTTTTGGCCCCACATGTTTGTAGTCTGAGCAAGAATTCCATCAACATTGAACTTGCTCAATCCATTCAAAGCCTTAAACATCTTGGTCAGATCACCTTACAGGTGCATAGTTTCCAGACACTGTAATTTGTAGAACTGAAGCCTTTCTTGGTAAAAACACCCTTGTTCCCGTCACCAATCTCATTGGCCTTCTCTATTCTTGTTCCAGCAGCTCTGCATCCTTCCTAAAATGAGGTCTCTAGACCCAATGCAGCATTCAATGTGGCCTGACCACTGCCTTATATAATAGAATAATCACCTCCTTATCCCTGCTAAGGTTGTGCAAATCAGCATGAAAATATGTTTAAGAAAGTGATAAGGAAATGTTGCAAGCTTAATGGTTTGGGAGAAAATTTCTAAAATATATTCGAAATAATTAATTGAAAATATTGGACATTAGTTAAATATTGAAGGAGGTTAAGAGATAAGCACCACCTCATAAATGTATTCATTGACTGAAGATATATATAAAGATATATATAGACTGAACACACACACACACACCACGACCTCTGGGAATCAGGCGAAAGGGCTCTGTTGCAGTCAACTTTCTCTTCCTGAGAATCTCATGGGATACACTACGTTCAAACCTAAAACTCTCCATACCACTCATGACTAAAGTCAGCCCCTTTCAAAATTGCCCATGTGGTAGGCAATGGCATATCACCACATTATCTGATGCTACAGAGACCACAACTCCAAAAAAACTGCTGTTAACCAGATCTTGGATGTCACTGTGTTCCCTGCTAAACAACTAAATTTGTGAAAGAAGAGGGTAAATGTGACAACATGGAATATAAAAATTTTAAAGAAGGCAAGATGAAATGGTCATCAATGAAATGGATAGGTACAAAATTGACATTTTTATGAGCAACTGAAGTCATGTGGACAGGACGAGATCACTTCAACGCTAGAAATGGATATTTGGTTGTTTTTTCTGGAAACGACCAAGTAAACGAACATGGTGTTGCTTATTCATTTTGAATAAGGAATGTTCAAGGTCTCTTCTTGGATACAATCCTATTAATAGTAGAATGATGACAGTTAGCTTCAGAGCCAACCAGTAAATCTCAGTTTTAGTTGCATATGCACCAACATCAACAGACCCAGATGAAGATATGGTTGTTTATTATGAAAATCTCCAAGCAACTCTTGACATGGTCCCAAAAAAGGATGTTTTTGATACTCATGGGTGATTTTAATCCAAAAATAGGCAAGGCAGTCTCTTCTAGTTCAAAAATGTGGCATTAGAAATGAATGGGGAGAAAAATTAATTGAATTGTTGGTAGGATTGTTCAGGACACTACTGACGCTATGCTGCTGCAACAGGATCTGGAAAAGTTGAGCAGATGGGCTGAGAGGGGGCAAATGAAGTTTAACATTGACAAATGTAAAGTACTACGTATGGAAAACAACAACCCCAGAGCAACGTATCAACTCTGTGGTACTACACTGACAATGGTAGAGAGGACCTGGGGGTAATTGTGCAGGCAGATATGAAGTTCTCTGAGCAGTGCAGATGGGCTGCAAGAGTAGCTCATGGTGTCTTGTCAATGATATACAGGAATTTTTCTAGCAGGGATAAGGAGGTGATTGTTCCCTTGTATAAGGCAATGGTCAAGCCACACCTTGAGTACTGTATACAGGTCTGGAGGCCTCATTTCAAGAAGGATGTAGAGCTGCTGGAACGAGTACAGAGAAGGGCAACAAGATTAGTGAATGAAACAAAGGGTTGCTCTTATTCTTAACAAATTTTGCAAATTACAGTGTCTGGAGACTAGGCACCAGCGAGGTTATCTGATAGAGGTGTATAAAGCCTTGAATGGTTTGAGCATGCTCAATGCTGATGGGATCCTGCCTCTTGCTCAGAATAATCACCTGAGAGGGCATAAATTCAAATTGAGGAAAGACAGATGTAGAATAGATGTACGGAAATTTGCCTTTAGCCAGCGGGTAGTTGGTTGGTGGAACAAACTTCCATCCCTTGTTGTGGAAGTTGATAGTCTAAATAAATATAAGGCTCAGCTGGACAGGTATTTCGAATGAATGGAGGGGTGAAGTGGAAGTTTTTTGTTTTTTTTGGCTGATGCTGCATAAGTTTGCTTTCTTGCGTCATATGCCTCTACTAATGCTAATTTCTTATTTGAGCAGTATTTTCATTCGTAACACCTGCTTTCAGCAATACCCAAGAAGATTCTACAAGTGGAAATCTCCTGATCATAAAACAAAGAATCAAATTGATTACATCCTTATTCAATAAAGATGGTGTTCCAGTGTTATTGCAGCAAAGACTTCCTGGTGCAGATCGTGGCAGTGATCATCAATTACTTCACATCATTCTCAAGCTGAAGCTGAAAAAGATCAAGAATACGGTTTCCCTAGACTACGATGTAGAAAATATTCCCAGCAATTATATATAATTACTGAAGATTTCATTAATTTCAGATGCAATTGCAGCATTACAGAGTTACTGTTACAGAATTGATTAAACTTACAGTTGTGAAGTGTTCAGTTTTTTTTCACAAAATGATTGTAAAGATTTGGGGAACAGGGCAGTGGCCATCAGATTAGAAGAAATCAATTTTCATTCTCTTACCAAAAAAAAAAATCTGAAAATTTTCTCAGGACTATTAGCCTAATTTCTCATGCTAGCAAAATTCTTAAAATCATACTAAAAAGAATTTCAAGAAAACTTGAAGAAATGAGGGTTGGGCAAGCTGGTTTCAGACATTGCAGACGAACCAAAGATCAGATCTTAAGTCTGACTGATTTTTGAAAAATGCGAAGAATTCAATGTTCCAGTTGTTTTGTGTTTTATAGATTACAAAGCACTTGATTGTGTTCAATGTGAGAAACAATGGAAAAGTATGGCTATTATGTGATTACCAATCCACATAATTCAGCTGATTAAGGTAATATAACAGGAAGGAACTGTGAGAACCAACATGGGAAACACCGACTTTTTTCAAAATTGGTAAAGGTGTCAAGCAGGACTGCATTTTTGCCACCTCACCTTTTTAATCTTTATGCTGAAGGTCATGTATGAAGCTTTGGAAGATTTAGACACTAGCATCAAAATTGCAGGACTGAAGGTGAACAACCTTCATTATGCGGATTGTATTGTGCTAATTTGCAATTCCGAGGATCATCTTAAAGTAACTCTGAGGAGAGTATGTGAAGCAAGTAAGAAAAAAAGGACTTTCTGAATGTGTGTGTAAAACTAAAATTATGGTAACTGGTGTTAATCTTGGTTTCAGTAAAGTTAATGGACAAGATATCGAAGAAGTTGATGAATTTGATTATTTAGGGTCAAGAATAAATAAGAATGGTGATTTCTCAAATGATGTAAAGAGACTACAGGTAATTGCTAAAATGGTAGTCATTGATCTGACAAAATTATGGAGAGATCAAGATCTGCCCTTAAAGAAAAAACTGGGAATCATTGATTTGTTAATTTTTCCAGTTTCCAGTTGGATGTGAAGGATGGAATCTGAAAAGAGTTGACAGGAAGAAAATTGAGGCATTTGAAATGTGGTGTTACAGGATAATATAGCATATTTTTTTCCTTGATCAAACAACAAATGAGTGGGTATTGAATAAAATAAGCAGGCCTAAAATTCTTCATAGTATCAACAGAAAACTAAAATTTTTTTGGGCACATAGCAAGGATGAAAAACGTTCAGTTGAAGAATATAATGAAAGGCAAAATGGAGGGGAAGAGGAGCAGAGGAAGACCTCCAATAGGTGGAACAGTGGGATCAGCAAACTTCTGGGCATGACATTTTGGGATGCCGCTCGAAGAGCACAAGAGCAATCCAGTTGGAGGAATTTGTTGATGGTCACAACAGCTCCTCAGGGAGCCATGTGACTGGAAGAAGAATCCCTGCTAACAAAATTCCTCTATATCATTGACAAAACCCCCAGTGCAGCCTGTCTGCACTTCTTAGAAAACTTCATATCTGACTGCACAATTACTCCCAAGTCTTTTTGTTTTCACGCTACCTTGAGTGTAGTACTACATGGTTAATATGTTAGTCTGGGGTTACTGTTACTCATATGCAGGAATTTGTCAGTGTTAAACTCCAGTTATTTCTCAGCCCATCTGTGCCTATCTTTTCTAGATCCTCTCAGTGGCCATTGCTAGAGGAAGTTTTTTCAAAGGCGAAATTAATAAAAACTTAACTATTTAATGATGACACAAGATCAGTATGGTAGATGGGTTGGCCACATTATCAATTGAACATGGCATTGCCAAAGATTTCAGTTTGGATGACATGATGCAAAAATTTTCAGCTGATATGGCCCAAAAATTTAATCTTTTGAAGCAGAAAATTTATGTAATAATTAGTGCTACTTGTTTATCAAATTTATTTTAATACTTTATTTTTGAAGTGGAAAACTTTCTTTAGCTAATGAATGAGGTGTGGGTGCAAAACTACAATTGACTCTGGGTACCACAACCCTTTGAACCAATTCTCTCTCCAATCTACAGTTACTTTGTTTTCCATTTTCTTTTGACTCCTTTGTTTCACTTAGACTTCAAAAACAAATACCTGTTCCTGTATTAGGTACAAATTAAAAGAAAGATCAACAGGCTTACGGGATTAACTTACAAACCAGAGGTTTTCAATCATTGTCTCCCCCCCCCCCCAAAAAAACCTATTCATAAGAGAATATTTCTAAGAAAGCCAAAATTGTCTGTACTTAGTAGTGGAATTTCCCTTAAACACACAGATGCTAAATAGAACATTGTAAATAATTTACACCACTGTAAAAGAAACAAAGATTATTTTCAAAATAGTTCATCAGTTGTAAACAGGTTATAAAGGAACTCAATCACAATTCATTACAGTGTGAACAGACAACTTTAATCATGCAGACATCCATAGTTTAAACCTTAAAATACTAAGTGGCCAGTATTTTACTCTTAATGCTAATTTATTTTCTAACATTAAACACTTAACTTTGAATGGGTTTTCAAAAAAAAAAAAAAACTAAGTGTAGTTAACACTTTTTAACAAAATCCCTGTTTCGATACTTGTTTATTTTTAGGCTTTCTTTCATAAAAAAAAATTGTAGTGGTCCACGTGTTTGGAGGCTTTGTACTAACAGAAATTACTCAGTGCCAAATGTTTGCTTTGTCCATTAAATTAGTGAATTGCAAAAGAGGTCAAATTCCAAGTATGCTTTAAAAAAGGAAAAGGTACCTACCTCTGCATCCATGAAATTTGCGAGATAGAATTTAGAGGTTACCTTTAAAAGCTTTATATTTCCCAGCTTTCAATACACTGGATTCATCAGAGAACATTGTCTTCTGCTATTTTAAAAAGAAAATTTGACTTCCTGTCAGTTTACGCTACTTATTCTTTGCCAAAATAATGTTACTTGTTATTTAAACTGCAATATTTGATAAATAATCATTACACTTTAAACTTTACATTAAGTTTTCACTCCCTTTCTTCCTCACTATTGTAACTCATTCATACATGTGCTCTTCTAAAATATAGCAGTGAAATCTCCCCCCCTCCACCCCCCACCCAAAGCATTTGCATATGCTCTCAGAAGTGCAATGAATATTGCACTGTGCCATTCTGAGAAAGATAAACTTTGTTAACAAAATAAACAGCTATTCTTTGTGTTACAGGAAAAACCTGAAATTTGTTACTACCAGTTCTTATTAGTAAAAACAGGAAGCTTCTGACACATTCGATAAAACTAGTTTTGACTAGTAAGAACTAGAAACACTTGGAGGCCCAAGTGTTTCTAAGAACTCCAATTCAAAGTGCAACTCCTGGTATTTATTGACATTTTTTAATAAAAATGAGTTCCTTTGGAATTTCAGTTAGCAGAAACCAGCAGACAACTGTGAAATATAATGGAGGGGAAGGTTAAAATTTGAACAAGACTCTTAACCATGGATTTTTGTAAAAGCAAATGATGGCTAGATGTAGCTCCATCTGTTGATTGGCTGCTAATCATCACAGTTTTGCATTAGAGTGAATGCCATTCTGCAAGCAAGTAGAGCCATCAGGAATTTAGACTCATGCTCAGCTATTAAAAAAAAAAAAAAAAAAAGTTTGGTTAGTTTATGCCACCAAATTCGGAATGGATTCTAGTGAAAAATGGTGTCTATAACGTTTATTATGTGCCATTTTTTTTTCACTTGAATCCATCTGAAAATTGGTGGCTTAAACTAACCTGACCTTTTTTTTTTTTTTCACTAGTGGAAATGAAAAAGTTTAAGCAAACTCCCACTACAAATAAAGGTGAAGTTTCCTGGCCTGTCTATTGTATTAACTGTATATTAATGTTTGTATGTTAATGACCTTCTGTTGAATAGAAATCCTATTCATAGTTTTTCTGATGATAGCACATTGTGTTCCATCTTCCAGTTTGAGAAAAGTTGTCTGCACAAACAGCAGTTTCACCTTCTCGAATCCATAAATTCCTTAAATGCTGATCTTCAGGTAATTCCCCATTCTTGTAAAAAGGATTGTTGTCCTCCTATGCTCATCGTTGATGACACAGATTTCTAGACAAGATCACATATCTCTATTAGGAATTACCCCGACTTTTAGCATAAGCACATTCACTAATATTTCTTCCTCTACATCTAAAAAACTGGGTTTTCTCTTTTGTCTTTGGTGTTACTTTTCTTCTAAAAAGCTATTCACTCTGTATAATTCTCAAATCCACCCTACAATGGACTATTTTATCCACACCTAGAGTCGTGCCCCATAAACTCTGTCAGGCTTCTAGACTCTATTCAGAATAAGACAGTTAGGTTAATTAATAGCCCATCTCTTAAAAAGTCTCCCCACTCTGTCTCAGATATTGTTTCTGCTACGTGCCTATTTTATAGATACTTCCATAGACAGTATCTATTGGCTTCTGCAATTCCCCTTGCTCTTTGAAACTAGTCCTACATATGCTGCATCCAGCTAGTATCCTTTTAATGTCTGACTTAACTCATAGAACCAACTTTTCTTCTTTTTCGTTTATTCCTTCAACTTCTGTTTTTCGGAACAGTCTATCTTCATATGCATTTCCTGAAAATTACAATCTACAGAAATTCAAGTCTAATGCCGAAAATTTCTTTCACTTCTCAACTGTCAACCCTCACACAGTAGTATAGGTTCTCATAGCTTTCGTGTTTGTGGTTTTCATTAAAAAAAAATGTAAACAATGAGATAATGGAGACATTGACTTATTACATTGATATGAGGAGTTCACTTGTGAAATTTTTCATTGTTGAAATGCCCTGTATATGAACCAGTTCTAAAATTTGGGTGGCTTTCATTTAAAATTTTCTTTCCACTCTTTGATGCAGTGTTGTTGGTCTGGTGTCTATTTTTTGGTCTCTTTCATTTTCATTCGGGATTTATTTATTTATCCTCAAAACTTCCAGGTAAAATAGCATACTCTGCACTGTCATCAGCTACTTTTCTCTTGAATTGCCACTCTTCTCATGCTACATAGGTCTAAGACTCTTTTACTACATAAAATTCATTTAAACTGAACTGTTAATACTCAATTCAGTCTTTGTTTTTAGGGGTGTTAATATTATAGATATGGATCATTCTAAAATTATCTAAAATAGTACAGAATTTTGTAAAATTCATGCGATTCATGAAACTTATGGAATGTTCATTGGTGAACTTAGTTTGTATATAAAAAAATTCTGCTTACTACAAATAAATAGCTAATTAGGTGCCTGGTTCTGTTAGACCTGCTGTTTCTGGAATCAAGGCTGTTATCCATGTAAGAAAAAAAGTGATATATCAGCCAGTTCTTGTGTATGTCAGTAACAGCTGGAAGTTTCTAACATTTCAACACATGACCTCCACATAAGTAACTGAGGTTTCCTTATTCAACCTGATGTTTATACATTGTTTGCTGTTGAATTTTACTACCGGGATTCCACTTGTTGGAATCCCACTTAGTGTAATTTAGATAGTTCTTGGAGTGCGTCCACGTGGCTAGGGTCGGGACGCAGGTAGCTTGTTTCCTGCCTCCCGGCTGCTAAGACTCCAGGGCCGGCAAACAACAACCATCACAACACACATGTATACTTACATACGCACACTTGCTGGCTATAAATAACCTATAGATGCTATAGCGGTATATAGGGGTAACCCTGGAGGCCGCAATCAATACAAGAATGCCTTGTCCCTTGTTGAATTTTACTACTGCAGTTTATTGAAGTTTGTGTAGTTTAGGAGTCGGGAATCACCAAGAAAGAGAAGCATGATGACATCCAGCTTAGGACTATGGGCTTGGCACACTCAGGGTCCCGAGCTTGGATGTCATCATTCTTCTCTTTCTTGGTGATTTCCTTCTACTCTCTCTCTCTCAGGGTAACTCAGAAATTTATTTTAGCTGGTGCAGCATAAGCCTCAGGCTTCCTTGCACTATATGGCTAGTAATAATCAACTGATTTGTTTAACCCCACAGTTAAGGGGAGTGGGGCTTCGTGATTGATTGCCTAGGAACAACACAGTAATGCAAAGGTAAACAAGATGGTAACAATTTATATGTGAAAATATACATAATAATTCAGTGGTACAAAATGTACTGCAAAAACTCTTTATTTTTTTTGAGGCTCCTAAAAATTTACTAGTTCGTAAATGCTACCATAGAACACTGCATATAGTATGCCATATTTCAGTTTTCTTGGCTGGTGTGTCTGGCTCAAGAGATACAGTTCTTGAAATCACTTAAATTATTACTTGATAAATCTTGCACCACAATTTCTTCTGCAACCCTACAAAATGTAGTATTCCTTTTTTTTTTTTTTTTTTTTTTTAACCCTGACAAAGATCACTAACATTTTTCATCTTAAACTTGACCTATGGTATCTAAATTTTTGGAACCAAAGATGGTGTAATTATTATTCTTATGGTGCAAGGAAGCCTGAGGCTTTTGCTGCACCAGCCAAAAAAAAAATTTCTAAGATACAGAGAGGTGGGGGGAAATCGCCAAGAAAGAGAAGAATGATGATATCCAGCTCAGGACCTTGAGTGTGCCAAGTCCATACCAGATTGAGCCCCTATTCTTAAATTATGCCTGATACAGATGTAGCAGGTTTTGTAGAACACACAAAATGCATTTTGCACTGGTGCAGCCATCTAAATAACACAAAAATCTTAAGTTTATGTATACACTCATGCTGAATTAGCATATTTTTCACTGAAAACTTTATCTTCATTTGTAGTAACTCTTTGTATTTCATTGCATCATTAACTCTTTGTTTACTGAAGTAAAAATTATTATTAATATTAAAACTTAAAAAAGCATTTATTAATAAATGCTAAATTCAAAACTGGAACTGATGGCATCACCAGACTTGCTCAACATCCATGCTTGTTAATGACTACTTCATTTTGTGAATGCCCTCATATTATGAACTTAAGGGTCTGAAATGGAGAGTAATCATCTGTAAAATTATACAGGTGCATGTTCTTTCAGATGATAATATTATGTTTTTCTGGAACCAGATTAATTCAATTTACATTTTTGATGCTGTTTTGATAGTCAGGTAAAAGACATCCATTCAGTGCTGGAGATCACTGTATTTGATGAGGACCGTGACAAGAAAGTTGAATTCCTTGGGAAAGTAGCCATTCCTCTTCTTAAGGTACTGAACAATACTTACTGATAATAAAATCGTTCCTTAAGTTTTTTGGTAATCAGAATTGTCAGTTCTTATGTTTTGTATTTCTATGTTGGATTAGTCATATGAAGTATTAATTTTTTCAAATTAATAGCGCTAGCTTGCCTTATTGATTGATGCCTTTCTGACAAAATATTGGGATTAACTCAATATTATTTGCAAAAGGAAGAAACAATTGCACGTGTTGCAGTTGCTCTTTCAGCAGATTAATTCTTATTCAAACAATTCTTTTAGTTCTGTGCAAACTTGTTCTTGTGTGATTTTAAAGTGTTGGTGAGTTATAACACTGAAGATACAAAACTCCAATTGTGCTGTGCTAATTCATAATTTGAATGTTGTAAAAATATAGTAGCTGCCTTTAATTTTGAACAGTGGTAAGCTTTAAAACTTGTGGATTTATCCCACTCTGTAATGACCATTTAAACAGAAGAAAAAAAATCCCATAACACAGTTGGTGTTTTGGTATTGGTGCATTATCCACATTAAAAATTCTATTTTAATGTAGCAAAGTATTTCGTTATATTCCATTAAAGGGAGTTTTTAAGAGACTGCTTAGGTCTGGTAAACTTAGTGGGTTTTTTTTACCATTATGGTAAAAGACTACTACTTTGCTGCAAGTATCATGCATTTGGTTAAATGATGTAGCTCATAGGTGTCAAACTCAGATAGGAATGGGGGCCACATATTATACAAGAATCAGTGCGGGTCACATATTGACTTTACTTGAACGCATTGGTTTTTATATTTATATGTATTTATTAACACCTACATGCATACAAATCAGATTGGAACTATGGATAAAAAGAAACATTAATTTTGTTTTAATATCAAATAGATCCAAAATCACTACAAAAGATATTGCAACAAAAAAATTCAAAATTAATTTAATATCGTTTGCTAGAAACTTGGCATCTTTTGCAAGAAACTATTTTAGGTATAAGCTTTTGTGATAATGCAGTTTTCAGTACGGATGACAAATGCTCACTTGTTAATCTCACCCCATGTAAAGTTTTTTAATTGTCTTCAGGAGTGAAAATAACTGCTCGCAAAGGTATGTACTACCAAACATAGCTAAGATTCTTGCGGCAAACATGCACATTTCAACAAAATGTCTTGGCAAGTAAGAATAAAAGTCAGGAATACCAACCTCACTACACTTCACTTCTCTTTTAGCACTGTGTTACATTAAATTTCAACAAGTTCCATTTGAATGTTACTTTTTGCTTTCTCAACATCAAAAGAAAATGGAGTGCTAAATAGTAAATTGTTTTCACGCATGTTGAATCCTTCAAATTGCCTTTCAAATCTAAATAGTAATTCCTGAATATTTGAGGAATACTTACTGAAATACAAGAACCAAATTAATCTTGATAATTTTTACATGTAAGAAAATGAGGCAAATCACAATTTTTCAGTTGCCTTTCCCAAAGTCAGTTTTATCTTAAAAGCTTTAACACAATCACACATAAATGTTACAGCCTGATTTCGACCCTGAAGTTTTAAGTTCAGTTCATTTAAATTCCCTGTAATATCTACAATAAAAGCCAAATTCTGAAACCAGTTCTTATCATTAAGTTGTTCTGGTGACTCTCATTTCTAAAAACATTGATTTCTTGGCATAGTAATTAAAATCAATTCAAAACCTTATGATAGGAAAGCCAGCGAACTTCTCTATAATGAATTAAACAGAAGTTCACTGGCTTTCCTTGATAAGGGCATCCAAAAGTAATGAAGAAAACTGCCATCGATTCAAACCTCGGTAGCATATAAAATTCGTTGTTTTCTTTAAGTTCAGCCCGTTCCATTCTCACTACTTTGAGTACAACACTTCCTGATGTATAATGCAGTCAACATGATGAAACTTACTATCAGGAGCAATTTCATTCTGCTTAGCCAATAATTTAGCTATAAATCCATTTGTCTTTCCTGTCATTGCTGATGCACCATCTGTAGCCATACACTAGTTTTGATAATGGAAGGTTATACTTTTCTAAAAGTCCATATACTTACTTAAAAATATCTTCACCTGTTGTATTGTCATTAAGAGAGAATATCAAGCAGTTCTTCAGTCACAGTAAGATTTTCATTACATGCACAATTAAATACAGCTACTTGAGCCAGTCCACTAATATCAGTACTTTCATCGACCGCAATCGAAAAAGTCAAAATTTTCCATATTTTCTGTAAGTTTTCCACTGATGTTGGTGGCAATTTTGTCGATTCTTTCTGCAACAGTGTTTCATGATAATGAAATGTTCTGAAAAGTTAACTTTTTGAGGGCAAAGAATTTTAGTGGTTTTCACCATACACTGCTTTACAAATTCACCTTCGCTAAAATACTTTGAATATTTAGCTACGAGTTCTAAATTAACATAACTAGTTTTGGCCAGACTCTCGCTATCTTCATAATTTTTATAAATACTTTATTTTTGAAGTGTAGATTTCAAATTTCTTAATTTATCTTTTTTTCTTATTTTACCCAAGTATTGATTGTACTCAGAACTGTATTTCATAATGGCGTTTTAAATTATATTCCTTGGGGACACTAATATTGTGTGTACAAATTAAACATAAAACCTTGTTGTTTACTTCAGAAAAGAGATAATTTTGTGTTTTTGTACATATTGGTAAGGGTATCCACGTGTTGGACAAGATTTTGCAGCTCCGGCGAATGCTAAGTTTTTAATTATATTTAGCTGTTTTATTGAATTAATTGTTATATTAAATTATTTTCTATAAGTAGCTTATAGTCCTAGTCAAGCTCCTTGGTTTATTTTGAATTTAGATAGCGATTTTGACAGTTAATACTTAGTGTCAGTGGATATTACTGTTTGTAACTTGCTGCCATTGTTATATACGTTATAATGTATATCCTGAACTAGATAGCATAAGGTTTAACGAAAAACCAGGTAGCAAAACACGTAGCACTGTATTAGAAATGTGATATCTTAGTATAGTATTATCAATTAATCAGTAAAATTTATTAATCTTATTAAATTTCATTCTTAATTAAATTGTACTTAAAAGGAATCATGACCCAGACTAGAGCAGCAAAGCAATGCACGCTGATTGGCCAGAGTGCTGTGGCTCAGGGGAGAACCAAAGGGGGAGATTCTTCAACGCATCATAGCTCAAAAAAAAAATACCAAAATGTGAAATGTTTGCAGACCTGTCAAGAACAGGACATGATCTAACCAAGGAGAATGTCTTTGTGTGTGATACTTGCAGAGACTGTATAAAATTAGGTGCCAATTCAGCATTCTGATGGGTGTCTCAGAGTTTAAGGTGTAAAGTAGATGCCCTCGAGGAAATTAATAAGAGGGGCCCATCAAGCTCTCAGCTGCCAAACTCAACACCAGAGCTCACTGCTGTACATCAGGCAACACAGTGGCAATCTCTAAAGCAGAATGCGTTTGTCCCACAGTAGCTAGTTATTGTTGGTGACTCTATTCTCAGGGAGACGGAGGAATATATTATGCAAAAAGGATAGGTGGAACAGCACCAGGGTATGTCTGCCAGGTGCAAAAGTTAATGATATTGTAGAGCAGATATCATCTTTTAATGGCACAAAAAGTGATATGTTGCATATGCTTGGCACTAATGACCTTAAGAGTAAGAGATATGCAGATTTAATTAACAAGTACAGGTTAACATTGAAAAAAAGTTGCAGGCTGGGGTTGAATTTGAAAGTGTTTGCAATTCTGCCCAGACACAATAGGAGGGAGTATATGATGAGAGCCTTTTCAATCAATTCGGTCCTGGAGATATTGTGCAAAGCTCATGGGGTAGAATTTTTTTCATTGTGGTCTGTGCTTGCTAACAGGAGAGACTGCATCTAAAGGGATTGGATACACATGAATAAAAAGGGTGCAAGAATATTTGCTGATGCTATCAAGGCAGTGTTAGGTGGGTTGGAAAACTGCTAGCTGGGGGGGGGAATTCACAGACTAAAAGATTAACAGTAGCCGCAGGCAGAGGCGAAAGCGATTCTTGCACTGCTTTTATTGTAATGAGCAGCAGCCCAGAGAGCAAGTTGCTGGGGATTTCAAGAGCTGCTGAGTGTCATCATGGAACATGTAAATACATGGGCTGCATTATGCTAGCTAAGAGTAAGAACAGGTGCATTTTTACTTGCATGTACACTAATGCTAGAAGTATAGTAAATAAATTTGATGAATTTGAAATGCAGATCAAGGCATCAAAGGCAGATATTGTTGGGTTATTAGAGACATTGTGTCACAGATATAAGCAGGTCAGAATTAAGAATTTTGGGACTACAATGTGTACAGAAATAATACAGGGTAGGAATGGAGGAGGGGGTTATGCTGTTAGTTAAGAAACACACCAGTTGACATGGGTGGACAGCACAATGTTAAGTCAGTTTGGTGTTGACATATGCACTGGGAAAGGAAAAATGAGAGTAGGAGTGTGTTATAGACCGAATGGCTCAGATGAATACAACAAACAATTGTGCAGAGAAATAGTGGGCCCGTAAATCAGTGTCTTGTAACGGGGGATTTTAAATTTCCAGATATTGACTGGAACTTGTGGGTTAGTCACTAGGATGTTAGCAGGTGCCTCAGTAGCCAGGTGGGAAGGAGCAGCAGTGCATAGCACACACTTCTTGATTAGAACGGGGTTCGAGCCTGTCACCACCAAATACGGAGGATGCGTAAAGGTCAGGGAATGACCACCGCATATCCCGGAGCAGTATGGCCTTAGTTGCTAATGCTCCTAAAAACCAAATAACAATTAGGATGCTAGCAAAACTTTTGTGGATTTATTGGAGGATTGTTTTCTACAGCAACGTGTTCGAGGGGCAACCAGAGAGAGTAATACTCTTGATCTGGTTATCAGCAATGATCATTTGTGTATTAAGAATTTGCAGATAAAGGAAACATTAGGTTGCAGAGATTGCAGTTTACTGATGTGGGATTTACTTAGATATAATTACCATCAGGGGTAAAGGAAGCGATTTTTGCTTCCTTAAAGGTGACTACAGTGGTCTCAGACAGTTTTTAAATTCAGTACAGTGGGACCAACTGATGATGTTACGAACAGCAAATTTTAAGTGGGAAGCATTCAAGGAATTAATAGTGGAAGCTACGAAATGTTTCATACCTATTAAGATATTTTTCAAGGTTTAGGCCTAAATGGATAGTCAGATGAACTAATGAGACTCTTGGCAGAGAAGTAAAATGTACAGGATACATATAAATCATCAGGTGACACAGAAGCCTATGACAGATTATTATTACCTATATGGTGCACCAGCCAAAAAAAAAAAAAAAATTCTGAATTAACCTGAGAGAGAGAGAAGTAGAAGGGAATCACCGAGAAAGAGAAGAATGATGATATCTAGCTCAGGACCCTGGGTGTGCCAAGCCCATATGCACCAGATGTGAGACCCTGGGGTTAGATATAAGCTAGCCTGTAATCAAGTCACAAAGCAGGTTAGGCAGGCGAAGGCAGATTACGAGAAATCTTTGGCAAACGATGCTAAGAAAAACAGCAAGGATTTCTTCACTTATATAAACTCTAAAAGGATGAATCTGATTGATCCACTTGATATCGATGGTTTGACTGTTGACGATCCTGCTCAGATAGCAAACAAACTGAATGAGTATTTTGCATTTACATTCACACACAAGGAGTTATTAAGGTTTGAAAATGCCACAAGTTTATCAAATTGTAACAGGGTGCTTAATGATTTTGTAATATCTGAGAACAAAGTGGAGGAGAAATTGTTGAAGTTAAATGTAAGAAAGGCACCTGGAGTTAGCATTAGTAGAGGCATTTGATACAAGAAAGCAAGCTTATGCAGCATCAGCCAAAAAAAAAAAAGAAAAAAAACCCCGCTTCCACTTCATCCCTCCATTTATTTGAAATACCTGTCCAGCTGAGCCTTAAATTTATATAGGCTATCAACTTCCACAACAAGGGATGGAAGTCTGTTCCACCAACCAACTACCTGCTGGCTAAAGGGAAATTTCTGCACACCTATCCTACATCTGTCTTTCCTCAATTTGAATTTATTCCCCTCTTAGGTGATTATTCTGAGCAAGAGGAAGAATCCCATCAGCATTGAGCATGCTCACACCATTCAAGGCTTTATACACCTCTATCAGATCATCTCTCCGTTGCCTAGTCTCCAGACACTGTAATTTGCAAAACTTAAGTCTTTCTTCATAAGAGCAACCCTTTGTTCCATTCGCTAATCTTGTTGCCCTTCTCTGTACTTGTTCCAGCAGCTCTACATTCTTCTTGAAATGAGGCCTCCAGACCTGTATACAGTACTCAAGGTGTGGTCTGACCATTGCCATATACAAGGGAATAATCACCTCCTTATCCCTGCTAGAGAAATTCCTGTATATCATTGACAAGACACCATGAGCTACTCTTGCAGCTCGTCTGCACTGCTCAGAGAACTTCATATCTGCCTGCACAATTACCCCCAGGTCCTTTTCATTCTCTACCACTGTCAGTGTAGTACCACAGAGTTGATACGTTGCTCTGGGGTTGCTGTTTTCCATACGTAGTACTTTACATTTGTCAATTATCATTATCAGCCATATGGTGCAAGCCTGAGGCTTTTGCTGCACCAGGAAAAAAAAAAAAAAAAAAAATTCCGAGTTACCGAGAGAGAGAGAGAGAGAGAGAGAGAGAGAGAGAGAGAGAGAGAGAGAGAGAGAGAGAAGGAAATCACCAAGAAAGAGAAGAATGATGATATCCAGCTCAGAACCCTTGGTGTGCCAAACCCATGTGAGCCCCTGGTGTTAAACTTCATTTGCTACCTCTCAGCCCATCTTCTCAACCTTTCCAGATCCTGTTGCAGCAGCATAGGACAGCATAGACGATACAAAGGTTGCCCTGCCAACCTTTATATCATCTGCAAACTTGGACATTAAGCTTGATATACCATCATCAATATTATTTATATAAATACAGAAAACAATAATAGACCCAACACTGAACCCTGAGTGACTCCACTAATAACATTAGTCCATGATGAGCAGTGTCCATTGATTACCACTCTGTCTTCTCCTCCTCAACCCCCCCTTTATCCATAGCAGCAATTTGCTTCCAATGCCACACTGCTCCAATTTGTGCAGCAGTGTTACATGTGCAGCAGTATCAAAAGCCTTTCTAAGATCCAAGTATATAATATCAAAGTTATTCCCTGCATCCAGTTCTTTTGTGACTGTATCTTAGTATCCAATCAAATTGGTCAGGCAAGACTTTCCTTAAGAAAACCATGCTGTGTCAGTGGTATAACTGAAGTCTTGTCTAGATGATCCTACAGTGCTTCTTTAACCAGTGCCTCCATTAATTTTCCCAGAACAGAAGTTAAACTCACGGGTCTATAATTGCTTGTGTCAGCCTTTGATCCTCCTTTGTGAATTGGGGTGACATTTGCACATCCCCAGTCTGTGGGTACCTCCCCTGAGTCCAAGGAAGCTCTCATAATTATGGCTAAGGGTTTGCTTACTTCCGTTGCTGCCTCCTTTAATATAACTGGATAGATCCCATCCACCCCGGGTGCCTTTCTTGTGTTTATCTTCAACAATTTCTCCTTCACTTTACTCTCATTTATTACAAGATTCTCTAGCTTACTGCTAGAGTTGAATACACCTCTGGCTTTCCCCTCGCTAAATAACTCCTCATGTGTGAATGTCGATGCAAAATATTCATTTAGTTTGTTAGCTACCTGAGCAGGATAATCAACAGTTGTCCCATCGATATCAAGTGGACCAATCTGATTCATCCCCTTCCTTCTAGAGTTTACATAAGTAAAGAACTCTTTGCTGTTTTTCTTTGCATCCCTTGCCAAAGATTTCTCGTAATCTGCCTTCGCCTGCCTAACCTCCTTCGTAACTTGGTTACAGATCAACTTGTATCTATCATAGGCTTCTGTGTGATGTGTTAATTTGTATGTATCCCATGCATGTTTCTTCTCTGCCATATGCCTCATCAGTTCATCTGACATCCATTTTAGGCCTAAACCTTGAACAATATTTCTTAGTTGGTATGTAAAGCCTAGTAGCTTCCAAGATAAGTTCTTTGAATGCTTCCCATTTTGTATTTGCTGTTGGCAACATCATCAGTTGGTCCCACTGTATAGAATTTAAATACTGTCTCAGTCCATCGTAGTCGCCTTTACGGAAGCAATAACCCTTCCCTTTACCCCTAATGGTACTTACCTCTTTGAGTAAATCCCACTTCAGCACACTGTGATCACTGCCACCTAGTGGTTCCTTTATCTGCAGATTCTTAATGCATGAAGAATCACTACTGATAATCAAATCAAGAGTATTACTCCCTCTAGTTGCCTCCCGAACATGCTGATGTAGAAAACAATCATCCAATAACTCCACAAAAGCCTTGCTAATGTGTGAGTGACCAACCCACAAATTCCAGTCAATATCTGGAAAATTAAAATCCCCTATTATAAGACTCTGATTTACTGGCCCACTATTTCCCTGTACGGTTTCTTATTATACTCATCAGAGTCATTAGGCCTATAGCACACTCCTACTCTCAATTTTGATCTCCCAATGCTTATGTCACACCAAACTGACTTGACACTGCACTGTCCAGCGATGTCGAATGCCTTCACTTCCTTGGATCTTATGTGTTTCTTAACTTATAGCATAACCCCTCATCCCTTCCTATCCTATCTATCCTTTCTGTACACATTGTACTCCCCAAATTCCAGTTCTGCATTCCTTATCTCTGTGTGACTCCACGTCTCTGTTATCCCAACAATAACAGCCTTTGATGTTTTGAGCAATACCTCAAATTCATCAAATTTATTTACGAAACTCCTAGCATTGGTGTACATGCAAGTTTACATGCACCTGTTCCTATTCTTAGCTACCCTCATGCAACCCATGTGTTTACTTGTACCACAATGACTCCCATCAGTCTCTGAAATATCCTGCATCTTATTTTCCAGGCTTCTGCTCATTCCAATAGAAGCAGTGCAAGAATCACTTTCACCTGTGCCAGTGACTACTGTTAATCTATTAGTCCTTGTTTCTCCCCCAAGCTAGCAGTTTTCCTACCTGCCTAACACTGCCTCGATAGCATCAGCAAATATTCTTGCACCCTTTTTATTTAAGTGTATCCCATCCCTGTAGAAGCAGTCTCTCCTGTTAACAATTACAGACCAGGCTGAAAAAAATTCTACCCTTTGAGCCTTGCACAATCTTTCCAGGCCGAATTGATCGACAAGGCTCTCACCATATACTCCCTCCTATCATGTCTGGGCAGAATTGAAGACACTTTCAAATTCAACCCTAATTCACGGCTTTTTTTTTTCAACAGTGACCTGTACTTGTTAAGTAATTTTGCCTGTCTTCTACTCTTAATATCATTAATGCCAACGTGTACAACTATATCACCTTTTGTGCCCTTAAAAGATATTTGCTCTACAACGTCATCAACCTTTGCCCCTGGGAGACATACCCTGGTCCTGTTCCACCTATCCTTTTTACAAAGCATGTTCCCCATTTTCCTGACAATAAAGTTACCAACAACTACTAGTTCATGTGGGACCAGCGTATTCTGCCTTGGGGGTTGCCGCTGTGTTGCGTGATGACCAAGTGCAAGCTCTGGTGTTGATGTGGGCAGCTGAGAGCTTGATGGACCCCTTAATTTAGTTCCTTCGAGGGCATCCACTCTGTCCTTCAAGTTCTCATATAGGCCACTAACAATGCTGAGTTGTCACCTGATTTCGTTACGCTACTTGCATCGCGCACACACACAAAGACATCCCTCACGGCAATATCATGTCCCGTACCCGATTGCTCCACAAGCATCATGCAAGCAGTGCATTTTAAAAGGCACTCCCATTAGCTTGAGCCTTTTGCTTTGCTGCTCTGGTCTGAGTCATGATTTTGATTTAATTTCAATAAAATTAATTTCAGTACCAAATCATAACCTTAAATTGTATCCCAACACAGTTATAACGCTATATATATATTTTTCAGTATCAAGTATTATCTAAGAGTTCCATTTATATAACTTCCTTATCAAGTTATCTATTAATTAATTATGTTACATTTGTAATCTAAGTCTTTATATGTATTTAGTTAAAAGTACAATTTAATTGACAATGAAGTTTAACAAAATTAATAATTTTACTGATTAATTGACAATATTATATTATATACTGTACTGTACTAAGCTTAAGCTATCTAGTTCGGGATATAACATTGTGTCGTATAATGGCGGCAAGTTATGAATGGTAAATCTACGGATGGATGGATGGGCGAATCTACGGATAAATCTACGGCTGGATGGAATCTATCCAGTTATATTAAAGGAGATGGCAAAGGAAGTAAGCATACCCTTAGCCATAATTATGAGAGCATCCTTTGACTCGGAGGAGATCCCCACAGACTGGAGATGTGCAAATGTGTCCCTAATTCACAAAGGGTGACACGAGTAATTACAGACCAGTTAAACTTCTGTTCCAGGTAAAATAATGGAGTCACTGGTTAAAGATGCATTGCAGGATCATCTAGACAAGACTGCATCAATAATTCAGACACAACATGGGTTTGTTAAAGGGGAAAGTCTTGTCTCACAAATTTGATTGGTTATTATGATATGGTTACAAAGAAACTGGATGCAAAAAATAATTTTGATATCATATACTTGGATTTCAGGAAAACGTTTGACACTGTTGTGCATGGAAGACTACTGTACAAATTGGACCAGAATGGTATTAAGGGTAAGTTGCTACAATGGATAAAAGGATGATTGAGTGGGAGAAGACAGAGGGTGGTAATCATTGGGTGCTGCTCTTCATGGACTAATTCATGGACTTCATGGACTTCTTGCATCAAATGCCTCTACTAATGCTAATGCTAATGTTGTTAGTGGAGTCCCACAGGGTTCAGTGTTGGGTCCACTGTTGTTTTGTATATTTATCAATGATATTGATGAAGGTATATCAGGCTTAGTATCGAAGTGTGCAGATCATACAAAGGTTGGCAGGGTTGTTAATGACAGTAATGGCAGTGTGCAACAGGATCTAGAATTACTGCAACAGGATCTAGAAAATTTGGGCAGATTGACTGAGAAGTGGCAACTGAAGTCTAACATTGAAAAATGCAAAGTACTGCATATGGGTAGAAGTAACCCCGGAGAAACGTACCAACTGTGTGGTAATACACCTAAGGTGGTAGAAAACGAAAAAGACCTGGGAGTAATTGTGCAGTCAGATATGAAGTTTTCTGTGCAATACTGCCAGGGCAGGTCATGGGGTGTTGTCAATGATATACAGGAATTTTTCTTGCAGGGAAAAGGAGGTGATTGTCCCTCTGTATAAGGCAAGGTCAGGCCACGCCTTGAGTACTGCATGCAGGTCTGCAGGCCTGATTTTAGGAAGGATGTAGATTTGCTTGAGCGTGTACAGAGAAGGGCAACAAGATTGGTGAGGGGAATGAAGGGGATCCTCTTACCAGGAGAGGCATAAGTTCTGCAAATTGCAGTGGCTGGAGACTAGGCACCTGCGAGGTGATCTGATTGAGGTGTATAAGGCCTTGAATGGGTTGAGCACGCTGAATTCTAATGGGATTCTTCCACTTGTTTAGATTACGAACCTAAGGGGACATAAATTGAAATTGAGATAGGACAGATGTAGAATAGATGTGCGGAAATTTGCTTTTAGCCAGCGGGTGGTTAATTGCTGGAACAAAACTTCCATCTGTCGTGGAAGTTGATAGGTTAAATAAATTTAAGGACAAATATTTAGAGGGGATTGTTTTGTAATTTTTTTTTTTTTTTGGCTGATGCTGCATAAGCTCATACACTTGCTTTCTTGCATCACATACCACCACCACCATTACTACTACTATTATTTTTAAACACCAATTTCTTTCTATTCCATATATTTCCTAGACTGTACATTCATTTTGCAAGTCATTCAGTAGTAACTCATTTTATAATACAGTAGAGTCTCGATTTACTGGGATTGGATTAACCAAGACAGTTCAAGACTCCATATAAAAAAAATCAACCAGAAATCATAAAATTCAAGTAATAACTAGAATAGGTATAAGCAGATGTTTTGCAAGTCATAAATAAACGACAAGAAGTGGCGTTATAATTCATCATTGGGATATAATGTACCTATTATCTTGAAACCCCTGCTGTCTTCACACCTGCCACTCAAAAAAATAAATAAAAAGAAAAAAAAGTTGTTTGCTTTAGTGCGTTGCATCAATTCTTGTGTTCTGTTGCACTGCAAAAAGACAAGTTTTGTTATTTATGTCAGGGATGTCAACTTTTTTAATAGTAAATATATTTTTTTTTGTCTAGAAATCACCAAAATGATGGGTAAACACAATAGTTGCACTTTCAGTTAAACAAAAACTTGAAATTATTCAAAAGTTTGAAAATGGTATCCTTTGAATCTTTAAAGAACATAATGTTGGTGACCAAACCATATACAACATTATAAAAAATAAATGGAAGCTATTTGATTTAAAATGGACATCATAAAAATTAAAGGGAAGTATAGTTATTGGACACGCAAATAGTGCTTATTAAATTTTATTTTTTTTTATCTATTGCCATACTTTTTACTAGATTGCTGAACAATTTTTGACACAGTAAGTTCTCACTTATGCAACTTTGGACTTATGTAAATTTTTTTTCACCCATTTTTTTTTTTTTTTTTTGGATTGTAAAATTTAAAACAAAAAATAATAAGCAATCAATAACGATGATCACGGAACGCACAAATTGCACAAGTGAGATTCGGAGTAACAAGCAAAAAAATAGGAAAAATAGAGAAGATTCTTATTTTTTTATGACTGAAATTTCAGTGGGGGGGGACACATTTCACCATAATAATGTAAAAACCCCCAGAATTCCAGCTATTGATATTATTGCAAATCGAATAAGATAGAGTTCACTACCCTGTTATTATAGATTGTGCTAACAGAAAAGACCAATGAACCAGACCAATACACACATTTCGCCATAATAATGTAAAAAAAAACCCAGAATTCCAGCTATTGATATTATTGCAAATGCAATAAGATAGTTTACTACCCTGTTATTATAGATTGTGCTAACAGAAAAGACCAATAAACCGGAAAGTGCAAATTATTTTTATTGTTTTTATGGTAGTGACCTCCAGAAATGTGCTTTAGCAATGAGCCCGTGGGATGATAATAGTGAGTTTTTGCCTTAAACCTGTGAAGTTCTTTAAATCTACCAACAAAAGGAAAACGATCGATTTGAATCAGGAAATTAAAATAATAAGGATGTATGAAAATGTTCAAACGTTAACAAGTATCACACCGAATTCAGATTTGTCAATAATAATATAGTAGCAATATGTTATTAGTCATTCCCAAATTACCTAAAAGTCAGCTTATGTAAGAGGCCCTGGAACATATCTCTTACGTATGTCAGATACTTCTGTATTTTTGGATTAACTGGGAAATCGATTATCCTGGGTTTTTTTTTTTTTTTAACCATCTATTCCGGAAAATCGAGAGCCTACTGTACTTAGTAGTTCAGTATTATGTATTTAATTATTAAGCTGATATGATTGCAGAAATTATATCACACCTTCCAGTTAAAAAATTGGACGTTGTAATGCCTGTTGTAATGTACAGGAAAAGAAATTCAAACTAATGACCTTTATTTCTTAGGCATGCTACTTGCTAGACCAACTGGCAGCACAAGTTTGCATTTTTGCTTAATATCAGCAGCTGTGACTTTGTAGAGATTATAGGTATCAGTGCTATTGTATTATCTAATAAGAATATTCGAATGTGATTTCCAACAATATTTTTTGATTAATTTATCAAAAAGCATACTTAGTTAACTATACAATCAAAAGCTTTCCAAGAATTTACATTGTTAAAATTAAAATTTTATCTCTGTTGGTGTGACTACATTCAATTATGCTGTTGGTTCTTCTGGAACACAAATTGCCTCTGAATTATTTTTGTAAACTATTTATATAGCATTAATTTCATATTTAATGCAGCATATCAGTGCAGTCCTCTTTTATTGTATTCATTATTTTCTTGTTTTGAGTAATTTTTGGTAGCTTGACATATAAACAGATTTTACTTTCAGTTGAGTTCAAAACTTCTGTTATAATAAAATTAATTTTTATATTGTGGATTTTTATTTCATTTTTTGGCAGATCAAAAATGGAGAAAAGCGATGGTATGCATTAAAAGATAAGAAGTTAAGAAAAAGGGCAAAAGGTCAAATATTGCTAGAGATGAATGTCATATTTAATCCTGTGAGTATTATTAGAATTTATTCTGTTTTTGAGTGATACTAAAATTTATAATTAAAGATAAAAGAAACCCTTAGTCGGTGTACAATCCTTAAACATAGTAATTAAAAGATGATTTCGCTCCTTTTAGCCGCATATCTTATAGTTCGTGGAAGTTCATTTATAGTTCAGTATTGAAGCAATCACAGCAAGTGAGATAAGTAAGATATCATTATATATTATAAGTAAAATATCAGTTCCACAGTCAAGGCTCTTTTGTCATATGAGGTCTGATCAAAATATTAAGGATGAGTAAATGTAGGGTAAGGGACATTAGATTATTGTTTAAAATTGCTTCCTGCTCCACTAAATCAGTAATTAGTATGTGTTGAAGTCCAGATGCATCTTATACCTTTGCTGTAACTGTAATAAATATGAAAGTTAAAATGTATGCATCAAATTTTGGAAGAAGAATTGAGTGGCAATCGTCTAAATGTTAAAAATTATATTTGGTGATGATTGTTTAAAAGGCTGTTGTTTATCTAGATAGAAAACATTAAAATCTGTCAAAGATGTCCAACATTCAGATCAGCCCTTACTTTGGAGCAGTGATGGAACGGTTGCTTAAAGTGAGTAAAAAAAAAAAAAAAGTGTTCTGTTTGATGATTAAACCATCTTCTTTAGGGTAGCTAGTGCCCTGTTTGTATGGTAAATATTTTTAGTGTGCATATTGATTAATATCTGAAGAGTATTTAATGTTACAAATGTAATCCCACTATTTGGTGGCAAGGTGTTCCTTACCTTGTTATATTTTAACAAATTTCAGTAGTTTTTGTAGCAGTTTACTTTCATTATATTGTTAGGCCTAACTATTCAATAACTGCATGGCCTCATTTCACAGCTATGTACATATTCTTTAATTGATCTTTCACCTAAGCCCTACTGATATTAGGAAAGTTTTGTTTTAGGAAATAACCCAGTTTAAATTTAAGATAAATTTCAGTTAATCACTCTCATAGTATCTGCCTTCCTAGTGTTCATTCTTATTTCTTTGAATATCCTTATTCTCTGTAAATTGGAACCAGAGATCTCTTACTATGTGAGGTGATTCCTCTTCAGCATCTAGTAGATGCTGAAGAGGAATACTTTCATTGTGTGTGTTTTATCTGCATTTCTGCCAATTGCAGCATATCTAGAAGAGCCTGTATTAGCATTAGAGGCACATGATGTAAGAAAGCAGCAAGCCATCAGCTAAAAAAAAAAAAAAAAAAACCTTCACCCATCCATTCACTCTAAAACTTTGTGTAGTTCAGCCTTGAATTTATTTAAGCTGTGAATTTCCACAGTGACAGAAGTTCGTTCTGGCAATCAGCCATCCACTGGCTAAAGGCAAATTTCTGCACATCTATTCTACAGTTGTCTTTCCTCAATTTCAAGCCAATGCGCCATTAAAAACCAAACCAACCAACCTCAATTTTAATTTATGCCCCCTTGAGTGAAGAATCTGAGCAAGAGGAGGAATCCCATCAGCTTGCTCACACCATTCAAGGCCTTATACACCTCAATCACAGGTGTCTCTTCTCCAGACTGCAATTTGCAGAACCTAAGCCTTTCTTGGTAAGCAACCCTTTGTCTCACTCACCGATCTCATTACTGTTCTATGTACTCGTTCCAGCAGCTCTACATCATTTCCTAAAATGAGGCCTCTAGACCTCTATGCAGTACTCAAGGTGTGGCCTAACCATTACCTTATACAAGGGGACAATCCTTATCCTTGTTAGCAAAATTCCTATATATCATTGACAAGACCCCCATGAGCTACTCTTGCAGCCTTTTTGCACTGCTCAGAAAACTTCATATCTGACTGCACAATTACCCCCAGGTCTTTTTCATTCTCCACTACCCTGAGTGGAGTACCACACAGTTGATATGTTATTCTGGGGCTACTTCTACCCATATGTTAAACTTCAGTTGCCACCTCTCAGCCCATCTGCTCAACTTTTCCAGATCCTGTTGCAGTAGCATACTGTCATTAACAACCCTACCAACCTTTGTGTCATCTGCAAACTTGGACATTAACCCTGATATACCTTTATCATTGATAAATACAGAAAATAGCAATGGGTCCAACACAGACCCCTGGGGGAACACCACTCTTTCTTCTCCCACTCAACCATCCCTTTTTCCATAGCTGATGCAACTTGCCTTTAATGCCATACCTCCAACTTGTACAGTAGTCTTCCATCATCATTCTTCTGTTTCTTGGTGCTTCCCTTCTACTTCTTTCTCAGGTTAACTCAATTTTTTTTTTTTTTTTTTGGCTGGTGCAGCATACCCTTCAGGCTTCCTTGCACCATATGGCTAATAATAATGTGCAACAGTATGAACTGTAACTATGGAATTAGCATTAGCATTAGTAGAGGCATTTGATGCAAGAAAGCAAGCTTATGCAGCATCAGCCAAAAAAAAAAAAAAAAAAACCCACTTCCACTTCACCCCTCTGTTCGTTCAAAATACCTGTCCAGCTGAGCCTTAAACTTAACCTCCACCACAAGGGATGGAAGTCTGTTCCACCAACCAACCACCCGCTGGCTAAAGGCAAATTTCCGCACATCTATCCTACATCTGTCTTTCCTCAATTTGAATTTATGCCCTCTCAGGTGATTTTTCTGAGCTAGAGGAAGAATCCCATCAGCATTGAGCATGCTTAAACCATTCAAGGCTTTATACACCTCTATCAGATCACCTCGCTGGTGCCTAGTCTCCAGACACTGTAATTTGCAAAACTTAAGCCTTTCTTCGTAAGAGCACCCCTTTGTTCCATTCACTAATCTTGTTGCCCTTCTCTGTACTCGTTCCAGCAGCTCTACATCTTTCTTGAAATGAGGCCTCCAGACCTGTATACAGTACTCTAGGTGTGGCCTGACCATTGCCTTATACAATGGAATAATCACCTCCTTATCCCTGCTGGAAAAATTCCTGTATATCATTGACAATACTCCATGAGCTACTCTTGCAGCCCGTCTGCCCTGCTCAGAGAACTTCATATCTGCCTGCACAACCACCCCCAAGTCCCTTTCATTCTCTACCACTGTCAGTGTAGTACCACAGAGTTGATACGTTGCTCTGGGGTTGCTGTTTCCCATGTGTAGTACTTTACATTTGTCAATGTTAAACTTCATTTGCCACCTCTCAGCCCATCTGCTCAACCTTTCCAGATCCTGTTGCAGCAGCATAGTGTCAGTAGTGTCCTTGACAACCCTGCCAACCTTTGTATCATCTGCAAACTTGGACATTAAGCTTGATATACCATCATCAATATCATTTATAAATACAGAAAACAATAATGGACCCAACACTGAGCCCTGAGGGACTCCACTAATAACATTAGTCCACGATGAGCAGTGTCCATTGATTACCACTCTCTGTCTTCTCCCCCTCAACCACCCCTTTATCCATAGCAGCAATTTGCCTCCAATGTCAGACTGCTCCAATTTGTGTAGCAGTCTTCCATGTGCAACAGTATCAAAAGCCTTTCTAAGATCCAAGAATTGTGGATATTGTCCCCATCTCTAAATTTTGCACTTACTCTGCTAGTTTTCATTCCTCTAATACCAATAGTACTTCAAATGTCAGCTCTAACAGAAGTATATTCAGTCACTTAGATGATCTAAAGCTCTTTTTCGGTGAAGTGAATTCCTCAGAAAATGTTGTGATGCTATGACTACTGCATCAAGCAAACAATTCCAAAACTTTTGAGATCACTTGTCAAAAATGTCATTTGAAATGTTAACTCTGCAGTGCAGTAACTCAGTTTTCTAGGTTTTTATGAATGGTAAATTACTATAAATAGTAATCTCATTAGAGCTATGAATCAGTTACTGCAAAAAGTAAAACCCATTTCAAATGCACAGTATGAATTCTAATTATGAATCTTTGGCTTATCTAGAATTTTTCTAGTTCCAACATAACTGATGATTGTAGATCTAACATTTCACCTTGTTTGTGTGCCTGCTGCTCCTACAATGTTTTTAGTGCAGTCTGTAAATGCTATGTTGCTGTTGCCTCAACTTTCTATCTGATGATGTTTTTGCACACCAGAATTCTGGTTCTCACATCTGTCTAAGTGCTGCTTCACATTTCCTTTTACTGTTGACCTTCTGAAAGTTTCTCATACGGCACTGATTTCTAATCAGTTGTCATCTAATCTTTAATCTGTATCATTTTGGATGGATCTTGCTGTTAAAATCTCGTATCTTTCATATCAGCTAAATAGAATTGAGTTCAGTGTGTCTGCAGAAGAATTCTGCAAAGAATTCTTTCAGGGTGAGAAGTTTCACCAGGACATTAAAGACATTGGAATGAGGTACCAGGGGAGGTGGAATGTCAACATTGATGACTGTCTATTGCTAGATGCTGAAGAGGAACTGTAAAGTATAAAGATCTGTAAGAAAAGGAAATTAAACAAATTTGATCCATTAACATTTTATCACACTGATGATGTGTGATAAAACCTTTTTAGTGTTTTTAACATGTATTTAAATATAAATGTCTAGTAAAGGTAGCATTTTGTTATAATTTTGTGTATAAATTCTTAAAAATTAAACATTTATGAAAAAGCAATTTCTTTCTCAATTTTTTGAAGAACCATGACATGATGGAAAAAAACGAAAGTCAATTTTGAGATCAGTATTAGAAAATGATTCAGAAACACCCTTTTCTGAGTAAACATCAGTGCATTTTTTTCAAAAATGCATAGTAGTTTTATTCATGCATATTATTATGTAGGCTGTTCAAGATTTAAAAAGTGAAATACATTTAATTTTGATGCCAAGAAGGCATAAAATTCATCGTACAGTAGACTCTCGATTTTCCGGAATAGATGGCAAAATAAAAATCCCGGATAATTGATTTCCCAGTTAATCCAAAAATACAGTAAGTTCGCGACATACATTCCAGGACTTTTTACGTAAGTCAAGTTTTACCTAACTAGAGAATGACTAATAAAATATTGCTCCTATATCCGTGATATGCCAAAATTACAAAAACCACATAATATCCTCAGAAGAATGAAGGAAAATAGTTATATATATTTTTTATGTATTAGATATATATACAGTGGATTCCGGTTATTTGGGCCACCGGTTAATTGGGGCAGCCGTTTATTTAGGGCAAATGTCAAAAAACAGAAACCAATCGAGAAAATAGCCAGGGTTTACTTCGCTTAATTGGGACATCATGCCGTTTAATCCGGGGAGGAGACCGCAGCACTGGAGATTACCCTACGATTGTCTCAGACGGTACCACGTGGTTCGGTTGGAATTCTGGAGGTCACAACCATAAAACAATAAAAACAATTAGCAGTCACCAGTTTATTGGGCTTTTCTGTTAGTGAAATCTATCAGTAAACTTGATCTTACTGAATTTGCAATAATACTGACAGCTGGAATTCTGTTGGTTATTATGGTGAAATGTGTTTACACTTCCATGAAACCTTCAATCATATAAAAAAATTTAATTTTCTGATCTTCTCTTCATTCCTATTTTTAAAGCTCTGTAACTCGTTACTCCGTTCTCACTTGCAATTTGTGTGTACTGTGTTCTTTGTTATAGGTTGCTTATCTTTTTACTGTTGTAAATTTTAACCCCCACCCACAAATATCAGTGAACAGAGATGTCAACTAGTTCGTATGTACATATTACAGTACGTATTAACTATTCTGATTATCACGTATATTCTTCCGATTTTCACGTATCATTTAATTTTAATTGGTAAGGTAATAAAGGGTAAATTTGTACTTAATATATCTTTGTTTTTATAGCCTGTGGATAATATTCCTCCTATTTTCGCTAATTAGAATCGCTGTTTAATAGAATTAAAATTCAATTCACAAACGTGATCACAAAGACCGGCGCTTACTGCACATCGTATAAGGAACAGTACTTTACTATGTTGAGTTCGTCGTAACGTGATTTGATTGTACAGTGAATCAAATCTCAAATGTAAAGCGGGGATCCATTGTATTTTTACCTATTTATGTGAAACTTTGGATAATTGGGGTAGCCGCTTAATCGGGCCAAAATGCACTAGTCCCGATGTGTCCCAAATAACTGGAATGGACTGTATATAGAAAAATAATTATACATTTTTAATTAGTTCAATTAAAAACTTTATCTGGGGACAGTGGTGAAGTTGTTGGAGTGGCACATATGAAAAGAACGCATTAAAGGAAGAAATTGTACAGTAAAAATTGATATGGATTTTATATCCCTGGTTATTATAGTTGACTTCATTGGTGCCAATCCCTTCACTGCTTCTCGTATTCTGTCTTTTTCCTTTATTATTGTGTTCACTGTTAACACTGACAAATCTAAATTCTGCGCGATACTTGTTCATGTTTGACCATTTTCAAACATCCTTATTTTAATTTTCTGATCCGAATTGATCGCTTTCTTTTTTTTTTTTTGATAGATTTAATAGTACCGCTGTCAATAATCTCTTAGTTGGCACCTTGATAACAGTCAAAATGAAATTTTATGTAAAGAATTGCACAGGGTTAAGGCAAGCTCACTATTATCACCCCATGCGAGCTCACATTTTACTAAAACACATATCTGGAGGTCACTACCATAAAACAATTTGCACATTCTAGGTTATTGGACTTTTCTGTTACTGCTATTCATTATAAATGGGTAGTAAACTCGATCGTATTACATTTGCAATAATACCATTAGCTGGAATTCTGTGGGATTTTACGTTATGGTGAAATGTGTGTCCCCTTCACTGAAATCTTCAGCCATATAAAAAAAAAAAACCTAAATAAATTTTAAAAATCTTCTCATCATTCCTATTTTTAAGCTTGTGACTCCATATCCTGCTTGTGCAATTTGTGTGTGCCATGATTGTCTTTATTGATTGCTTATCATTATTATTCTGTTTTAAATTTTACAATCCTAAAAAATAAAAATTGAGTGAAAAAAAAATTAACGCAAGCCCGAAGTTGTGCAAGTCAGGGACTTACTACAGTACAGTATACCTAATAATGTTCAGCAACCTACGTAAAAAATATGGTGAAAGATAAAAAACTTACCATGCACTATTCGCGTGTCCAATACGATGCTTCCCTTTATTTTTTACGATGTCGCGTATAGTTTGGTCACCAACATTATAATGGTTCATTAGAGATTTAACGGATGCACCGTTTTCAAACATTTGAATAATTTCAAGTTTGTTTAATTGAAAGCACAACTCGTTTGTGTTTACCCATCATTTTCTTATTTCTGAACAAAAAAATTTTTCCATTATCCCTGACATAAATAGCGAAACAATTTTTCTCTTTGTGGTGCGACAAACAGAACAATTGAAGAGACGCACTAAAACAAACTAAACATTTCTTCTCTCTCTCTCTCTTTTTTTTTTGCGTCGGGTGTGAAGATGGTGGGGATTGCAAGATAATTTCCCAATGATGACTTTATAACGCCCTGCTTTTCGCTTATTTACAATTTGCAAAACATCTGTGTATTCCTATTCTAGTTATTACTTGAATTTTATGATTTCTGGTTGGTTTTTTTAATTTGGAGTTTTGAAGTGTCCCAGATAAACTGATTCCGGTAAATCGAAAGTCTGCTGTTATTTCATTGCATTTTATGCCTTCTTGGTAGAAGGCTGAAGGGTACGTTGGATTGTACAACAGTAAATTTGTATTGTAGTACATCATTTAGAAATGTGAACTAGACTTTTGGCTATAATGCACTGGAGGAACACTCTGGTACACTTTTGTCAAATATATATTAATAAGACAACACAATTGTATTGTATGTATCATTACAAAACTAGAGGTGGGGTATGGTGGGGTAAACTAGAGGTGGGGTATGGTGTCAGCTGCGTTCCCAGCAGTCAATTTGAGATGAGCTACAAAGACTACAAAGTATCATTGTGTGTAAACAGTAAATATCTCTCGCATGTGCGCGCTCGCACCTAAATTAAGTGAAAATAATTGACCTAGGTGGACCATAGGAGTACGAATAAAAATGGAAGATACTGAAACAAATCTACTCAGTCCCATAATAAATCATAGTTTATGAATTTTATTTATGTTTTAACTTTACATGTTTTAAAATACTATCTTTTAATAATTATAGTTATATGGAAGTTTCTATTTTATACCATTTTTTAAAATTTATCTTTTATGCAGCTCAGAGCAAGCATAGTTACACTCAATCCCAAAGAGACAAAGTATATGCAAAAAGACCAGAAGTTCAAGACTGCGGTTTGTATAATTTTCATTTATAGGTACATAATGAATTTAGAATTATGTTGATTAAGATTTTTTTTTTTTTAAAGAAAACTGTTTATACCCTAACATAAACACAGATATGAAAAGTTTACTAGCCATTTGACACAAATATTATCATTAGCCATATCTTGTAGTCATGTTGATTTAAATGAGATCACAGTCAATTCAAATACATGCTCTCTGTATTTCCATATTGCCAACTTCACTGTCTTTGAGTTGAGAGAAAAAGTAACCTCACCATGCCTTATTGTGCTTTTTTATTTATGAAGCATACTGGCTTGTTAATCTTTAAGGAAAGCATGCATTAATGAAGAATGTTTGAACATAAAACTAGATAGCATAATACGTATCACTGCATTTAGGAATCTATTAGATAGTGTAGTATTGACAATTAATTAAATAAATTTATTAATCTTATTAATTTCCATTGTTAATTTCAATAGCATACTCCGGGCTAGAGTAGCAAAGCAATGGGCACAAAGTAGCAGGAGTGCTGACTCGGGGGAGAACCGAGTGGGGGGGGGGGCAATTCTCCAATGGATCACAGCCTAAAAAAATGTGCCACTTGTGAAATGTTTGCAGAACTTTCTGGAACAGGACATGATCTAGCCAAGAAAGATGTCTTTGTGTGCTAGGTGCAGAGTGTCAAGAAATTGGGCACCAGCTCAGCATTCTGATGAGCACTTATTGAGCATTTGAAGTGTTGGGTGGATGCCCTTGAAGCTATTAAAATGAAGGACCATTAGGCTCTCAGCTGCCAAACTCAATGCCAGAGCTCTCTTTTGCATCAGTCAACACAGAGACAATCTCCAAGGCAGAATGCACTGGTCCACAGGAGTTATTGTTGGTGACTATTGTCAGGGAGATGGGTAATATATTGTGCAAAAAGGATAGGTGGAATAGGACCAGAGTATGTCTGCCAGGGGCAAAAGTTGATGTTGTCGAATAGATAGTCTTTTAAGGGTACAAAGGATATATTGTATACGTTGGCACTAATGAAATTAAGAGTAGGAGATCTGCAGATTTACTTAACAAGTAGAGGTCAATATTGAAAAGAAGCTGTGAATTAGGGTTAAATTTGAACACATCTGAAATTTTGCCCAGACACGATAGGAGGGAGTATATGATTAGAGCCTTGTCAATCAATTCGGCTCTGCATGAATTGTGCAAGGCTCATGGGGTAGAATTTTCTCAGCGTGGTCTGTGCTTGTTAATAGGAGACTGCTTTTACAAGGATGGGACACACTTAAAGAGAACAAGTGCAAGAGTGTTTGCTGATTCTGTTGAGGCAGTGTTAGGTAGGTTGGAAAACTGCTAGCTTGGGGGGGGTGTTCACAGACTAAAAGGTTAATAGTAGCCACAGGCAGAGGTGAAAGTGATTCTTGCATGGAGGGTGGGATGTTGGGGCTTTCAGGGACTGGTGGGGGGAAGTCATGAAACAAATACATGGGCTGTGTTCAGGTAACCAAGAATATAAATAGGGCATGTATACTTGCATGTAGACCAATGCTAGAAGTATAGTAAATAAATTTGATGAATTTGAAGTGCTGGGAAAGACATCAATGGAAGATATTGTTGGGATATCAGAGACATACTGTCACATAGATATAAGCAGTGCAAAATTGGAATTTGGGGAGTACAATGTGTACAGAAAGGATAGGCAGGATAGGAAGTGAGAAGGGTTATGCTGTTAAGTAAGAAAAACATAAAATCTAAGGAAGTGCATCCAGTTGACATAGATGAACAGTGCAATGTTGAGTCAGTTTGGTGTGACATAAGCACTGGGAAAGCAAAAATGAGAGTAGGAGTGTGTTATAGTTCTTATGACTGTAATGAGTATAATGAACAATTGTACAGAGAAATAGAATGAGCCAGTAAATTAGATTGTCTTATAATGGGAGATTTTAACTTTCCAGATATTGACTGGAACTTTTGTTGTTGGTCACTTGCACACTAGCAAGACTTTTCTAGATTTATTGGAATTGCTACCTTCTGGTAAAAATGATCCTAAATATTCCAGGCAAGCTGATAGGTGTATGATGTGATCCTCATCATTCATGCAGAAAGCCTGTTCATGATCTTCTTTTGGCTTGAATGAAGCAGTTCACTTGTTTCTTCTTTTGCTCTTAATTCCAGTGCACCTCACATCCATATACTGAGGTCATTACTATTAGTTGCATTGAAGAATTTGTATGTGCAAATTTATTTTAGCAAGTTTTCAAATTGTCCCCTTCCCATTTTGGAATTTGATTATCGCAGCAACCTAAACTAGAAGGATGATTTTGACATTGTCAGAGACATTTCTACTGCCACAGTTGTACAAGGAAGCTTGAAATGTAACAAGTATCAAGTCATTCTTGGCATTTTAATAATTTCTGATAGTTTGTTTTTCTGGTCTGGTTGAGTTTTCTCTTTTGCCCAAAACTGCTGAGTTCAGAACTTCTCTTTCTGGTAAAGCTTTTTAAATATTCTTGACAGGAAAGTCCTGACAGCAGGGTCATTGTTATTAACAAAACTGTGACCCAATATTTTAGAAGAGGACAAAAAAGCAGAAAGTACACAGCAGTATCTTTTTGAAGCATTCAAGCTCAAGTTATGTCTAATAGGATATCCATAGAGAAATCCAGAGGCAGAAAAACATTAGGTAAACTAATGTTTAAAAGCATGTACTGATCAGTAACCCTATGGCTGCATTTTAATATATTTTGTATTTTTCTATAATATGTATTTTGCTAGTGGAATTTAATTTCTAATGCAGCGTGTACTTTATAAAACCTATTTCTGAAAAAGCTACTTTTTTACCTCATGTTTTTTTGGGTAGCAGGGAACCAATCCTGCTGTTTGTAAGAAAGAAACCTGTGTTTCACTTGTTTTGGCCTGAAAAATCTCCTGCTCACAAATTTCTGATCGCCAGCATTTTAAAACTGCAAAAATTGGCAACTATGCAGAAAAGACAAAAGTAATGGCCCAACAAGCTCTTTGTACTTTGGCAAGTGCATCATAAATATTATTTCTAACTTCAGTGCAGTATAGTATAAATTTTGTACATTAGTAATTCTTTGCATATCATAAAATATTATAATCATAAGTATAACAATAGTTTTTAATTATGGAGTATATGATTGGAGATACTATCCCTGAGCAAGATGATGAGGAACATACATTGATGAAATGGCTGAATCATGCTTACGCTGGGGTAAATGATGAAGATCCCTTCAGTCTGATTGAACTCTGTAATGCAGTCCAGTGAATAAAGAACAATAAATCTTCAGGGATGGATCTCATTCAAGGAAAGCTCATTAAACAAGTTCATCACCTGATACCAGGGATCCTTCTTGAAGTCTTCAATAGTTGCATGTGTGACAGGGTCTTTCCATCACCATGGAAAGATGCCTTATTAAAGCTGATATTAAAGGAACCATCTAGGCTAAAGAATGATCCATGATCTTATTGGCCTATTGCCCTCCTCCCTGGATTAGGAAAGGTGTTTGAAAAAATGCTGGCAAGACGGATTCCTGATTATACTGAAAGGGGGGAAAAAAAAAAAAAAACCCAACCTGTTTTGGCAGACAGTATGGGTTTAGTCCGGTCGTGGAACAGAAGGCGCGCTTTTGGCATTGCGGAACTGTATATTAGGCTTAAACAGTAATTATGTCCTTGGAATCTTTATTGACTTTGAGGGAGCTTTTGACTCCATTTAATGGAACAACTTTCTTATGATATTACAACTTGCAGGCTGTTCAACTAAGATCTTTAGGGTGGTAAAGGACAACTTCATGCCCCATACAGTGACTGTTAAGTCTTCAGTTGGTTCCATTGTATGAGAAGTGACCAGGGGATGCCCACATTTTTGGACCACTAATGTGGAACCTAGTTTTAGAGGACTGGTTGCATAGGGACTTTGAGCATACAGAGATGGTGGCATGTATTGATGATCTTGTGCTGCTTATTGAAGGAAATTCATGGATGCAACTAGAAACCAGGTCACAGCAGGTTTTGCTTGAACTTAATAACTGGTTTAGATTACATATCAGGACCTAAAACAAGGACAACTGTCATCAAGGGTAACTTTTTGGATAGAAGACCCCCAGTTGTGAGAATGAAGGGGGTTGATCCTAAAATCGGCAAGGCAATTAAAATATCTAGGTATTATGCTTGTTGGAGCTTTGACTTTCAACCTGCATGTTACATATCTATCAGAGAAGGTGAGGAATTTTATTGGGATGATTACTCAAATCACTAGGGTTGGCTGGGGAATAAAAGGTAAGGCACTGAACTTGCTATGTGTATTTATCCCCATAGTAACGTATGGTGCACCAATTTGGTTTGAGCATGTAAGTGGAAAAGTATTTACTAATAAGCTCAGTTCCATTCAAAGAGTAATGCTGCTTTGGATGTGCATGGCACGCAGAACTGTGTTGACCCCAGCTTTGCAGTTTGTGACTGGAACAGTGCCTATTGATCTGTATTTGGTTTATTGTGCGTTGGCCTACTCCATCCACCGTGGCATTCCCCGTTCGTTACTGAATATAGAAGTGGACATTTTGGCAGATCCCAGGAAAGAAAAGGCAAAAATCTGGGATGCTCTGGTAAATGTCGGGCAGGAGAATTCGAATGTTTGTGATAAAGGATGGATTACACAAATTTTTCGGAGATATAAGAAATACAGCCTCAATAAAGTTTAAATGATTTGCACCAAACTTACAAGCCATGTTCTTATTGACTAGTCATATTTCAGTTAATGCAAATTTGCACGATTTACAGGGATTGCTGAAAGATCTAGTTGTGTAATTGAGGCGAAAGGGAATTGTGGGAACATTATGTACAACTGTGAGGAGCACAGCGATCTAGTTGTTAGCATTAGTAGAGGCACATGATGCAAGAAAGCAAGCTTATACAGCATCAGCCAAAAGGGAAAAAAAAAAAAAATTCCCATTTCACTGATCCATTCATTCCAAATGTTTGTCTAGTTCTGCCTTGAATTTATTTAAGCAATCAACTTTGCACAACAACAGATGGAAGTTTGTTCCAGCAATCAACTACCCACTAGCTAAAGGCAAACTTCCACATATTTATTCTACAACTGCCTTTCCTCAGTTTGAATCTATGCTCCCTCAGGTTTGTAATCTGAGCAAGAGGAAGAATCCCATCAGCATTGAGCCTGCTCAATCCATTTAAGGCCTTATACACCTCAATCAGATTGCCTCGCAGGCGCCTAGTCTCCAGAAGCTGCAATTTGCAGAACTTAAGCCTTTCTTCATAAGAGCACAACTTTTTTCCCCTCACCAGTCTTGTTGCCCTTCTCTTTACTCGTTCTAGCATCTCTATATCCTTCCTAAAATGAGGCTTCCAGACCTGTGTGCAGTACTCAAGGTGTGGCCCGACTATCCCCTTAGACAAGGGGATAATCACCTCTTGGTCCCTGGCAGGTTGAATTGGTATCTCAGGTGAGTAATCTCAATTTTATGGCAGAAGGCTGCGAGATGATTCTAGTTGATGAACAGGAGAACAGATATAGCAGTTGCTGCAAAGGGTTGGAAACCCTTTGCAACTAATATAGCAGATAATACTAACAGATATAGCAGTTGCAAAGCATAATACTAACAGATGTAGCAGTTGCAAAGGGTTTCCAACCCTTTGCAACTGCTATATCTGTTAGGTGGAAGACTTGGATTGGTAATGCAGTATGGGTAATGCCAGATTACCTAAAGTTCTGTGGAATCATTCTGAAAGTCTTTGCTTTGGTGGAGTCATGAGTCTGCCATATCCAGAGCAACTCCAGCTCCTTATGCTGGCATTTCTGTTCTCAACAGCTCCTTGTGCTTCTGGCTTTCCAACAGACATCTGAACAGATGTAGCTCTTTGCGATGAAGTTTGTACTTTGTCTGAAATTTAATTATATGTATATTTATTTTTATGTAATTTGATTATTCTCAGTTTTTTTCATATGTATCTGTTTTGGTAGTTTTTCTCCTCCCTTTACTTGGCCAAACAGGAGAGGGAGTACATTATAGTACTGCTAAATTGTGTATATACATTCAAAATACTGATTAAGCCACCCACCACCCAAACCATAGCTTATGTGGGTTGACTCATCTCAATTCTAACTTTAGCTGTGTTTAAAACATTTTAACAACTAGAACAACTTTCAAAGTTTTAACACAACTCAATTTTTGGAGAGCAATCATGCCAATTGGTCCTAGTCACGAGGAATTAGACTTTGGACAATCATTGCACATCCCACCCACCCTAATGGACTAGTTTTCCATCCCTGCCACTGGGAGGTGGGCTCTACTATCTAACTTTTAACTGTTCTCTCCTTTTAAATACAGAAACAACAAGATTGTTAAAGGAAGTATATTTGCACCTTTCTATGAATGTGCTCCATAGGAATTGTTGTTCCAATCCTCCTAAAGACAATTCTAGTTGACTCCTAATGTCAACATAGCTGTTACACTGAAACATTATATGAGCTGATGTCTCCTCTTCTCCACAAGTACAATTTTCGATATCTTCTAGGCCTAGCTGGAAAAGCCTCTTTGCCAACCCATGGCTTGTTATTAGAAAGGCTGCATTTACCCTAAACTGCTGCCAGGGTTTCTTTCTCACCTCCAAGATATCTACTTTGGGTAAGAACATGTACGTTACTCACCCCTTCTCTGAGATCTTCCATCTCCTTTGCCAGACCTGTACCAATTCACTCAGAATTCTTTTCTTCTCTTCCTTGACATCTTGTCTTGTATACAGCCTTTCTTTATCTGGACATGAACTTATGTTCAAAATTTACCTCAAATTATTTCTAGTGCAACACAACAATGCTGATAAAAATGATTTGCAGATCTGCCTGTAATCTGCCAGAGAGCACTTGTAATGCCTGTGTTGAAACTGTTTGGCATGTTCTAGTAATGGATAAGAGAGCGAATCTTTGAGCTTGCATAATATACTTTTTTGACTACAGAATTTTTTATCCTGTGAACCCAAGCTATAGCATAGGAAATGAGGACAAATAGGCAATTGTACAGTAAATTCAGTGCTCAGCCCTTTATACCCCAATTAACCATTATCACTCTTAAGGTTGGCATATAGTGTCTGAATTTTTCCTTATAAATACGTGGCATATACTATAAAGTTGATTCACTCTCCTATACTCACACCTAGGTACCTGACAACAGCTTTATATCTTATGGACATTCCTGATGCCCTTACTAGTGGAGGCCTATTCATTCTTAAGTGACCCTTGTGCAACATTTGTGCACTATCTTGGTCTTTGAAATTTGTAATCTATGTACTTTAGTCCATTCCAGCAAATCGACTAGTACTTGTGCAGCATGGTCTTCAATCTGTGATCGTACATTGCCATAAACCGGTATTAGCATGTCATTGGCATACATTATCATATCAGTTCTAACATAGTTTTGTTTCAAAAATTTGTGTAGTATCATGCACCAAGCATGACGACTGATCACAGATCCCTGAGGACAACCTCTAACTACCTTTCTCACAATTTCTGTATACATTATTCTACCAATAACTTTCCTCTTACAAAAATACTGCTTAAATACAGAAAACATTATTTGAGCAAGTAATGCTCAAATAATGTTTTCTGGATAGGATCCCCTCCCACCGTAATCTGTCGAATGCATCGTGAAAGTTAATGAATATATCCAGAACGTACCACCCCTCATACTCTTGCATATACTTAACCATCTGGTAAATGGCATCCTCTAAGGACTTTCCCTTCTTATAACCAAACTGTTTATCAGAGGACATGTTTCTCTATATGCATAATCATTACATATGCATAATCATTGCATAATCAATACTCTATATGCATAATCATAATCAGTAGGGGCTAAAGGGATTATAACTCCCCTTATGATACAAATTTTTATACACGTTCATAGAGATTAAAGAAAATTGATAGAAACCTTCAAAAAACCTTTAAGTTAAAATTTAAATTTGTAAGAAGCATTTGTTACATTTTATACACTATTCGGTTCTGTTAAACCGAATAGTGTCCACATTTTATGCTGTTTGTTTGTTGTAAGCACATCAGCGACTTGGGCCATACTGCATCGTATATATTATGTCTGTGAATTGCGTGTTTTCTGTGGTCAATCTGCCTGCTTGCTGGACGAAAAATCCGAGTTTCCGGACGAAAAAACTTTGCTACTAGGGCTCACAAAACTGGTCAAAATCTTAATACCGGTATTTTTAATTTATAAAACCAGGATACTGGTATTAATACCGGCATTCCAAAAAAAAAAAAAAAAAAAAAAATTGATGACAATTAAGTGCAATAAAGTAAGGAAAAAACAAGCAATTACTTGAATTCACGTTTTAAATCAAACTTTTATTACAGTAATAAATATTCTAACAAAAATTATTAAACATACTGAAAACAAAAAATAATAATAAAAATAAGCATCCACACTACCTGTCCGAATAAAGTGAGCTCTTAAGAAACTCAATAGTGTTATCGTTTAAACTGGATCTAATTTTGGTAATTAGCGACAGAAAACGTCCTTTTGGATTCTGTGCTGGTTGGTGCTTTGTACTTAGTCGTAGACGAGTTGCAGTTTAACCCCTCACCCCTTATGTCCTCATGTTCAAAAAATCTTATTTCTTTTTTATCAAAAATAAAAAATATTTCCTTTTTGACTTTTTATGGCGCTATATAGATCAAACTTTTATTACAGTAATAAATATTCTAACAAAAATTATTAAACATACTGAAAACAAAAAATAATAATAAAAATAAGCATCCACACTACCTGTCCGAATAAAGTGAGCTCTTAGGTATTAACGAAAGAAAGGAAACTGACTGTTAAGCTTGGTGAGGAAACTAGATCTAAGTTGTGGAGAGTTTATGTATTAATTTTTATTTCCCTGTACCTTAGTATCGCCGTCGCCATCAATGGCCATTGTTAAGATTCCCCCCATACTTCTCCTTCAACCCATGCACGGTACTAAGTACTATAGGTTTTGATACCTTTCGTGTTTGGGGTTTTCATAAAAAAAAAAAAAAAAAAAAAAAAATCATGACAGTTAGTTGTGGTTTGAGATGCCAGACCCTTTTGAGAACTGATATCTCAATCAAGTCCAGCCCAGGGCATTTACCATCACTAAGGGAAACCACTGCATCATGCATTTCAATCTGCATGAAAGGCTCTTTGCTAGCCAGGCCTGAATAAGTCAAATGCTCCATGCGCAAGTTGGTCTGAAGCGTACCCTCAAGTGACGGGGAGTCCTGGTGGATGATCTTGTCCAAAATGGCATTAATAGTTTCCTCCCAAGCCATAGTCTCCGGGAAGTTGTTTTTCAAAATTGAGGTATAAGTTTCTGCTGGGTGTAGCTTTTCAGTAATTACCTTATGACAGGAGTGGCCAACTTAATTTGTGATGCGATCTTCTTTTTTCCTTCAAAATGTGCCGCGATCTGCCATCTCAGAAATTTCATTGCACGAGGTACACAAATTGAGAGATGACTGTATATTTAAAATTTGTCGTGATCGACCGAAATTAAATCCGCGATCGACTCGTTGGCCACCCCTGTTATATGGTAAACCCCAGGGTTCGTGTTCCATTGTTTTCTTTACTATTCTATCCCATGCTTTTCTTTTCAAATTGAGTTAAAATATCTTCTCCTGGCAGCTTTGTACAGTTCTGCAAGCTGAGCAGTCTCCTCTTTATTTCTATTGTTCCTTCTGGAATGCTGAAAGTCTCTTCTAGCTGATTTGAATTCAGTTCTCAACTCTGTTAGCTGTGTGGTCCACCATGGGACCACATTTAATCTCCTTTTCTTCTTAGCAAAGCTGGCATTACAAGCAGAAATTATTGCCCCAGTTGCTTCCTCCACCTGAGACGTGACAGGCAAATCAGCAAGGTCAACAATAAATTGTTCAGTTACAACTGACCTAAATTCTTGATTAAATTTGGTCCAGTTTTCATAGTTTATCTCATATCTTGGAAAGTTGTGGACATTTCTAATATGTGGAGAATCAAAGCCAAGCAGTATGTCAAATGTGCAGATGGGCTGCAAGAGTAGCTCATGGTGTATTGTCAATGATATATAGGAATTTTTCTAGCAGGGATAAGGAGATGATTATTCCCTTGTATAAGGCAATGGTCAGGCCACACCTAGAGTACTGTATACAGGCCTGGGGGCCTCATTTCAAGAAGGATGTAGAGCTGCTGGAACGAGTACAGAGAAGGGCAACAAGATTGGTGAATGAGACAAAGGGGTGCTCTTACGAAGAAAGGCTTAAGTTTTGCGAATTACAGTGTCTGGAAACTAGGCACCAGCGAGGTGATCTGATAGAGGTGTACAAAGCCTTGAATCGTTTGAGCATGCTCAATGCTGATGGGATTCTTCCTCTTGCTCAGAATAATCACCTGAGAGGGCATAAATTCAAATTGAGGAAAGACAGATGTAGGATAGATGTGCGGAAATTTGCCTTTAGCCAGCGGGTGGTTGGTAGGTGGAACAGACTTCCATCCCTTGTCGTGGAAGTTGATAGCCTAAATAAGTTTAAGGCTCAGCTGGACAGGTATTTCGAACGAACAGAGGGGTGAAGTGGAAGTGGTTATTTTTTATTTATTTATGTTACTTTTTTTTTTTTTTTGGCTGATGCTGCATAAGCTTGCTTTCTTGCATCAAATGCCTCTACTAATGCTAATGCTAATTACTCTGCTAATACATAGCCATTCATATGTCTTTGTTGTTACCAACAGTAAAGCAATTGGATGATATGCTCCAGGCTCACTCAGGTTCTTGTCAGGACTTTTGATAATCAATCTCAATAGTGCTGTTCCAGACACTTATTGTACATTTGTATTAGGACATCAGATCCCAACTGAAAAGCCTCTTCATTACCTTAACCTCTATTAAGTGAAGGCCCGGTTATGGGCGTCCTTTGCCTGTGCATAATATACTTTTTATAGCCTCTGAAACCTCATAGGAGAATGGTTGTTCTTCATGCCGGGACAGATATAAAGCATTACCTCTGACAATGCTTTGCTGCACTGCATTATACTCATTCATTTCAGAATCTCGAAACAGCTCACTCAGGACCACGTCTGTAGATTCATGCCAGTTTAATGTTTGAACATTTCTGTTACTCACAGTATAACAAACTTCATTAAAACTAACTTTATCAGTCACTAACTTAAAAATAGAACCCATGGGTCTCTCGATCCTTTTTCTTTAACATATTGCCTCCACGAGGCTTCCTTTGCCACACAAATGACTCTAATGTACTCTTTGCGTAATCGCCTATACTCTAAACTATATACATCACTGACAGGACGATAAAACTGAAACTGTTTCCTAACAGTCCACAATTCATGCCTCTCTAAATTTAAACCATTACTCTACTAATTTACAGGTCTTCTAAATTTCTTCCTTTGCATACTACCTCTAGAGGCAGTGTACAAAATACTTTGCAGTTTTTCTAAATGTTGAACATCACTCAAAGTACCCCAGTTCACATTATCGACCTGAGCACAAAAGGCCAAGTCGAATCTAACCCATTTGCAGCCTGTACTGCAAATTGCTCTAACTCCTTATCCTCTCGAGTAACATCAGTGCTTTTCAGGTCAAAGAGAATCACATTGTGATCACTAGTTGAGAAATCCTCAACCGCTTTCCAGTTTTCTATCCTACTATGAATTGCAACTGTGCACATTGTAAAGTCAGTAAAACTCTCCACATGTAGTGGAATATGTAGGCTGATGGCCCTCCACATTCAATATTTCCAATTCTGAAGCAGAAAGGAAGTCTTTGAGAATTTCACCTCTCTCATTAGTCTCCCTGCTGCCCCAGAACTTGAAATTTGAATTAGAATCAAGAGCTATAATAATATTATTAGGCAACAACAATTGACAAATATTTTCCAATTGATTCACATATAGTAACGAATGGGCCTGGTGTACTGGGGTCCATGGTTGAGGGGGGGAAAATAGATACGTACAATGATAACCCAGTTTAATGTAATGTAATAAAATATATAATAAGTAGCAGGCAGTAGCTTTCAAGACTAATGAGTCTCTTTTTCAACTGAAAAAAGAGTCGTTAGTCTTGAAATCTACTGCCTGCTACTTATTATTATATATTTTATTATATTACATTAAACTGGGTTATCATTATACGTATCTATTTTTTTTTATTTTTTTTTATTCACATATGGCTCGATTTCCTCTGAGGGTACATATATAGAGAGACAATACATAGAGACAAAGTACACTTTCTTATAGCTATCTATTATTTTGCAACATACTCTATTCTTATTTTGATAAATGAGTCAGCTTGGTAACCATCAAACTTATATTTATCAGTACGACTGCTCTTGGGTGTTCTCCATCAGACACTCCAATAACTTCTGGGATATCCTCTTATACTATCCACTACCTGATAAGGTTCCCAAACCAAAGATAAATCAATATCTCTTTACTCCATTTCATATGCCACTTGTGAAGCTATGCCTTTCGCTCTTTGTGCATTTATATGGACAATGGACAATTTTTCAGCCCTAATTAATCTTTTGTTTATATAACTCTAGACTTTTATATATTCTTGACATTTTCTATCCACTGCCGCACGGTTCATTGACCTATTCCTTAACTTACAATATTGCAAGTCGGATTTTCATTTTTATATGCGCACAGTCTTTGTAGGAGTGCCCAGTCTTGGAGTGTCCACATACAACTTCTCACTGATAATTTAAGCATTTATAGCATTGCATTACTGAGTAATTTATCGAAACTTATATGCCATCCAAAAAGCATAATCTCTCCTTTTTTTCTTATTACATTGCATACATTCAACTTAACCTCCAGCACCCAGTTCATCACATCACTGTTCTTGGATCTTGAGTGTTTAATGAGAATATTGACACTACCTCAATATTCTCATTAAACACTTTTTTGGATAGTTCATACTCTTTAGTTTTTTATCCATAGTTGATCCATCAATTCTTCCTGCTGTGTGCCAGTGTCATAGATCACAATCCTGGGATAAATTGTCCTTGGCACTCTAAACTTTAGTCCAACTTGTTGAATACGTGAACAACCTCTAATCTTGCTAATGTCATCATCCCCCTCTACCAGGACACCACAATTCCTGATAGTCCTAATAATATTCACTCTCACTTCCTTTAACAATGATCTTACTTCTTTTAGGACTTCTCTTTTCACCTCTTCACTAGTTTTAAACTTTTCATTGGCAGCTTTGATCAGGACAACCTTTGGACACTTCATTTCCTTAGATTTCTCTTGCACTACACTAGCATATGTAACTGGCGCCTCCGTAGCCAGGTGGGAAGGAGCAGCAGTGTGTAGCACAGGCTTCTTGATTAGACAGGGGTTCGAGCCTGTCACCAAATACGGAGGATGTGGAAAGGTCAGGTAATGACCACCGCATATCCCTGAGCAATATGGCCTTAGTTGCTAATGCTCCTAAAAACCAAACAAACAAACAAAGCATGTGTAACTACATCTCGAGATTTTTCTTCCAACATTTGCTTTAATAACAGATTTTCCATATACACATCAACAGCCTTAATTTCTAACACATCCCACAAGATTGTCCACATTGTGGCAATTGGAACCTTGCTGTGTATATCAAATAAATATGCCTTCAGCCTACTACTAATTTCCTTTAAATGTTCAAGTTCTTGGGACTTTGATCTTTCTTTGCTATGGTCTGTTCTTTTCCTTTTAATTGTTTCTTCTGAACTCTTGCCGCCAGATTGATCCTTCTTGGCACTATTACTAGCTCTTGACTTTCGTTTCTTGGATTTAGAGGTTTGTGAGCCCTCAGGCAGGCCAGAGAGAGATAATGACTCAAGACCTTGAGGCAGAGTTACCTGCAAAGTTCTTCTGGAAAACACCTCAATTTCTGTTAAGTCTTGGTTTCTTAACCTATGAGTCGCAACCCAAAATTGGGTCGGTTGACATATTGAGTGGGTTGCGAAATATTTTCAACAATAACAATATTTTTGCCTAATAACATAAGATACGTTGCAAATATACAAAATCATTTTAAAAACCTTTCAAGCGAAAGTAACAGCTTCTCGGTATTCGGAATTCGCTGATACTTATCATAAACACTAGCCGGATATAAACTGGCTCATGTTTATGTCGAGAACCGAGCTGCAAAGAACACTGCTTAGGGTGCCTCCATAGCCAGGTGGGAAGGAGCAGCAGTGCGTAGCACACGCTTCTTGATTAGACCAAGGTTTGAGCCGTCACCACTAAATATGGAAGATGCGGAAAGGTCAGGGAATGACCACCGCATATCCCGGAGCAATATGGCCTTAGTTGCCAATGCTCCTAAAAACCAAATAATTTACATTTACACTGCTTAGTTGACTGGTTACCATACCGCAATGCACAGAACTGAAATAATTCCTTGCGGGATTACATTGATGTTCTTTTATACAAGTGTTAGCATTATTTTTGTATACATATAGATTCTTAAAATTTGACTTACCTGTAATGCTAAAATGTGAATACAAAGAAGCATTTTTAGAACTAGGTTTCACCTGCATTAATGATCACAGAGTAGACAAATCACTGTGTACTATGTTGTGAAGTATTAAGTAATGAGTCATTGAAGCCAAATAAACTTAAGACATTTTGAAACAAAACACAAAGTTTACATTTACTGGTAAGGACCACCGTTTTTTTTTTTTTAAAGAAAAGAAGAACAGATCAAAAGACGGTATTTGGATGCTCCAAACCAACAGTATTGTATATTCTGCTTGACAAGCTACATTGACTTCTATTCACGTTGCTTGGCAGATTGCAAAGCAGAAGTCTCATACCATTGGGGAAAATCTTAAAACCAGCTGCCATTGATATGGTGCGTATTGCCTGTGCAGGTGAAATTGTGAAAAAACTGCAACATATTCCTCTGTCAAATGATACAATTTATGCGTACATCATAGATATGTTGAAAGATATTAAACAACTAATTGCAGTTATAAAAATTGTTCGTATGTTTAATATTCAGCTTGATGAATCGACTGATATAAGCAACGATGCTCAACTCATGGTTTAGGTATGATACCCAGGTGCAAAAGATATGGAAGAAGACATCTTATTTTGCAGACCAGTGATCACTACAACAACAGGAGAAGATATTTTTCAAATGGTAAGTCTTTTTTCAAGGAAGAAAGATTGAATTGGAATCAATACTTCAATGTATGCACCATTGGTGTACCGGCAATGCTAGGGGCTCAGCAAGGCTTTTGTGCAAAAGTAAAAAAGTTAATCTGCAGATTAAAACCTTTCACTGCTTCCTACATAGACAAAATCTTGCTTCAAGAAATCTGTCACCCGAGTTGTGCATTGTGTTAAATGAGATAATACAGGTTGTCAATTTTATTAAATCAAGGGCTCTCAATTGTTGAATTTTTAACCAGACGTGTTTTGATTTTGCCGCTGAATATGAATGCTTGCTATATTACTCTGAAGTCAGTTGGCTGTCTCATGGAAAAGTGCTTCAGCGAGTTTTATCATTAAGCAAATGAGATTGAAATTTTTTTGATCGAGAAAAATCACCCTCTAGTATCAAGATTCTCCGATTCAAAGTGAATTTTTCAAGCAGCTTATCTTTCAGATATTTTTCTGAAATTAACATCTTAAATACATCTACAACAGTATTGTCAAATTAGCTGAAAAGATAACATGCTTCAAAGGTAAGCTAAAATTATGGAAGAAAAAAGTGGAAGAAAAGAAACTTCTCTTTCCCAACCCTTAATCAACTTATTGAAGATAAAAACAATAATTTTGCTAATGCTGACATACAAGAAATTATCATCAGACATTTAGAAAACCTAATAGTAGAATTTGATCGGTATATTCCCGAAGGAGATATCTTCAAATATAATTGGGTATGGATGCCATTTAATTTTGAGTAAATGACTCGCATTAAGATTTTGTCAATATTAATAACCTACAAGAGCAACTCATTGAAATACAAAGTGACGAGACACTTCTTTACACTTTTCACAAAAGCACCAAGTCTTTGTGTGCATTCTAGTTGTGAAATTAAAAAGCAAAAAGCCAACATTAGTAAACAAAGCACTGAAAGTACTACTGCCCTTTGCAACAACATACATGTGTGAGTCGGGGTTTTCAACTATAACAAAAAACCAAATTGCAAAACAGACTGCAGCATGAAAGGTGGCTTAAGGTGCAGCCTATCTAATATAACACCAAGATTTGATGAGCTTTGAAAACTTATTCAAAGCCAAGGTTCACATTAATAAGATTTAATGTTGTTACCAATATAAGTAATGTATTTTGTATTATTAAAATGTAAAATTTATTTAATTGTTATCTGTATGTGTTATTTTATTAATCTTTGCTTGGGTCGTGAAACCAAACCTATTACCGTAATCTGGGTCATGGCTCAAAAAGGTTAAGAAACACTGCTTTAAGTCATGTACCTTGGATAGAATCTCCCTGTTAATTTCCTCTCGCTCGTCGTCGGTGTCATCTGAGGTTGCTTCTCATAACTCCTCTTCCCATAGTTTCTTCAGGTTCTGTACTCACTGAACCTGCTATCTTCACATACAATATAAGTATAAATAAAACAATAAATACTTTATACAACTAAAAGCTGTATCTCAATACAATGGGGAAACAGCTAAATATTTACAATACAGACACAGGATTGAGAGCCCTACACATCTTACTTTGAATGGACCCGAAAATGTTCCGAAAATCTATATGAAACCAATACCCCCCCCCCCCCCCCACTCACTCAAGTTTAATGGGTGAGGGTGCCAGGGCTAAAAACTCAAGGACGTGGAAATAGGGTTAACGAATCTGATCCTCTGCTCCCACTACTTCTCAGTACCCGTTTAGCCAGTCACAGGGCTTCAACCCTGACTGCCTACCCCAGACTACGCGGAAGTAGGGCAGCTAACTGGTTCAGCTGATTAGTGTAAACTCATGCAACAAAATTAGTAAGTGAAACAGAAATGTGAACAATCAACAATATCACAAATGAAATATTTGTCAATTCACTCATGAAAGATCAGCACTTCCCCAGATTAGCCCCTGGGGCCTAAATTATGTGTAACTGATAGTGGTGTTAGCATTAGCATTAGTAGAGGCATACGATGCAAGAAAGCAAGCTTATTCAGCATCAGCCCAAAAAAAAAAAAAAAAAAAACCCTCTCCCATTTCACCCCTCCGTTCGTTCGAAATACCTGTCCAGTTGAGCTTTAAATTTGTTTAGGCTATCAACTTCAACAACAAGTGATGGAAGTCGGTTCCACCAACCAACCACCCGCTGGCCAAAGGCAAATTTCCGCACATCTATCCGACATCCGTCCTTCCTCAATTTGAATTTATGCTCTCTGAGGTGATTATTCTGAGAAAGATGAAGAATCCCATTGGCATTGAGCATGCTCAAACCATTCAAGGCCTTATACACCTCTATCAGATCACCTCGCCGGTGCCTAGTCTCCAGACTCTGTAATTTGCAAAACTTAAGCCTTTCTTCGTAAGAGCAACCCTTTGTTCCATTTACTAATCTTGTTGCCCTTCTCTGTACCCGTTCCAGCAGCTCTACATCCTTCTTGAAATGAGGCCTCCAGACCTGTATACAGTACTCAAGATGTGGCCTAACCATTGCCTTATACAAGGGAATAATCACCTCCTTATCCCTGCTAGAAAAATTCCTGTATATCATTGACAAGACACCATGAGCTACTCTTGCAGCTCGTCTGCACTGCTCAGAGAACTTCATATCTCCCTGCACAATTACCCCCAGGTCCTTTTCATTCTCCACCACTGTCAGTGTGGTACCGCAGAGTTGATACGTTGCTCTGGGGTTACTGTTTCCCATATGCAGTACTTTACATTTGTCAATGTTAAACTTCATTTGCCACCTCTCAGCCCATCTGTTCAACCTTTCCAGATCCTGTTGCAGCAGCATAGCGTCAGTAGTGTCCTTGACGACCCTGCCAACCTTTGTATCATCTGCAAACTTGGACATTAAACTTGATATCCCATCATCAATATCATTCATAAACACCGAAAACAACAACGGACCCAACACTGAACCTTGAGGAACTCCACTAATAACATTAGTCCACGATGAGCAGTGTCCATTGATTACCACTCTCTGTCTTCTGCCACTCAACCATCCCCTTATCCATAGCAGCAATTTGCCTCCAATGCCACACTGCTCCAATTTGTGCAGCAGTCTTCCATGTGCAACAGTATCAAAAGCCTTTCTAAGATCCAAATATATAATATCAAAGTTATTCCCTGCATCCAGTTCTTTTGTGACTACATCATAGTATCCAATCAAATTGGTCAGGCAAGACCTGCCCTTAACAAAACCATGCTGCGTCTGAGCTATAACTGAATTCTTGTCTAGATGATCCTGCAGTGCTTCTTTAACCAGTGCCTCCATTAATTTACCTGGAACAGAAGTTAAACTAACAGGTCTATAATTACTTGTGTCAGCCTTTGATCCTCCTTTGTGAATTGGGGTTACATTTGCACATCTCCAGTCTATGGGTACCTCCCCTGAGTCCAAAGAAGCTCTCATAATTATGGCTAGGGGTTTGCATACTTCCTTTGCTGCCTCCTTTAATATAACTGGATAGATCCCATCCACCCCAGGTGCCTTTTTTATGTTTATCCTCAACAATCTCTCCTCCACTTTCCTCTCAGTTATTACAAAATCATCCAGCTCACTGCCAATGTTTACTTTACCTACATCATTCTCCTTCCTGAATAACTCCTCATGCGTGAATGTAGATGCAAAATACTCGTTTAGATTGTTAGCCACCTGAGCAGGATCCTCAACTGTTGAACCATCAATATCCAGTGGACCAATCTGATTCATCCCTTTCCTTCTCGAGTTCAAGTATGTAAAGAACTCTTTTCTGTTTTTCTTTGCATCCTTTGCCAAGGATTTTTCGTAGTCTGCCTTTGCCTGCCTAATCTCCTTTGTGACTTGGTTACAGACCAACTTATATCTATCATAGGCTTCCATGTCACCCATTAATTTATATGTATCCCATGCATTTTTCTTCTCTGCCACATGTCTCATTAGTTCATCTGACAACCATTTAGGCCTAAACCTTGAACAATATTTCTTAGTTGGTATGTAAAGCCTGGTAGCCTCCAAGATTAGTTCCTTGAATGCTTCCCATTTTGAGTTTGCTGTTGGTAACATCATCAGTTGGTCCCACTGTATAGAATTTAAATACTGTCTCAGACCATCATAGTCGCCTTTACGAAAACAAACCCTTCCCTTTACCTCTGATGGTAGTTACCTCCTTGAGTAAATCCCACTTCAACACACTGTGATCACTGCCACCTAGTGGTTCATTTATCTGCAGGTTCTTAATGCATGAAGAGTCACTACTGATAATCAGATCAAGAGTATTGCTCCCTCTTGTTGCCTCACGAACATGCTGGTGTAGAAAACAATCATCCAATAAATCCACAAAAGCCTTGCTAGTGTGCGAGTGACCAACCCACAAATTCCAGTCAATATCTGGGAAATTAAAATCCCCCATTATAAGACTCTCTGATTTACTGGCCCACTATTTCCCTGTACAATATCTTATTATACTCATCAGAGTCATTAGGCCTATAGCACACTCCTACTCTCAATTTTGATTTCCCTATGCTTATGTCACACCAAACTGATTCGGCACTGCCCTGTCCATCGATGTCGACTGGCTTCACTTCCTTGGACTTTATGTGTTTCTTAATTAATAGCATAACCCCTCCTCCCCTCCTGTCCTGTCTATCCTTTCTATACACATTGTATTCCCCAAATTCCAGTTCCGCATTACTTATATCTGTGTGACACCACGTCTCTGATATCCCAACAATATCTGCCTTTGATGTTTTGAGCAATACCTCAAATTCATCAAATTTATTTACCAAACTCCTAGCATTGGTGTACACGCAGGTATACATGCACCTGTTTCTATTCTTAGCTACCCTAACACAACCCATGTGTTTACTTGTAACGCAATGACTACCAGCAGTCTCTGAAATATCCTGCATCTTGTTTTTCAGACTTCTGCTCATTTCAATAGAAGCAGTGCAAGAATCACTTCCACCTCTGCCAGTGGCTACTGTTAATCTATTAGTCCTTGTATCCCCCCCAACTAGCAGTTTTCCGACCCACCTAACACTGCCTCGACAGCATCAGCAAAAATTCTTGCACCCTTTCTATTTAAGTGTATCCCATCCCTGTAGAAGCAATCTCTCCTGTTAACAAGTACAGTCCAGGCTGAAAAAAATTCTACCCCCTTGAGCCTTGCACAATCCCTCCAGGGCCGAATTGATCGACAAGGCTCTCATCATATACTCCCTCCTATCATGTCTGGGCAGAATTGCAGACACTTTCAAGTTCAACCCTAATTCACGGCTTTTTTTCAGCAGTGACCTGTACTTGCTAAGTAATTCCGCCGGTCTCCTACTCTTAATATCATTCGTGCCAACGTGTACAACTATATCACCTTTTGTGCCCTTAAAAGATGATATCCGCTCTACAATGTCATCAACCTTTGCCCCTGGCAGACATACCCTGGTCCTATTCCACCTATCCTTTTTACAAAGCAACCTATGTTGCCATAGGTTGACTGGGAACACATTAAATAATAATAATATAGAATATTTTTGGGCAATAGGCTCATGCTACATGGTAGAATAACTAATGTATAGGTTAGTGCAATAGCTCAGTTTAATTTGTAGCCATCTACCAAAGTAGTTAAATTGGCATTGTTTTAATTATATCTCATGTGAATACCTTCACAATAACTTTCCATAGTATTGTACTACCTTGAAAAGTAACACTTCATCAGTGGAGAAGACTATTGTTACTTATTCTCAGTGGATATCACTTGTGGGTATCTGCCAAGAATAAGTAGCAGTAGTCTTCTCCACTGGTGAAGTGTTATTTATTTGAGGTAGTACAATACCATGGAAACTCATTGTGAAGGTATTCACAATATGAGATATAATTAAAATGATGCCAATTTAACTGCTTTGGTAGATGGTTACAAATTAAACTGAGCTATTGCACTAACCTATACAACAGCTTTTATTATTTATTTTTTTAATTTAAGTGGTCATTAAAGTCTCATATTTCACATAAGCTTAAAACATTGCCACATGATTTTTTTTTTCCCTGCTTGTTAATGTCATTGGTTCAGGAATTATGTTTTTTTATTAACAGTTGAAAATTTTTTGTCATTTCTCACCCTTAATCCCTTTCCTAAAACAACTTTCAAATAAAATGAGCAACCACACATACTGAAAATGCTCGCCAACAAAATTCAGAGGAAAATTAAACTTTGCTAGTAACACACTCTTCTGTTTCATTTCTTTCACTCTTGTTTCAAATCATATTGTGAAATTTGTAATCCCTGTGGTGTCCCTTGCCTTGAAAGCGGCATCTTTCATGACAGGAAGCATTCTAAGGTTTATTCATAGAAAGTTACATGAATGAAGGCACAGTGGAAGAATCTATCCAGAGAGTATTTTAAATTTCATTATGGCTTTGTCTACAGTTATTGAATTTAGAGGTTATTCTGTTGACTTATCCTTTAGAATTTCCTTAAGTGGGATTTAAAAAAAAAAAAAAAAAAAATTGTGAGATATATATTTTTATGGGTGTGTGATGTGGAAGTTCTCCACATTAGTATTGGCAAGTTGAACATGGGCCAAAAATCAGATAACTCCTTCACAAAATACATAATATATAAAAGGAGGGGGGGGTGCAGATCATAAATGAGAAAATATCTCTAGCATGCATGCTTGCATGTTAATTCTTAAATTAAACAGTTGGCACGAGGTGGATGATTACTTCTTGTGGGTAAGTTACTTGTTCTCTTTTTATGTGCTTGCATATATAAAAGTTCACAAAAAGTTGGTTAGTTGTTGTAAATTGAATTTCAATTAAAGTTGTGAATGCCAGGATTTGCAAACTTATTGAAACTGAATATTTGATTTTTCTTAGATATTTATGAAGAATGCCAGTCGTGTGAGGAGTATGGTGATGGAATTTCTCGAAATAGCTAAATTTTTGAATAGTTGTTTCCAATGGGAATCCACAGCAAGGAGTTTAACGTCTTTTGTGGTGTGTGGTTTTTCCACCCCGCTATATATTTATAAATTATCTATTTAGTATTAATTCCCATATGGCAGTTTGCAGTTATTGAGTAGTGGACAATCTGCAACACCATGTTGCCACAAATTGTCTACTGCTCAGTAACACCTGTACTTAGAAATATTACAATATGAACAAGCAGATATTTTTGGCTATATGATCAAAAGGCTAAATGATGACTTTTCTCAGATTTCTTGGTAGATCCGCTTGTATTTATAGCTGTAATGCAAGTTTGATATGTATACATAACAGGTCACCTTTCATCCAGAATACTGTTCTGACATACACTACCATAGTCTACGGTGTCTTGAATATATCAGGAATTATACTATACAAGAATTTAGAAAAATAACTAAAATTAACCTAATGTTCCTAAAATACTCTTCCATCCCAAAAAGAAAAATAAGTAACTACACAGGATGTTTTGGGTAACAACAAGCATAAAATGACACTCATGTGTTTGAATGTCAATTCTAGGAGTGAAGTTAAATTTGATTTCACTATAGTGCTTTTAAATTTGAATTCACAGTATGTATCACTTATTTTTCTTGATGAAAAACATAAGAAGAATTAGTCCTTGTTCTTTTTGCAGATAAACATAAAAACACAGCCTTTGAAAATAACCTGAAGGAACTGTTAAAAACAAGTAACAGATTTCTTTATACACAAATCGCTGGGAACTTCCGAAGCAGTATTGATTGATATAATTGTGACCTCTTCAAAAAACAAACCATTCTCTTTGTCTCCAAGAGACATTGTCTTAAACTGCAGGATAGTGTCAGTACAAAAATTATAATGCACACGCCAAAAAGATAAAATCAGTACAAATGTAGCACATGGTGGAATAGGAGTTTTTAATTTGTCCACACATACTGATTGAACAGATTCAGTTATCTGTATTGTTAGAGGATATACACATTGTAGTCTGCCCTATTTATCCAAAACATAAATTTAAATTAATAAATTTTCTGTTTATACTCTTAAGATGAACTCATAAGGTCAGAGGAGTTCACAAGATAGAGTATAGAAAAACATATTTATTTAGTCATGTGGGCTTGAACCATGGTCACTCAAAAACTAGCTTTACAACTACCTCTCCCCATGCTGTATCTTGGGAGATTGAAATTAGCATTGGCATACGATGTAAGAAAGCAAGCTTATGCAGCAAATGCCTGTCTAGCTCAGCCTTAAATTTATTTAGGCTATCAACTTCCACAACAAAAGATGGAAGTCTGTCCCACCAATCAACTACCTGCTGGCTAAAGGCAAATTTCCACACATCTATTCTACATGTCTTTCCTCAATTTGAATTTGTGTCCCCTGAGGTTCTTAATCTGAGGAAGAGGAAGAATCCCATCAGCATTCAGCTTGCTCAAGCCATTCAAGGCCTTATAAACTGAGGCCTTAGAAATGCCGAGCAAGCTGGATGTCTTTGGTATTATGGTAACTTGCTTGGCATGGATTGCGCACAAGTTGGTATATTCAAATAAGCCAACGAGATATGCTTCACTAGCTTCATGCAGAGCCATCACCGCTGAGCTTTGGAAACGGAGGTCAGTCTTGAAATCTTGCACGATTTCACGAACAAGTCGTTGGAAGGGCAGCTTTCGAATTAACAACTCAGACTTCTGGTATCGCCTGATTTCTCTGATTGAGTCCCTCCAGGTGACAAATCCGAAGTGGATTTGTCACTTAAGGAGATCTGCAAAGAAGACATCTAAAACAAGCAGTGTGTAATTTCATAAGCAATTCCAAAAATAATATTTTTTTTCTATTTTGGTGCAGTGTTGTGCAAATAGATAAAAGTTATTGTACAATATATCTTGCCTTCCAACTCATTTGAATCCATTGCAGTAGTGCTGAATGCATAAAGCATTCAATCAGATCACCTGTGAGGTGATCTGATTGAGGTTTCAGGAGCTGCAATTTGCAGAACTTAAGCCTTTCTTGGTAAGAGCACCCATTTGTTCCCCTCGCCAATCTTGTTGCCCTTCTTTGTACTGATTCTAGCAAATCTACATCCTTTCTAAAATGAGACCTCCAGAGGTGTGGCTGACATTGCCTTGTATAACGGGATAATCACCTCCCTGTCCCTACTAGCAAAATTCCTTTATATCATTGATAAGACTCCCTGACATGCCCTGGCAGCCCATCTGCACTGCTCAGTGAACTTCATATTCGACTGCACAATTACCCCCAGGTCTTTTTCACTTTCCACTTCCCTGAGTGTAGTATCACACAGTTGGTACATTTCTCTTTAGTTATTGCTACCCATATGCAGTACTTTGCATTTGTCAATGTTAAACTTCAGTTGCCACTTCTCAGCCCTTCCATTTGCCCAACTTATCTAGATCCAGTTGGTGTAGCATACTGTCATTAACAACCCTGCCAATCTTTGTATCATCTGCAAACTTGGACATTAAACCTGATGTACCTTCATCAATATCATTGATAAATTTACAAAACAACAATGGGCCCAACATCGATCCCTGGGGAACTCCACTAATAACATTTGTCCATGAAGAGCAGTGTCTATTGATTACCACTCTGTCTTATCCCACTCAATCATCCCTTTATCCCTTGTAGCAACTTTATCTTTTATAGAGATATGGCATTACCCTTAATGCCATATCTCTCCAATTTGTACAGCAGTTTTCCATGTGCAACAGTATCAAAAGCTTTCCTGAAATCCAAGTATATGATATCAAAATTATTTTTGGCATTGAGTTCCTTTGTGACCACATCATAGTATCCAATCAAATTGGTCAGACAAGACCTCCCTTTAGCAAACCCATGCTGTGTCTTAACTATTACTGCAGTCTTGTCTAGGTGATCCTGCAATGCTTCTTTAACCGATGATTCCATTATTTTCCCTGGAACAAAAGTTAAACTAACAGGTCTATAGTTACTTGTCACCTTTTGAATTGGTGATACATTTGCACAATCCAGTCCATGGGGACCTCCCCTGAGTCTAAGGAAGCTCTCATAATTATGGCTGAGGGTTTGCTTACTTCCTTTGCTGCCTCCTGTAATATAACTGGATAGATCCCATCCACCCGAAGTGGATGTTGATGTTTAACTTCAACAATTTCTCCTCCACTTTGCTCTCAGTTATTACAAAATCACTTAGCTCCCTGTTAGAGTTTGATAAACTTTTGGCGCTCCCCTCATTGAATAACTCCATATGTGAATGTAGATACAAAATACTCATTCGGTTTATAAGCTACCTCAGCATGATCATTAATAATCAACATCAATCGTTAGCAGACTTTGTGAAGTCTGCTGACGAGGTTAGTGGGAGTCAGACGTGTTCAAAGTCGCTAAATGGATTTTCTTATTTATTGATTTGAAATTGTTGTTTTTCTAAAACTTTTGATTTAAATTTAGTAGTATAGCATTATTTTGCAATTTTCTGATTAATCTGGTGTATTTATTCTTTACTCGGCCTTGTAATCGCATAAAAGTATTGGTAAGGGTATCAAATCCACATGTTACAAGTTTCAGCTCCGCTGAAGTTTTTTAGCCATATTTAGCCGCTTTATTGACGAATTGTTACATCAAATTATTTTCTATAAGTAGCTTATAGACGTAGTCAGGATCCTTAGTTTATTCTGAATTGAGACAGCGAGATTTGGAAGTTAATTAATACTTAAGTGTCCGTAGATTTACAGTTCATGACTTGCCGCCATTATACGACACAATGTTATATCCCAAACTAGATAGCGTAAGCTTAGTGTAGTACAGTATATAATATAATATTGTCAATTAATCAGTAAAATCTATTAATTTTGTTAAACTCGTTGTCAATTAAATTGTACTTTTAACTAAATACATATAATGACTTAGATTACAAATGTAACAATTAATTAAATACATAACTTGATACGGAAGTTATATAAACGGAACTTGTAGATAATACTCAGTAGTGATTCTTTAATTATCAGTAGTGATTCTTCATGCATTAAGAATCTGCAGATAAAGGAACCACTAGGTGGCAGTGATCACAGTGTGCTAAAGTTGGATTTACTCAAGGAGGTAACTACCATCAGGGGTAAAGGGAAGGGTTTTTGCTTTCGTAAAGGCGATTACAATGGTATGAGACAGTATTTAAATTCTATACAGTGGGACCAACTGATGATTTTACCAAGAGCAAATTCATAATGGGAAGCATTCAAAGAACTTATCTTGGAAGTTACTAGGCTATACATACCAACTAAGAAATATTGTTCTAGATTTAGGCCTAAATGGATGTCAGATGAACTAATGAGACATATGGCAGAGAAGAAAAATGCATGGGATACATATAAATTAACACGTGACACAAAGCCTATGATAGATATAAGTTGATCTGTAACCAAGTTACAAAGGAGGTTAGGCAGGCGAAGGGATTACGAGAAATCTTTGGCAAAGGATGCAAAGAAAAACAGCAAAGAGTTCTTTACTTATGTAAACTCTAGAAGGAAGGGGAGGAATCAGATTGGTCCACTTGATATCGATGGTTCAACTGTTGATGATCCTGTCCAGGTAGCTAACAAACTAAATGAATATTTTGCATCGACATTCACACATGAGTTATTCAGCGAGGGGAATGCCAAAGGTGTAGTCAACTCTGGCAGTAAGCTAGATAATCTTGTAATAACTCAGAGTAAAGTGGAGCAGAAATTGTTGGAGATAAACACAAGAAAAGCACCTGGGGTGGATGGGATCTGTCCAGTTATATTAAAGGAGGCAGCAAAGGAAGTAAGCAAACCCTTAGCCATAATTATGAGAGCTTCCTTGGACTCAGGGGTGGTACTCATAGACTGGAGATGTGCAAATGTGACCCTAATTCACAGAAGAGGATCAAAGGCTGACACAAGTAATTATAGACCTGTGAGTTTAACTTCTGTTCCAGGAAAATTAATGGAAGCATTGGTTAAAGAAGCACTGCAGAATCATCTAGACAAGACCAATTTGACCAATTTGATTAGATACAATGATGCAGTCACAAAAGAACTGGATGCAGGGAATAACTTTGATATTATATACTTGGATCTTAGAAAGTCTTTTGATACTGTTGCACATGGAACACTGCTGCATAAATTGGAGCAGTGTTCCCTGTGCAACATTGGAGGCAAATTGCTGCTATGGATAAAGCGGTGGTCGAGGGGGAAAAGACAGTGTGGTAATCAATGGACACTGCTCATCGTGGACTAATGTTATTAGTGGAGTCCCTCAGGGTTCAGTGTTGGGTCTATTATTGTTTTCTGTATTTATAAATAATATTGATGATGGTATATCAAGCTTAATGTCCAAGTTTGCAGACGATACAAAGGCTGGCAGAGCAACCTTTGTATATTGTCTATGTTGTGCTATGCTGCTGCAACAGGATCTGGAAAGGTTGAGCAGATGGGCTTAGAGGTGGAAAATGAAGTTTAAACATTGACAAATGTAAAGTACTACATATGGGAAACAGCAACCCCAGTGCAACATATCAACTCTGTGGTACTACACTGACAATGGTAGAGAATGAAAAGGACCTGGGGGTAATTGTGCAGGCAGATATGAAGTTCTCTGAGCAGTGCAGACGAGCTGCAAGAGTAGCTCATGGTGTCTTGTCAATGATATGCAGGAATTTTTCTAGCAGGGATAAGGAGGTGATTATTCTCTTGTATAATACAATGGTCAGGCCACACCTTGAGTACTGTATACAGGTCTGGAAGCCTCATTTCAAGAAGGATGTGGAGCTGCTGGAATGAGTACAGAGAAGGGCAACAAGATTAGTGAATGGAACAAAGGGTTGCTCTTACGAACAAAGGCTTAAGTTCTGCAAATTACAGTGTCTGGAGACTAGGCACCTGTGAGGTGATCTGATAGAGGTGTATAAAGCCTTGAATGGGTTGAGCATGCTCAATGCTGATGGGATTCTTCCTCAGTATAATCACCTGAGAGGGCATAAATTCAAATTGAGGAAAGACAGATGTAGGATAGATGTGCCGAAATTTGCCTTTAGCCAGCAGATAGTTGGTTGGTGGAACAGACTTCCATCCCTTGTTGTGGAAGTTGATAGCCTAAATAAATTTAAGGCTCAGCTGGACAGGTATTTCGAACGAACGGAGGGGTGAAGTGGAAGTGTGTTTTTTTTTTTTTTTTGGGCTGATGCTGCATAAGCTTGCTTTCTTGCATCATATGCCTCTACTAATGCTAATGCTAACCCATCTACATTAAATGGTTCAATCTGATTCATCCCTTTCCTTATAGAGTTTACATAAGTAAAGATCTGTTTGTTTTTCTTTGCATCCGTTGCCAAGGATTTCTTGTAATCTGCCTTCACCTTCCTCTCCTCCTTTGTGACTTGGTTACAGACTAGTTTATATCTGCCATGGGCTTCTGTGTCACCTGATACTTTATATGCATCCCATACATTTTTCTTCTCTGCCACAAGTCTCATTAGTTCATCTGAATCCATTTTAGCCTAAACCAGAATGAAAAGAATGGAAAGCCTAGTAGCCTCCAAAATTAAGTCCCTGAAGTCTTCCCCTTTAGAATTCAATGTTGGTAACATCATCAGTTGATTCCACTGTACATAATTTAAAAACTGAGACTCCTGTTGTCACCTTTACGAAAGCTATAGCCCTTCCCTTTAGCCTTGATGTTAGTTACATCTTGAAGTAATTCCCACATCAGTACATTGTGATCACTGTCACCCAGTGGTTCCTTTATCTGCGAATTCTTAATGCATGAATAATCGCTGCTGATAATCAGATCAAGAGTATTACTCTCTCTGTTTGCCTCTCGAACATTTTTCTGTAGAAAACGCATGTGCAGAGAAGAGGAGTAATAATAGTGAGGGGAACAAAAGAATGCTCTTAGCAAGAAATGCTCCAGTTCTGCAAATTGCAGCATCTGAAAACTTGGACACTTGCATGGAGATCTGATTTGTTGTTTAAGGCTGAAGAGTAAACTCAGTGCTGATGGAATCCTTCCTCTTGCTCAGACTGCTTGCATGAGAGGGCATAAATTGAAATTGAGAAGGGTGATTACAGGATAGATGTAGGGAAATTTGTCTTCGGCCAGCGGGTAGTTCTATTAGTGGAACAAAATTCCATCTGGCATTTTAAAAATGGGTAGTTTCAGTGAATTCAAGGAAGAACTAGATAGTGTTAGAGAGAATAGACAGGTAATATGGGACGTGTTAGTTGTGTTTTTTTTTTTTGTGCTGTTGCTGTATAAACTTGCTTTCTTGCCACTACTTTTTACCACTACTAATATGAATTACAAGGAGTCATCAACAAAGTGAATCCATCAGTAAACACCAATGTATTACTTTTGACATTGAATACTACCTGTATTCACAGTTTGAAAAAAATGTTACCTTCATCCTGGTAAGAATTGAACCTCAGTGGACATGTAATACCTGCACTGTCAAGCATACATTTCTTTGGTATTATGAATGTAAAGTATATACAGGCAACCCCTGTATAATATGATACTTCTACAATGTGGTTCCACTCTTACACGATTGATAAATTATGGCAATCCTCACACAACATGGTAGTTAAATAACACAATTTGGCTCTAACAAGGTTAGAGAATTGTGACAAACCTCACATAACACAGTATTTTTGAGTTTTTGTGCAGGGAAAACCTTGCTATTGTGTTGGATGTAATATTGAAACATTTCCATTATTTTTTGTGAATCCCTGCTGTTCACTTGCTAGTTGTTATGCAAAGAACATTATTGGGAAATCCCTGTCTTAGGTCCTGTGCTGTTGTACTTGTTTTGAGACCATAAAAAAATTGACTTCGAAGTGTGCAGTTTATGACTTAAGGTATTTGAAAGGTTATTTTGGTTTTTATTTGATTGTTTATAAATTTTTCTGGGTATATATTACTAAACTTGGTTCTTAAAAACTGTACTTATATATTTTCTTTGTGAATTAAATTCCAGGCCTAAAATAAACCTAAGGATAGTAAAAAAAAAGCACCCTTCAAAAGAAACTTTTTATTTCTCTAGAATCAAAGATACAAATTTTGGATAGCCTTAAAAAGGGGAAAAGGTATCATACATTGCAAAAAGGTTTTAAATTTAAATGAAGCAACAATCCAAACCATAAAAATAAATAAACAGAAAATTAGAACTGCTGTTGCTGCAGGATCTTTAATTTCCACAAATATGACAACTGGTCTCTATTTAGATGGAGAATAGCAGTAAAAAAATGGATCCTACTAGAAGGAAATGTAATTAAACAAAAGGCCATTAATTTATGACCATTAAAAGAAAATGGAGAATCTTCTGTTAACCTGGCATTTGTTGCCTGTAAAAGCTGGTTTGAGTGATTTAAAAACCGATTCTCATTACATAACATTAAGAATTCATGGGGAAAGTGCATTTGGAATTTCCAAAAATTATCGAAGAGCATGGATACGCACCATAGCACCATACACACAAAGTTTTGAATGCCGATGAGACAAGTCTTTGTTGGAAAAAAATGCTCAACAGAGCATTTATTTCGAAAAAAGGAAAAAATTGCACCAGGTTTTAAGACATCAAAAGATTGTGTAACGTTACATATGTGCAGTAACCCATCAAGAGATTACATGATAAAAACTTATGCTAGTTTATAGATCTCTTTCTGGTATATTGGAAAGCAAATAAAAAAGCTTGGGTAACTGCTGATTTATTTAAAGAACGGTTTCTAAATCGTTTTGTGCCAGCTGTGGCAAACTATTTAAAGCTGAAAAATCTAGAAGTTTTATTACTATTGGATAACACTCCTGGTCATTCAAAAGATTTAAATTATCCAAACGGTGAAGTAATGTCCCTACCACCTAATAAGTCAGTAGGAGGAGAAGGATTTGATGATATGACTACTGAAGACATTCAAGAGTTACTGGTAGAAAAAGAGGCTGGCAAACCAAATTTGGTGGAAATGGCATCAGATATAAACCAAATTAATTCAGAGGATAATGGCACCGGTAAATTCTGAATTTCCAACTTTTACCCTTTAAAAAGAATACAGGAAGGCATAAAGTTAGCTGAGCAATTAGAATCTTATTTTTTTGAATGTAGATCCTTCAACTGAAAGGAGCACAAAGTTCAAAAGGGAGCTTCAAACATGCTTAACTCCATACCATGAAATTTACAAAGATCTATCAAGCAAAAGCAAACCCAGATTACTGATTTTTTTTTAAAAAGAGCAGAATATATACAATCTAGATGCTGCAGAAGAAAGTTTAGAAGGTGAAGATACTCTGCAACAGAGAAAATGTTCTCGTTTGATTGTGTTTAGCAGTGATGAAGAGAAAGAAAATTAAATGAACATACTACATTACCAAATTTGGTAATATTATATACACTCACTCACTCACTCACTCTGCATTGCTAGCAGCAGCAGTATATGTTTATACATAGGCTCTAGAAGCTGAAAGGAGCAAACATGGACATCGACACTAGGGCCATCTGCCATTAAAGCCATCAAGCTCTCAGCGTACTGATTCTAAAACTTATCATGATCACTCTTTCCGAAATGCTAAAACAGGACTTAAACAGGAATTTCCAAAATTTCTAATATTGCATTCTTTGTTAGCTCAGCCTGTGAGAGCAAGTTCTCTATTCAGAGAAGCCCAGAAAATGTATCAGAATCACCCAGAATGGTCAGTTGACTCCATTTAGGTGATGTTGATTAAAACAACTGAACTTGGGCATCCACAAATATTACTGAAAACATCCTCATTAACTGGAATTTCAATTGTCATTTCACCTTGAAATTGTGCCAGCTGTGGCACAATTTCAAATGAGTATAAGCAAATGAGATCTATTATATTACTTGTTTTTTCTCCAATAATGGGGAAATTTAAGTTTGTTCCAATGGTCAGTCACTCTGGCTGAAAGCAAATTTTCACACATCTATGCAGCATCATCCTTTTTTTTTCAATTAAGTTTATATCCTCTCGTGTTGTTTAACACGTTCCCACTGGGGCATTTATTTAACTTGAAGCCTAAGAGATAGATAGACCCATGACTTTTATTTCCCAAATGACAACTGTTTTTTTCATAACTCAGTTCACTTAAGGGACAAATAACACAGTATGTGCAATAAAAACGTTGTCATTTGGTTTTTTGAAAATTTGATAGTTTCACTCTGGTTCATGGTGGTTCACTCTGCCCTGTGGCGCTAATTATTGTCAATGAACAAGGATAAGCATAGAGTTGCCAATGTGCATGCTCGAATTACTTCCTAGTACCTCGACGAGCAATATTTTCCAATTTGTTCGTACTCTGTGAGACTGACAATAGTTATTGCCTCCATATTGACTTTATTTCAAATACGTGCACATGTGGAGAACATTTCATTTATCACTATAATCTAGAGATTGAGGTAAACTCTTTAGATATTTCGAATTTTCGTTTATATTTATAGATACAGGTCAACCCTCACTAATCCGGTTCCATTGCTAATTTGGACATAATTTCCGCAAACGTAATTTCAAATTTCCCAGGTCAGTGCACTGACCTGCCACTACAGTTTTGGTGGCGTTGGTTGCAGCATCAGCTGTTGGTGCGAACTTGTAAACACTGGCTAGCCATTCCCACTTGTTTTTCTGCATTTATTATTATAACTTGCTCACATTTAGCCCCAGCCATGGTTCCAATGCAGAAGTGCTCTCGTGGTGTAAAGTGCAAACACCGTACATTGTCCATAACAGATAAAGTTGAACTTCTGAAAAAACTTGACAGCAGTGCCTGTGAGAAGTTTAACTCTGCTTAATTCTAAATTCCAGAAAATTATTATTTTTGTTATTAATAATAATTTTATTTTAGCCATTCCTTTTTAGATTTTTTTTTTTTACAACACACTTATACAAACTTGCAGAATAACACAATACGATGGATAATACAGTGCGCTAATGAACTTGTTTTCACAAAATCTCTAACAATACTGACAAACTTATTGCGATGTCTGAGAGTTTATTTTAATGTAATTAGTTTTATTGCAGTGCTCGCCGCGTGTGCAATAAACTAATTGCAAACGAACTTCATATGTATGTCGTAATAGCATTACATGTATGTGGCTGACATGGATTCTCAAGAAATAAAGTAACCAACGTATGTGGCCACGTTGGCCACATATATGCGACATAAAAATTTTTTTTTTATATTTTAAGTGAAAAAACGACAACACTGACATTACAATATTTATTTTAGAATTACTAATCAAATTATTTCCTAAATATTTTTTGGTCCCTGGGGAATTTTTTTTTCTTAAACTAGCTTGGCAGTCAACTGGTAAAGGTAGAAGGAGGTTGTTAGCTGTTGGGTAAAATGTATGTGCTAAAATTACCACCGGTGATCTGGCAAACTTACTAATCTGGCACCCCACAGGTCCCAACGCTGCCGGATTAGTGATGATGGACCTGTACCTATTTTTGAAATGAACCCCTACTCATTTTACGGAAAACGAGCTAAAGTCAAACAATGTTGAATGAATATAAGTGATAGTGATGATTCAGATATACCTCTTTTGAAAGAAAAAGGTGCCCAAAAACATGATGAAAATCATCCAGGGACATATAGAACAGAGTTGAACTTGCAGCCCAAAGAGAAGCCACAATATTTCTTTAGTGATGAATCCGATGACGGATCAGAATTAGATGATTTAGACATACATTCCAATTACAGTGATGGTGATGATGAGATCCAAACCTCAGAAGAATCTGATGAAAGTGACGAATATCATGAAATCCGTGATGTGAAAATAATGACCCAAATTCTCAAGTAATCTCCAATGCATCTAAGTCTGAAAATGTTATTTGGCAAGACGTAGGAAAAATTAAAATTTCAATTAATGAATATAATAAAGATGCTGAAATTCTTGATGTTGATTTGAACCAGCCTTACCACATATACAAACTGTTTCTAACTGACAGTATTCTTCAGATGATGGTGGTTGAAACCAAACGATATGCACTGTACTGTTTGTCATTAGCAGCTAGTAATATATGAACACCCAAAAAGAAGAAAGCTGATTGGAGACCAACTACTGAACCAGAAATGGAAAAATTTCTTGGAATATTATTTATGATGGGAATTGTTCATATCTCAGACATAAGATTACACTGGTCAAAAAAAGATTTATACTCAAATAATCTCATTAGGAAATCTGAGTAGAGATTGTTTCCTAGATCTGCTGAAATATTGGCATTTCTCTGAAACTGCCAATGGACAAGACTGTCTCAGCAAAATCAAAATTTTATTAGATAAAGCCAATAGGAATTTTCACAGCATGTTAAAGCCAGGAAAAAACTTGGTAATTGATGAAAGTTTGATCCCTTGGCATGGAAGGCTACTCTTTCGCCAGTATATCCCTAAAAATCTCATAAATATGGGATCAAATTTTATAAAACGTTTTCCTGAGGGATACATTCATGAAATCTCTGTTTATACCGGAAAGGGTGATTCAGTGGAAGGTAAAGGACATTCCCATGCCATCTCAATGAAACTGATGGCTAATCTGCTCAATGAAGAATGTGTCCTTTATTTGGATAATTTTTACACCAGTTTCCCTCTAGTGCAAGAGTTATTAGGAAAGAAAACCTTTCTCTGTGGGACTCTAAGAAGAATCAAAAAGGAATACCAAGGAATACAGGGGAAAAAATGAAATGGGGAGACATAATTACTCTTGAAATAACCAAGGAGTGAAAACCATGAAATGGATCGATAAAAGACCAATAATGATGCTAACAACATGCAAAACTCATCAGTGTAAAATTATTGAGACAGGAAGAACAATAGAAAGGGAGAAAAAAAATCAAGAAACCTGATGTTATTATCAATTTCAGTCAAGCAAAGAAGGGAGTGGGTATATCTGACCAAATGGCATCATATTAGAGTAGCCTGTGTAAAACCATAAAATGGTATAAAAAAGCTGCGATGGAGGTCACCTTTGGTACCATGCTAGTCAATGCATGGGTGGTACAGAGTAAATTCGGGACTAATAATCGTCTATCCATCCTTCAATTCCGAAAAAGTATAATATACAGTTTATTGAATGGTGAGACTACTACAAAATTAACAAAGGCACCTGGCAGAATTCATACATTTTTGTAAAATGGAAGGTCAAGCAAGGAAAGTTAGGAAATGTTGCAGGGAGCGTTACAAGAAAACTTCTGAAAAATAAGGAAAGAAAGAATCAGACTGGAAAGCAAAAGTTGAAACATGTCAAGATTGTGAAAATCAACTCGCTTTGTGTCTAGGATGCTTCAACATAATTCACTGTAAACAAAAATAATTATATTTGAAATAAAACCTGTCAACTGTTGGTTCCTTTTTCTATTCCAACTATTATGATTTCGTATACCCCACACAAACCTCGGTAAATAAAAAAAATATTGATCCTGGGCTGACATTTGGTAGATAAATCTATATGGAGGATGGGTGAATCCGATAAAATGCTTAAACATGATAAAATGCTTAATGCCAAAATTGATTACAAGAGTTGTAGCACAACGAGACACCCGTGGGTCACAGCATCCGATGATAATTAGCTGCAGCAACCCACTGGTGGATTGCTCTGCTCAGTGGACATTATAGCAGCGATCCACCAGTGGGTCACCTCAGCGTTAACATGTTAAAAAAAAAAAAATAATGATGCCTCAGCGTTTTGTGTACTTTCATTTAAAGCATTAAATTAGGACTTAGCAGAGATGCCTGGTTTCCAGATGATGTGACTTTCGGAACTGAAGTCTTTCATGGTAAGAGCACCATTTTGCCCTTGACTAATCTTGTTACTCTTCTCTGCACCCATTTCAACAAATCTGCATCCTTCCTAAAGTGAGGCTTCCAGAATAACTGGTACTCAGGATGTAGCTTAACTGTTGTCTTTTTGCAGCAGGATAACCACCTTGATCCTGCTGAGAAAATTCCTGAATATCATTGCCAGATCTCCAGTACCAAAACAGGTAGGTGGGCTGAGAAATGACTGTTAAAGTTTAACATTGACAGATGCGAAGTACTGCATATAGGTAGAAATAATCCCAGATTAACATACCAATATGGTATTACATTGAGTAATGAAAAATTAAAAATACTTGGGGCTAATTGTGCAGTCAGATATGGAGTTCTCTGAGCAGTGCAGACAGGCTGCCAGAACAGCTGGTGGGTTTTTGCCAATGGTATACAGGATCTTTGCTAGCAGAGATAAGTAGGTAATTATCCCTTTGTACAAGGCCATGGTTAGATCACATCTTGAGTATTGTATACAGGTATGGACGCCTCATTTTAGGAATGATGTAGATCTGCTGAAATGAGTGCAGACAAGGGTGAAAAGATTGAAGGTAACAAAAGGATGCTCTTACCAAGAAAGGCTTCAGTTCTGCAAATTGAACATCTGAGGGCTAGGCACCTGTGAGGAGATCAGATTGAGGCATTTAAGGCTTTGAATGGATTAAGTAAGCTTAATGTTGATGGCATTCTTCTTCCTGAGACTGCACACATGAGGGGCCATAAATTCAACTTTGGGAAGGATAGTTGCTGGATAGATGTGCAAAAATTTTTCTTCAGCTCAGTAGTTGATCGTTGGAACAAACTTCCATCTATTGCTCTGGAAATGGGTAGTCTGAATAAACTCAAGAAAGAACTAGGCAAATTCTTAGAGGGAATGGAGAGGTGAGGTGGATAGTTGTGTTGATGCTTTATAAGCTTGCTTTCTTGCATCATACGCCACTACTACTAATAATAACTCCATGAGCGTGGCTGCACTTCTCAGAGAATTTCATGTTTGGCCGTAAAATTGCCCATAGATGTCTTTTGTTCTCCACCACCTTAAGTGTTTATAACATCCAATTGGTATGTTGTTTATGGGATGCTGCTGCTTCTCATATGCATCCATAAAACACCAACCACCCAACTAACACCATAACCTTTCATTTATCAATGTTAAACTTCAATTTTCACTTCTAATCCCATCTCACCAATTTTTCTAGGTCAGTAGTATGTCTTTATTTCTGTTATTAACCACCCAGATAACCTTTGCATCATCTACCAACTTAGACAATAAGCTTGATATGCCTTTATCAATATTGGCTCTGAATATTGAAAACAATAAATGGTCCCAGCACTAAACCCTGAGGACCTCTACTAATAACTTTAGCCCATGAAGAGCAGTGCCAGTTTACGTAGCTATTAACTTTCTGGATATATGATAAGAGGATAAGAGGATCTATCTTTTTGACTTTCTCACCTCTATACCAAGTTAGTTCCGCAGAGAAAATCTCTGTGGAACTAACTCACAAATAAAACTGTCTTAAAATTGTATTGTTAAAGTGAGATTTTTCTTAATTTCGTTAGAGAATACGGTCATGATAAACATCTAAGAATAGTTTTCTATTTTTTATTTATTTTTTTTTTTAATTAAGCCATGTGTAATGTGTGAACATATATATATATATATATATATATATATATATAAACTTTATTCTTCAGGCATTTCATTTCCAATGCATATGTTACAGTCCAGGAATCATACCCTTTGGCAATTTAAAAAACAGTAAAGATTAATAAGAGAATGCAGTTTATTGAAAACCAGTATAATTAAGAACGTAGTTTATTGAAAACCAGTATAATTAAGAATGTAGTTTATTGAAAACCAATATAATTAAGAACTTATTTTGAAAGAAAATAAATAATGCATTTTTTACTCCTAACATGTTATTGCCAGTAGTCTGAAAATACAAGCTGAAACTCCCGTCCCTGTCTTTAAATTAGTAAAGGCCACCTTCCTTGTGACCATGCTTACAAAAGAATAATGGGAGACAAATACAGAGACAGTGTATGCCATGAATGTTAAAATAACTTGTTACAGTAAAACTTGAACTTAATCTGTTTTATACCCACAGTATATTCTCAATTTAATGGACTAATTTGCGGAGTGGGGTGTGCAATACTGAAGATGTCCTTTAAATTAAAATTTCCATAAAATAGCATCGATATGAAATCAAGTCCATTAAATAAATGATCTTTTGAAACATGATGAAACCCGTATTTATGTGAAAAATAACAAGTTTTGCTATATATGTTACCTGTCATGTATTAAAAAATAATAAATTACTCATTCTGTCTTTTAACAAGAAAAAAATTGAACGTTATGTAGTCTATTCAGAAGAGGAATCACTTTGCTCCTCTTCTATGTTTACTGTCAGTCCTGGTGAGAGATTGACACCATATGCTGAGGAAGTGTTACGTTGAGGTGACACAGGTTTTGGTTGGCTTGAAGAAAGCATCCAATTTCAATGTTTTGGAAGTTTGGTGCATACGAATAATGATCTCCCTCTGAAAGCCCAGAAGAGAGAGTAAAATGGCTGAACTTCAGGATCAGAAGATGAGTCAGTAAAGGTGATTAAAGTCATTAAAATGATCTTAATTCAGACAACTTAATAATGCAAATTGGTGACCCTTCTTCCTCATCATTGCTTTCTTCTCCCATTTTATTGTGTCATAACTTCTTCAGCTATCTTCGTCATCACTTTATATCCAGGATCACCCTAGTCTTCCTCTAGCCACAAGGTGGCATCTTCTGTTACTCTTTTTTGTCAGCATTCCTAACTGTCCTGTGATAGTCACTGACCTCACAACCTTTGAATTGTAACTTGGCATCCATGATATTTAAGTTTATTTATTTTTTTTTTTCCAGCCATTTTCAGTGCTTGGCTCTGCTGCTTTCTAAGCTTCTGTACAGTTGAAAATTGCTGATTTTAGGGTGTAATTCCTCAGATTTTGTAATGTACATTGCCCTCTTGTGTCTTTGCTTTTTTTTTTTCATCTTCTAACACCACCATCATCTCCTCTATAATCCTTCTCCTGTAGGGTCTTTTCATTGCAAGAATTATCCCTTAATCCAAGGGATGGATGTATTTTTCTGCAAAAACATACCTAAAATTTTCATCTTGGAAATTTGCACAAAACACTCTCAGATAGATGGGCAGGAGTGTTATCTAATAGTAAAAGAGCTTTTATGTTTTGTGGTGGTATATCAGGTCCTCAATTTGATATCTTTTTACTTCTGGCACAAAATATTCAAAAAACCAATTGTGAAAAATGTCCGATGCAAACTATACTTTTTTTTTTTTTTAATTATAATATACGACTGGTAGTTTGTTCATACAATCTTTCAGGACTCTTGGATGATTGGTGTTAATTAATGTGAACCATCAGCATTTGCGCAAAGTAGCACAGAGAGCATCTCCTTCCTTATTTTTCTCCCATGAGTATTTCATGCCAGTAGGCTTGAGTTTCTACTGGAAGTGAATGCCAAAACAAACAAGCCTCATCTGTGTTGTAGACTTGACTTTAAAAACAATTTTTATCATCTATCAGTTTCATCAGCTTTTGTCTAAATGGTTTTATTTCCTCCATTAGGGGCACTCAATCAAAGCTTCTCCATAAGTTCTCTTCATAATTCCATGCTGTTTACAAAATTGTCAAAGCCACCCATCACTCACTTTGAAATTAATTTTTATGTGATTTGCTGTAGGTTTCAACTCTTCCTCTTGTACATTAACACTGCAAGAACATTGTTGCACATACCATTTCAACACTGTATCTTCCAGTGAAGATTCTTGTGCCATTTTCATATGTTTTCTTGGCTTATTTGGGGCAGATGCTCCAGATAAGCCAAGAAAAACAAAATTTTTAAAACACACATTAAAATAAAATTTTAGCTTATCTTTTGCTTTATGAATACTGACAGTTTTTCTTCACACCATATTCCTCACAAATGTGCAACGGGTTCTAATTTTTCGATCAATTTTAACTTCTGTTTTACACTCAAGTACTAGATACATATTACACTTGCAGCACGACTGATGAAGTACAAGTGACCCCCGCTTAACGCCGATAATTCATTCCAGAAAAACAGAGCGCTAAGTGAATCAACGCTAAGCAAGTGCTGTATTCCTGTAATGTAACATATGTATTTGTGAGTCACGGTCTATACCACCGCAACTCACAAATAATAAACTGTAGTGAAAAGATGCAAAATGTCGGTCAAAATATTAAAAATATGTACATATAAAATATCCTCCATTACATACGTATATAATTATGTGGTAAGTAACTACGTTACTTATTAAACTTAAAATGCCAATTAAAATCATGAATTTATCCGATGGCCCTGGGCTGTCGAATTTTTGTATCTTTGGTCGATTTTAAGTTGTACTTTGTCCCTCTTCCTGGTAAACTAAAAGGGATTTTACTTCAAATTTCCTCGCAGCATTACCACTCAGCAATAAAGTCAACCGATCCTTCACTGCTTTGAAGCCTGGCATTAACCCCAGGGGCTCACATCTGGTAAGTATGGGCTTGGCACACCAAGGGTCCCGAGCTGGATATTATCATTCTTCTCTTTCTTTCTTGGTGATTCCTTTCTGCTTCTCGCTCTCTCTCTCTCGCTCTCGCTCTCTCTCGGTAATTCAGAATTTTTTTTTTTTTGGCTGATGCGGCATAAGCCTCAGGCTTCCTTGCACCATATAGCTAATAATAATAGTGTTTTTCTTCTTTCGATATGAAACTTCTTTTAGGCATTTGTTTCAAAAAAAAAAAAGTCCTGTTTCATCTATGTTAAAAACTTGTTGAGAAGTATAACGCCTCTCTTCAATAATTTTAAGTTCTTTTTTTTGAAAGTTTTGGTTCCTTCTTGATCTGCACTTATACTTTCTCCCTGAATTTTAAATCTATCGAACCAGCCCTTACTAGCTTTAAATGGTTCCACATTTATTTTTTATTTTTTTTTTATTTTATTTATTTTTTTTTAAGGTGAGCTTTCTTCAGATCATCATATAGGCTAATTGCTTTTTATTTAATAATATTTAACTTAACGGAATTGTGCGTTGGATATTACTTAAATAAAATTTTATTTAAGTAATATCCATTACTTAAATAAAATTATTTAGAAGTTGCTCCATTTCAATTATAATAGCCGTCCTAGCCATAACTAATTTAGTTGTTTGCAGTGGAACAGCAGTCTTTCCCGCTGCTAAAATTAATTCTTTATTTTTTATAATTGTTCTTGCAGTTGAATATGCCAGTCCTAAATGATTGCACACATCTACTTGTCATTGAACGGAATCGATTTGCTTCAAAATGTATAATTTAATTTTCAAATTCAATCTTTTTCTTACCTTAGTAGGCATCGTACTGCATCCAGATGTTGTCGCTTTTTAATTCTTATCTGCCATTATTCACGTTTGAAAATGTAACTGCATTGCATTAATTATTATACAATGTTTGAGTAAACTGTCCATTACCTATCACTGTACTGAGTGATGGTTAGACTTCGGATAAATGCATATAATGCAAATATTACAAGCAATATGCTTGATCATTTTTTAATATGTTGATATCGGAACTACGTAACAAGCCACCATACTGCAATTAAATTAGTGTGGAAGAAATTTTCACTGAGAGCGGGAAAATTTCACAAGTCGGTGTGGGAAACTTTTTAATGCTGTTTTGCTATTAGTTTTCAAGCTATCGACTACATCAGATGAAACATTTTCGTTAAACATGCCAAAAATTTAATCTGAACTATGGTAAAAGAGCGTTAGAGTGAGTTGTGACAGGGTTAGTGAGATATGGGTTGTAATATAAGAACAGCATTAGCAAATCACTGTAGAGTGAACCATGTTATAACGAGGGCCTCCTGTATATACATACTCGACATATCAACCAGACTATTGCAGGGAAGTATTGACGTATAGTACTGAATAATTTTGTCCATTAAATCTGAAATTCATTAAATTGAGGATTTACTGTTTATGTTAAAAAATAAAATTTATTTATGCAAGTTTACATGTTGAACTATTGACTTCATTGGATTGTATCAGCACATAGTGTTATAACTTCATTGGTGGATTGCAGACTTAGTTTGGCAGCTGGTGACTTTCTATGGGAAATTCAAAAAACCCAGCTCATTTCTTTACTTCTGAAGAAGTACGGTGATTGGGGAACTGACAGGTGCATGTGAAAGGATGAAATATAACAAGTTTATATCAAGTAATTCTTGGCATTTTAATAATTCTCATAGCAGTGCCATATCAGATAATATTAAAGTGGGGGAAGAACAAAATTTAGATCTTCTCTTTCTAATGCATTATATTGAGTAAATGTTTAAAAGCATATTGTACTGGTTAACAATCCTGTGGCTGTATTTTAACACAAAATTGTATTTTTTGGTGAAATTTAATTTCTAGTGGATTGTGGATTTTAAAAAAACTTGCCTTTTTTTTTGTGAAAATCTTCTCTCTCTCTCTCTCTCTCTCTCTCTCTCTCTCTCTCTCAAGAACTGCTTTTGGGGGGGGGGGATTTAAAAAGTTGCCAGCTTTGCATTTATAATCAGTTTTCTGCTGCTCAGCCATCCCTACATCCATAGCAGTAATTGTCTGCAGTGCTCCAATTTGTACAGTAGTCTTTCATGTGGATGTGTGTGAAAAGCTGTACTGAAATTTAGTATATGATGTTAAAATTATTTGTTGCCTCTAGTTTATTTGTTTACATCATAGAAGCTAATCAGGTTGACCAGACAAGATCTTCCCTTAAAAAGAATCCCTGCTATGAATTCTATATAAACGTATTTCTGTCAAGATGATTCTGCATTACTTTTTTAACCAGTGACTCCATTATTTTTCCTTGCGGAGAAGTTGAGCTTACAGGTCTGTAATCACTCACTTCACTTTTTGTTTCCTGTTTACAAACAGAAGAGACATTTGCACATTTCTAATCTATGGGCACCTGTCCTGAATCCTGTCATTATAGCCAGACATTTGTTTACTTTTCTTGCTGCTTTGTTTAATATATAGTCAAACTCAGTTATAGTGTCATTGATGGGACAACAAAATTCTTAATTGTAACTGGCATTAGTTTTTTAAATTGCCTTATTAACAGGTATAAAATGAATGTGTTACATATAGTTATGATTCCAGTTACAATAAATACTGCGTAATTGGTATTTAGTGATAACTGTTCAAAAGGCTATAGATTGTTAGTGTCTATCCTTTTCAAAAGTTGCCATTCACTTGTGTAAAAGAAGTAAAATTTTTTGATCATGCTACCTAACCCACAATCTCAATGAAACAGCACAGTTTTAAACAAGGCTGATGTCATCCAAGTTTTTTTTTTTTTTTGTTTGTGTGTGCACTACGTTGTAACTTTATTAACATTTCATTTTATTAACTAAAAAGCATTGCTGATTTTTAGATTTTCCTATGTTTCTTTCTTGTCTTTCTTTTCGGTACCATTCAAATTACCACAAGTACAAATAGACTAATACAATCTATTTGACAGTTCACTGCTTATGCTTTTGTTCACCTCTGAATTTTAATGTTTTGTCAGGATGATGATAAATGTGTCATCATATGACGCTGACATATACTAAAGAAATATTAGGATATATTTAAAAAACCCTAATACAGTCGGATTACAACAATAAAATTTTATTGCATAACTCGCATTGCAATTGTATGTAATTGTTTCCTTGAAACAGTTTTTTTCAATTGGGGCCACTCTGTGCTCAGCAGTGCAAACTGAAGTTTGAATCTAACCCCAGGGGCTCACATCTGGTGAGTATGGGCTTGGCAAACCCAGGGTCCTGAGCTGGATATCATCATTCTTCTCTTTCTTGGTGATTCCTTTCTACTTCTCTCTCTCAGGGTAATTTGGGAATTTTTTTTTTGGCCGGTGCAGAATAAGCTTCAGGCTTCCTTGCACCATGTAGCTAATAATAATAAATAATAATACCAGCTAATGGCTCAGTACTTTGCTTGTATCATTTACTAATTTTCGAAAATCCAGTTTGACACAAGTATGTTGATGAAAAGAGAAGCAACATGCTCTTAATTCTATTTTATTCAATTTGGTGGTCCCAGTAGCCATGTTAGTGCAAGGCTGTACTGAGTGGAGTGTGTGGAGTTGGAGACCAGCTATCGGTAGTTGTGGATTTCCTCCTCAGTATCTTGAGTTTAGTCTGTCTCGGCCAGGTGCTATTAGCAAGTCAAATCCAAGGATCTTGACTAGAAATGCATTCGAAATAAATTCAATTTGGAATATTTTGGGGGAACTTTCAGTCAAAGCTTAATCACATGACATTACCTTATTGTTAAATTAATATCTTTGTGGTTTTTAAATGGAGTCATTACTCATTCATTTCCAGATCTAAGATCCTTGTCATCTGTAAAATAAAAACCCAAAGTTTTCAGATGTTTTATAATAATATAATTTATATTCTGTACATAGGCTTTTCTCTGCTTTCATCAAAGGTAAATACTATATTGGATATTGTTTTTTTTTAATATTCATTACTTCTATGATGCTAGTCTTTTTTTTTTTTTTTTTAAATGCATTTACTTATCAGTCATTTTAAAAATTGAAGATATCCTTCCTCGTAGTGAAAGTTTAAGCTTGTTTAAACTGAAAACTATATTGTTTAAATATGCAAGTTTGCAACCCAATCTTTATTTTGGAAGAGTTTTACCACCCTGGTTTTTTTGTCATGTAAAAGTTCAGTTTTGTTCTGAAGTTTAAATGTGTGATAACACTTTTCCTTGAGAGGGAAAATGTCTATATGAAGTAGTAATTGTGTACATTTCTTGTATCATCACCCAGCATTGAAAGTAGATGACAGTTGAGAACCTTTGCTTTTAGAATTTTTATAACCACATTCATAACTTTATTTAGTTCATTGCACATCTTTTTTGTTTCTAGTATTCCTTTGTGAATACAACAGTGATTTTCTAGACTTTTGGGAGTAACTCCGTTTACTATAGCTGCAGCATTAAACTGAATTCCTGTTATTAGCTGCTCCATCCATACGTCAACCAGCATATACCTTCCAGTCCAACTCAGAATCATTGAGAACATTAAATATCTACTGTTCTAGTAGTCAATTGAAGTTCAGTTAAAAAAACAAACAAAAAAAAAAAAAAAGTAGTTAAACCATTACCAGCGGTTCAAAATTTGACAAGATGCCTAACTTTGTTTTTGACTTTTATGGAAAAAATATATGGTTTTTAAAATTTGCTTACAGTATAAGAAGTTCTTAACATTTAATAAAAAAATTAAATGTTTAAAAACTGCTTTTTTTCACATTCATTTAAAAAATGAAAAAACATTGTTACAGTCATAAAAAGGAAACATGCAACTAAGGGTCACTTCCATTTTCTTGTTCAGAGAACCCTTAAGAGTGTGCAAAATTAGGTTTGTACATATATTATTATCTTTTCAAACAAATTAATAAACAGATAACAATAATAATGATCAAAACAAGAAACCATTTTACATCAATAATGATAATTGAGACAAATTTGCATTTTGTATAATGGTTAACAATAAAACAAAGCATAATTAAGCATACTCTATTTTCTGTAGTGGGCACCTTGCTACATGTCAACTGACATGCCAGTTTCAAACTACACATGAGCAGTGTGTTGTTTGAGTTGCTTAAAGCAAGACAAGTACACTAATTAAAAGAATGTTTTCTTTACGGAGTCAGAGTGTTACTAGTATGTAAGCTTGAACTAGAACAGCAATCAATTAATATGCAATTGAAATTTCAATTGCATATTAAGAGGCAAATCTGTTTAAGTCCCACATGACTACAAAGCACAAAAAGTTACAGAAATGGTTGTGTAAGAACAAAATTCTTACACTTATCCTAGCGAATGTTATGTTATAAATATTATAACATAACAAGAAAAAAAGATGTATATAGTAAATAATATTATTTACATAGGATGATTTTAAGCTTAGATTGCGATCGCTCCGTACCATACAGTCAAGTAGGGGAGGATTAACGTAACAACGGGAGGTAGCAGGACGGTACACAAGACAATGGGAGCACTGGAACACTAGTACAAAGGGGGCACCGCAAGGCCAGTTCATGGTCGCATAAACAGAAAGTGAGCAGCTCTTTGGAAGGAAAGAACAAGGGAACCGACTCCCCCTTGTGGAGAGGAAGATTTTAAGAACTAGGAGGGTGAAGAAAACCCTGGATGCGATATACACTATGTAGAAATGGCTGCCGCTATTTGAAACAGACCGACTCCTTGAGCACTTACTGATTTCAAGGAGCGGTAGAGAAGAAACAGAGTGGACTAATGGCGGTAAGTGAATCGGGAATGATCACAAGGAAATATCTAGAAATTGCTAGACGCCCTGTAGTTCATCGAAGTTGATGAAAATTTCGTAAACAGGAAGTTACCCCAGGAGAGGGAGGGCCAAGAAAAAACGGAAGAAGTGGGAGAGAGCGAATGAGAATAATGAGATGATGGAGAACGAACGACGATTGGATTAAAATAGAATGAGCGGCTGAAACAAAAGGCAGATGCAAGAAAGGAGTGAGTGAGAAGAGTTTTTCTTGGGAGAGTTGTGAGTTTTTGGGCAGTGTGGAAGTTTGGAGAGTTCCCGTGGAGATGCCTGAGTGATGTGCGGCTGGAAAGAAATCCCGAGAAGTGCCGGGAGAATCGCCAGAAAGTAGCGGCCAGAGTAATGAGTTGTGGGAGATGCTGTTTAAGAGTTTTTGGAATAGGAAGGAGATAACCGTTGAAAGATGGAAACACCTATGCTGGAGCTGAAAAAAGAAAAGGATCGAAAAGCCTCGGTAATGAAAGATAAGGAAGAGCTACATAGCCAGGCTTCTTAATAAAGCAGTAAGAAGAGTCCCGATAATTCTATTATGCTTCCCAGTTTCGTCGAACTGATCAGACGCCCAAAAAGCAGGCCGGAGCAACTTATTTAATAGCCGTATGTAAAGAAGAGCGAGTTCTTGAACGTAGGAGAATCCCTGTAGATGAACAGCAGTACTTTGCCGATGAATAATTCCAGTTGGAGCCTGATGATGCCCTATGCTGTTGATGATGAGTCGCCCCTGAACTGAGAAAAGGTAGTGTAAAGAGTGATTCCCTAAGTTAATATGTAAGTACGAGATAATAATTTTAAGCTAGATTTGAAGAGAAGGACTTTAGAAAAATGTTTATTTAGTTGATAGTAGATTTGAAGAGAAGGACTTTAGAAAAATGTTTATTTAGTTGATAGTAGATTTGAAGAGAAGGACTTTAGAAAAAAGGTTTATTTAGTTGATAGTAGATTTGGTATTGATTAGTATAAAAGGAAGAAAAGGGTTCATAGATGTATGTACTTCATCTCAAGGATAAGTTAAAGCAAGGAAGATTTAGATACATGTACTTGAGACTGGTATGTTCTAAGTTAAGATGTAAAGGTGTTCTATGTACTTGAAACGTTACAAGATATTAAGATTGAATTATTTTGGAAGGGATAAATTAATGAAAGATTATAGCGGGGATTTATAAATCTAGGACAATATCCATAGAGGTGTTAAGCCCACTGAGGTAATTCCAGTTGGGAAGTTTAACTGTTAGAAAGTAAAAATAATGTTATGAGATGTAACCTAAACCAGAAGGAGAAAAAGCAGAAAGACACGAAGAGACATATTATATCATTTGCTATTAATTTTACATCTTAACACACATATAATGCCAGTTATTAACATTATACCAATTGATGTTGTATGATACAATTCTTTAATGTATATACTGTGAAATAAACAAATTTGTATATGTTTATCATGTGTAGTATTGAGTCATTCTGAATACTCAGCCAGTCCAGAGGAGACATACACGAACTATTATTCCCCCAGAATCTGTGATCTTCTGTGCAGTATACAAGTCAGGTGTTAACGTGGAGGGTGGTAAATTAAGGGGGAAATTTAATTGAGAAATACAAAATTAAAAGTGGTAGGTCTGGAAGGTTAACGTGATTTATGATTACAGAAATAAAAAAATAAATAATAAAATAACCTCCAACAAACCCCCCACAATTGGCGAGCCAGCCAGGATATATCCTCACGACGGAAGGCTGGTGTTCAGAATGACAAAATAAAAAGTAATTCAGTTGCTGAAACTGAGGAAAAAATTCAGCTGGCGAGCCAGAAAAAAAGAATAGTAAGTATAATAGGTTGATTAATCTGAGGTAATGTGCATATAGTTGTGAATTGATTAAGATATATATAATTTTGGAATTAAAGAGGAATTAGATTGTTAGTTAAGTTAAACCCCCAAAGATAAGTCATGGCTACAAGGAGAGCGAACAGCAGTAGGGATAGAGAAATGGAAAATAATAATGGACGGGAGACATCAGTAGAAACTATTATTTCCAGTGTAGGGAACGATAATAGGGGGACACTCAAACTAAGTAAGTTTTTAAAAACATTTACGGGCGAGCCATCAGAAAGCATAGACTATTTTCTACGGAGACTAAAACTGATTAAAGAAAAGGAAGGCCTGTCTGAACTGGAAATAGTCATGATGGCGGAATTCAAGCTGGAGGGCAGGGCCCAGACTAAATATTTAGAGGAGACCCAAGCGATGGAGGTGGAAACCCTAGATGAATTTGAAAAGATATTAAGAAAGCTATTTTCCCCGAAAAACTCTTTTCTAGAAGGAATAGGTATATTAAATAACTACTCTCAAACAAGTCGGGAAACAGTAGAAGAGTATCATAAAAGATTTATAAATGTAAAATTAAATACAGAAGTATCGGAAAAAGAAAGTAGCGCTTTTGACAAAATCCTGATGGGGCAGTTTTTGATGGGGGTCAGGGATAAATACAAAAAAGAAATTTTGAGGAGAAAACCAAATTCATTAGCAGAGGCCCTGGTACTGGCTGTAGAAGAACAAAAATTAGATTTCCAAAGTCGGGGGGCAATAAGAGGGGACATAAATGCATTAGCGACAGGAGAAGAGACAAAACCGAAAGGTAATAAAGAAAGGGGGGGCGAAAATAAGCTAGAGGGACTAGAGAGACAGATAGCTGGGATGGAAGTTAAATTAAATAGATTATTAGGAGAATTGAACACAAAAAAGAACGCTCAAGATCAAAATAATAGACAGTGGGGCGAAAACACTCAAACGGGGCAGATCACAAGAGGTGGATACAGCAGGGGGTGTATAGGAGAAGTCAAAGAAGTTAGGCGAGAAAGATATGGAAAGAAATGCTATATATGCGGGCGGAGCAATCACTGGACTAAGAACTGCTGGTACAGGGATAGATATCACGGGGACAGAAATGAACACTACCAAGACAGGGGCACAAATCAAGGGCAGCATATAAGCATGAATGCTCTGCATCTTAGACGCTGGAAAAATAATTCCTGTGAAAAAAGGAGAAAAAAATCAGGCAGCACACGGAGGAAGCCACACATACATAGAAGTAAGTTTATAAATAAAGAACCAATAGTTTTGGCCACTCTGGGACATAAATGGAATCATCAAGGTCAGGTGAAGTGTTATAGGTGTAGCAGATATGGGCATATAGCCAGATTCTGCCGGACTCAGATGGTGGATCAGGGAGTCAAGTATGGGAATACTGATCCCAGAGAGTCATGGAAGATCAAGACAGGTCGATTTTATCCTTGGCGCTCAAGAAACCTCATATTTGGTCCAATAGAGTGCAAGGATAGGCCAGAAATGAGAGAGATGAATTATGGAAGTCCGGTAAGTGAGAGAAACGATAAGAGATCAAGCTCGGTAATTGAAAAGAAAGAAAAGAAGTGGAAAGAGACTGAAAAAATTGAGGTGAAAGGGCGAAAGAAGGGGCCCAGACGGCGGAATAGAACCAAAATACTACACGTGGGAACATTAGAAGTAAAGGAGAAAGATAAAGAGAAACATGAAGATAGCGAACTGTTAAATAAAGTGGAAGAAAGTGGAGGTGAAAAGAATGACAACTTGGTAAATGAATCAACAGAGCCGAAAAGAATAGAAGGGCCATGGAAACACAGAACTGAAACTTCCTATGGGGAAAGGGCCCTCAAATTGAAAGAGACAAACATGCTACAGCAAGTGTATTTAGCAGTATATGATGAAAGTTTGGGATGGGAATAGTTTAGTGAAGCCCAAAATATACACTTAAGTAGTGTACATGTATATTATAGTATTTAGGATAATCTAGAAGGGCAATTAAAGGAGTTGGCATGTACTTGCTTAGAGACAGATCAAAAGGGAATATAGAGTTGTTGTTAATAAGTAGGCCATGGAAGTAGACGCACAAGCAGGGAACCTGTAGAAAATTTATAATGGGGATATAAATTTTAAAGGGAGGCGGAAGGAATGTAAGAACAAAATTCTTACACTTATCCTAGCGAATGTTATGTTATAAATATTATAACATAACAAGAAAAAAAGATGTATATAGTAAATAATATTATTTACATAGGATGATTTTAAGCTTAGATTGCGATCGCTCCGTACCATACAGTCAAGTAGGGGAGGATTAACGTAACAACGGGAGGTAGCAGGACGGTACACAAGACAATGGGAGCACTGGAACACTAGTACAAAGGGGGCACCGCAAGGCCAGTTCATGGTCGCATAAACAGAAAGTGAGCAGCTCTTTGGAAGGAAAGAACAAGGGAACCGACTCCCCCTTGTGGAGAGGAAGATTTTAAGAACTAGGAGGGTGAAGAAAACCCTGGATGCGATATACACTATGTAGAAATGGCTGCCGCTATTTGAAACAGACCGACTCCTTGAGCACTTACTGATTTCAAGGAGCGGTAGAGAAGAAACAGAGTGGACTAATGGCGGTAAGTGAATCGGGAATGATCACAAGGAAATATCTAGAAATTGCTAGACGCCCTGTAGTTCATCGAAGTTGATGAAAATTTCGTAAACAGGAAGTTACCCCAGGAGAGGGAGGGCCAAGAAAAAACGGAAGAAGTGGGAGAGAGCGAATGAGAATAATGAGATGATGGAGAACGAACGACGATTGGATTAAAATAGAATGAGCGGCTGAAACAAAAGGCAGATGCAAGAAAGGAGTGAGTGAGAAGAGTTTTTCTTGGGAGAGTTGTGAGTTTTTTGGGCAGTGTGGAAGTTTGGAGAGTTCCCGTGGAGATGCCTGAGTGATGTGCGGCTGGAAAGAAATCCCGAGAAGTGCCGGGAGAATCGCCAGAAAGTAGCGGCCAGAGTAATGAGTTGTGGGAGATGCTGTTTAAGAGTTTTTGGAATAGGAAGGAGATAACCGTTGAAAGATGGAAACACCTATGCTGGAGCTGAAAAAAGAAAAGGATCGAAAAGCCTCGGTAATGAAAGATAAGGAAGAGCTACATAGCCAGGCTTCTTAATAAAGCAGTAAGAAGAGTCCCGATAATTCTATTATGCTTCCCAGTTTCGTCGAACTGATCAGACGCCCAAAAAGCAGGCCGGAGCAACTTATTTAATAGCCGTATGTAAAGAAGAGCGAGTTCTTGAACGTAGGAGAATCCCTGTAGATGAACAGCAGTACTTTGCCGATGAATAATTCCAGTTGGAGCCTGATGATGCCCTATGCTGTTGATGATGAGTCGCCCCTGAACTGAGAAAAGGTAGTGTAAAGAGTGATTCCCTAAGTTAATATGTAAGTACGAGATAATAATTTTAAGCTAGATTTGAAGAGAAGGACTTTAGAAAAATGTTTATTTAGTTGATAGTAGATTTGAAGAGAAGGACTTTAGAAAAATGTTTATTTAGTTGATAGTAGATTTGAAGAGAAGGACTTTAGAAAAAAGGTTTATTTAGTTGATAGTAGATTTGGTATTGATTAGTATAAAAGGAAGAAAAGGGTTCATAGATGTATGTACTTCATCTCAAGGATAAGTTAAAGCAAGGAAGATTTAGATACATGTACTTGAGACTGGTATGTTCTAAGTTAAGATGTAAAGGTGTTCTATGTACTTGAAACGTTACAAGATATTAAGATTGAATTATTTTGGAAGGGATAAATTAATGAAAGATTATAGCGGGGATTTATAAATCTAGGACAATATCCATAGAGGTGTTAAGCCCACTGAGGTAATTCCAGTTGGGAAGTTTAACTGTTAGAAAGTAAAAATAATGTTATGAGATGTAACCTAAACCAGAAGGAGAAAAAGCAGAAAGACACGAAGAGACATATTATATCATTTGCTATTAATTTTACATCTTAACACACATATAATGCCAGTTATTAACATTATACCAATTGATGTTGTATGATACAATTCTTTAATGTATATACTGTGAAATAAACAAATTTGTATATGTTTATCATGTGTAGTATTGAGTCATTCTGAATACTCAGCCAGTCCAGAGGAGACATACACGAACTATTATTCCCCCAGAATCTGTGATCTTCTGTGCAGTATACAAGTCAGGTGTTAACGTGGAGGGTGGTAAATTAAGGGGGAAATTTAATTGAGAAATACAAAATTAAAAGTGGTAGGTCTGGAAGGTTAACGTGATTTATGATTACAGAAATAAAAAAATAAATAATAAAATAACCTCCAACAAACCCCCCACAGTTGCATGGAACCTGTCAGGTTCTTTCATGCTATTATTCTGTGAAAAACAGGAGTGCATTACTTAAATAAAAACTAGAACTAGATTTTGGATGGTAGGGTTTGTCATTAATCTTAAACTAACAATTAATGTGCAAAACATTTTCTCACATGGTACCTGACAGGTCCCATGCAAACAATGCAGGTATATCCTGTCAAAGCTGGCTGCACTATTTTTCAAGGTGCTTATGGATTCTCTTAATTCATTGGTTGCGTGTGGTTTATTATAAGGTAAAGCAGTGGTTCCCAAAACCAAGCACTAGTTCATGAACTAGTGCTGGTCCATGAAGTATTCACTGTTATGAGAAAAAATGCTTAACACTTTTGCTGCTGGTCTTTCCGATGACCTTTTTGACCCATGATTGAAAACAATGGGATGGAGTTAATCTGGATCAGAAAGGGCAGAAGCATTTTTTTGGCTTTCTTCTCACTGTGGCTGAATTAATTAGCCTCTGGTGATGGTTGCTTAAGAAAAATCTCTGGTTTTTCTTCTGTCAAATTTGAAGAATAAATTCTAAAAGTAGGGTGATTCCCTTCCAAGTGGATTAAAATCCAAAGCTGCATATTTGCATTCAGGAAGCAGTGAATGTGTTAACACAAACAAGCTTTCCATATAAACTATAAAGCATTTAGGGCGTAAGCCTCATCATATACCATCAGGCATCTCTCATATTGTGGAGTTATACTCCATAACTGTTTTGCCATCATTGCATCACTCGGGTACCTACCCACCCACCGAAGAAGGGTGAAATAGCCCTGAAATGGTGCCGTCTGGGTGGTGGTATCCATCTGAATAAGTAACATTAGTCTTCTTCTCAGGTGAAGCGTTACTTATTCAAAGTAGTGCAATATCATGGCAACTCATTGTGAAGGTATTCACAATATGAGATATAACTTAAAACAATGCCGCTTTACTAATATTCTGTTTGTTCAGATTTGGCTATGTATTATTGATGCTTTCGCACTATACTTATACATAGGCTTTCCATGTAGTTAAGTTTGTGAATGTGCACTATACACAAAAATACTGTGAAACAAGTCTTATTGGAACCTGATTATAATCAAATCCTATTTTTAGAAAGTTAATGTAACTGAAGATAAAAACATGGTCCTGACCCACTGTACTTATTTTTTAAGTTAAAGGAATCAGAACATACTGGAACCTTTCTAAAGCAGAAGCTAAAGGATTTTATGGGGGGACCCCTCCAAACATTTTATCTGGCTAAAACAGAGCTACCATTACCAAACCCTCCAACAAAACTATTTGCATGTCAACAAAGGAAATATTAGCTTGCTTACTAAAGTCAAGTAAGTCTCTGCTCATCTGCTCTAATTGTTCCCGCTTATCTCCCCCTCACTTTCCCCATCCTTATGTTAATTTGTGGAAAATATCTAACAAGTTGTCATGTGTTGTGTTATAATATGGCTCTATTTTTTCTATGTATTGAAAGAAAAAAAATTGTCTTAACATGCAGAAACAAAGTTAATTTTTTTTAAAAGAAATGACTGGTGTGAAAATGTGCATGATACGAATAGTGTTGCTAATAATTCCACAGAAGTGCATGACAAAGATAATAATAATATTATGCTTGCCAAAAGAAAGCAGTGTAGTGTCAGCAGAAAGTATGACAGTTCATACATTCAGTTCAGATTTATTGAAATAAATGATGATCAGAACAAGTCAGAGTGTTTAATATGTGGGTGTATTCTTAGTAGTGATGCTCTGAAGCTTTCGAAACTTAAGACGTTTAAATATGAAGCGCTCCAATCTAAAAAAAAAAAAAAATAGAGAATTTTCGGAAAGAAAATATTCCAAATTTAAAGGACAACAAAAAAAACTTTCGGCGTCATAAATACAAGCACATTGGCATTAAAAGGATCTTAAAAATTGCTGGCACATATTGCAAAATCTAAAAAACCATTTACAGTTGCAGAGGAGTTAATTCAACTGTGCATAAAGGATGTTTGCTTCTGTTTAATGATTCAATAGCTAAAAAATTAATTCAGTATTTCTGTCAAATAAATGCAATTACCAGAAGAGTTGAAGAAATGTCTGAGATATAAAAGATCATTTGCTACAACAAAGTCAAGTCTTGACTGAAATTCTTTGAACACGTTTAGAGACTTTCAGTGGTTTGCAGAGTTTAAAGAGGACCACTTGTCTTTTGAAGATAATCCTCACTTTTGCCCTCCTTTGACTTCAAAAACTAATGATTCAATTGCTTGTGTTCATGATTGATTGAGTGATTGATATTTAACTATCCAAGAACTTATTTGTGAAATTGGTATATCTTATAGTGCATGTTTATAGATTTTAATACAGGGTTTAGGATTACAGTGCATTTCAGCAAAGTATGTGCCTTGCAGCATCACTGATGATCAAGTTCTCACAAATCAGGATCTTTGTTTATGTGCTGTTGCTGACCTATGCTTTGTTTCTTCTATCATTACTGATGGCAAGTTGTGAGTGTATGGTATAGTTATGACCTAGAAGCAAAGGCCATTCCTCTCGGCAGAAGTGTCTTCTCATTCAGATGTGCAGATCATACTTGTTATTTTTTGACTCACAGGATATTGTTCATTAAGAATTTGTCCTGCATGGTGAAACAGTCAATCAGGAATACTATAAAATGGTTCATCAGCAGTTGCATGATTCTGTTAGAAGAAAATGGCTGGTATCTGGAGAATTGATGATTGTACAATGACAGCACTCTACCACACTTTATTCAAAAAATTTCAGGAAGCACTCGAACATTGTGGTCTCTCCATCTGCCACAGATTAGGCACCCTGTGATTCTTTTGTTTTCCAATTGTAAAGTTTCCCCCCATGAAAGGTCATAGATTTGTAATAACTGAGGACATTGTTCAGGATGTAACATAGGGGTTATTAGCAATTCTAAAAGTTTATCAGGAATGCTTCCAGAAGTTTATCAGTTTATATAATGTCAAGGAGACTACTTCAAAGGAGATCCATCCAAATAGCTGGCAAGCTTCATTTCCCAAATGTTAATTCCATCCGCAAACTTTTTGATCACTCTGTAAATGTGAATTGTCTGCTGGAGAAGATTTTTTCAATAAAGATTGAAACATTATATGTGTTTCACAGCTTCCTGTAAAGTTTGGCTTTTTTTTTATGTTTTTGGAATTTGATTGTTTTTATCTATTCTGTATATTAAGTTTTATTTTTGCATTGGCTTTTTTTTTTTTATTTATTTTATGTTTTGAAACAATAGCAAATGTTTATGGTTTGATCTTGTCTTAGATTTTTTTTCAATTTAAGAATTTCCAAGTTGCTCTTTTCCATTTCCATTAGTCTTTTCACTGATATCAGCATTTCTATGATTTCACTGATTGACTCATCAGAAGGAAATGATTGATGGAAGTAATTTGCAGTTAAAAATCAGAAGGATATCTAATAGTATTCTATTAGATACTGGTATCTAATATATATATATATATATATATTTTACTGTTCTAGAGTTTAGTTAGCAAAAATTAAATTACATTATTTAGATAGTTAAAATAAAATGCTACTATATTAATGAATTTATATTGATTTTAAAATTATTTCATTCAGCTTGAAGTAACAGTAAATGCTTCCTAATAGTAATTTCTAATTTTTAGGTGTTTCTCGTCATTACCTACACATTTCAGGTGTACATGTTGCCAGTTGCACTGCTGCTGATTTTCTTCAAGAATTATGTTATCCTCACACTTACAGGTTTTCAGATTGGAAAAGATGGTAGAGATGGGGAAGAAGAGGTAAGTTCCTTCACTGGTAATTGTTTTGCTTGAATTGACTTGTTTGAAATATTACTGTCAAGAGCAGCACTGTTTTATTATATACATTAACATTGTTATTATTTTATATAATTTAATCTTGGGTATTTGATTATAACAAGATAGCCTGTGCTTTATTTAAAAATTGTCCATAAAATATAAGATTCTTGCCAGTGACTAAACAAATTAACTAAAACATGGTTATCTACCATGTGAATTGTCTGTCCTTTGTTATTCCTTAGAATCTTCTGGATGGTTTTAGAGCCCAAACGTCTGAGCATGAGAGAACTATTCAAACAGCTAATTTTCCCCACTCTGCCCTTGCTGAGAGCTGTGAGTAGCATAGTAGACTTGATCATTGTAAGAGGGCCCTGAGTGCCAAGTGATAGTGTCCGAGCGTTTTTTTTTTTTTTTTTTTTCCCTAGTCAATATATAGTGACCTTTCTGAGCGATTTCAGAAAGGTCACTATATTTTGAGTGTTTTCTTTCCAGTGCTTTTCTCAATCTCAGTTGTTTAAGTGGTTCTGTACTTAACAGATCTTGAGTAAGAACCCAGATAGGAAAATCACCTTTCTTTTCCTAGAAAAATTATTAATTTTTACACTAACAAACTACCTACTCCAGCTGCTTGGTCACTCGGTGGCACCGCTCCAGCCTCCCCATGGTGGGGACAGAAACATGGGAGGAAAAGCTCACTCCCAGGGCTAAAAAGAGCAACAATGGACTGTGATGCATGTCCACCGCTACAGCTGATAGGCTCTCAACATGCTGAGACCTGCAGAATGGAAGACGATCAGTCTTCCAAAAAAATGAAAAAGGATTCTAACAAATCAGAACCACCAGCATTTTCTGATAATGCATTAGTTATCAACTTGGCTGATAAGCAAACGCTCTCCCTTTGTCATCCAGATATATCTCTAGAATGCAGCAAGTACACCAAAAATGCTGAAACGGCTCCAGTCAGGAGATCTTTTTAATTGAGACCACTCATGCAAGCCATCTGAATTATTATTAAAAATGTCATCTATAAGTGGAATCTCAATAAAAGTCACACCACATTAACACATTGAACTCACTCAAAAAGAGTGATAAGTGAGTGGGATTTTTTGAATGTCACTGAAAAGATAATCATGGAATTACTAGAACAGAAAGTAATTCAAGCAAGAAGAATTATGATACAGAAGGACGACAAACTTGTTCCAACATGTAATATTATATTGACCTTTAGTACACCAAATCTGCTGACCTCAGTGAAAGCAGGCTACCTGCACTGCCATATCCAACCATACATTCCAAATCCTTTAAGATGTTTCAAGTGCCAAAAGTTTGGTCATTCCCAGACAACATGCAGAGGTGAAACTACTTGTCTTAACTGTGGGTCAAAAAATCATTCACAAACAGTGTACTGCAAAGTCTCTGGAATGTCCAAATTGCAAGAATGACAATCCAGCATACTCAAAATCATGCAACCTCTGGAAAATTTGGGGGGGGGGGGAGTACAAAAGTATAAGATCAAGAATAAGGTTACATATTAAGAAGCAAGAAAGCAAATAGACAACAATCCCAAAATGCACGTACACTTCCATTATATAAAAGTGCCAAGCTGTTTCAACCCAAACTGAGATATTTCTGCTCAATACATCCATTGAAAAATGGGCACAATTTGTGCTATCAGTACATCAACCTATCACCAAACCTGTTCTAGCTGATGAAATAAGTAAAATTTCATCATGTGATAAAATTCAAATCACAAAGGCAACAAGCCACTGAATTGCAAAAGCCAAACTCAAATAGAATGGACTCTGAAGATACAACTGCACAAAATGAAACAGTCCTTGATCTTCACGCAGAAGATGATATGGAGACTGAATTGTCAAACTGATGATGTAGAAGAGTACAGATTTCAGATGCCCCAATTTTCTTAGGAAAAAAACTAAATATAACTGTCAAAAACAAACCATTCACAAGAAGCAGACTTGCCTTCACCTTCAAACCCAGATAATGCAGCACATTGTACAATAGATTTGTAGAGGTTTATGCAGCAATACCGATGACATCTATGATTTAATCTCCTGATATAATCCTGTAGCCGTTTGCTTACAAGAGACTAATATAACTCCACAAGTAACTCAGTCAATCAAAAATTTTACCATTTACAGGAAATGTAGAAACTCTTCATTATCCGCGTGTGAAAGCATCAAGATTTTAATTGACTATAAAATACCTTATAGAAACATTCTGCTTCATACCCACTTAGAAGCTGTTGCAGTACTTGTATCAGTTGGACAAATTCTAACTCTAGTATCACTGTACCTTTCACCTAACAATATATACCCGTTCGGCCCCAAGCGATAGTGACAAGCAATTTTCTTCCTGTGATTATTTGATCTCGAAAGTGATATAGTTTTGTTTATTTTCGAGTGTGGCTCTTATTTTATTTACTTGAGGTGGTCTGTGCTTTAAAAGTCAAAGTAAGAAAGGCAATTCACCTTTCTTTTCTTATTCTTTATATATATCACTAACCAACTCTACTAACTTAAACAACCTCTTGGTTAGTGGCAGTGCTCCTGCCTCCACAGGGTGGACCAGTAACCTGGGGGGGGGACCAACCTTCAGGGCTAAAAGGAGCAAAGATGGAAACAAATGAATTTCCATGTTTAGAGCCAAAGTACTCTCAATAAAGTGATAAATACAATACTGACCATGACTTCTGTCTCTCTCTCTCGAAGAGAATGAAAAAGGACACTGACAGATAGGAATCATCAGTATTCCTAATAATACTTTCTCTGTCAGCAACCTGTAAGCAAGCTCTCCCCCTTTATCATTCAGAGATGCCTCAAACGTGCCGCAGGTTCACTAAAAATGGTGAAATGTCTCCAATCTGGGGATTTGTTAATGGACCACCAATTCTCGACACTCTGAACTATTATTATGTCTGACATTCTTGAGTGGAATCACACCACATAACACCCTCAATTCTTCAAAGGGAGTGATCACTGAATGGGATTTATTGAGAATCCCTGAAGATGAAATAATTCAGGAACTTAAATAAAAAAAAAGTCACGCAGGCAAAAAGGATCATGATCTGTAAAGATGGCAGTATAGACCCTACTGGAGTATAATTTTAACTTTCAGTTCTCCAAACCTAGTCAAGACAGGATATTTAAACTGTAGCATTCGGCCATATATCCCGAACCCCCTAAGATGTTTCAAATGCCAGAAATTCGGCCATTCCCAGACAGCTTGCCATGGAGATGCAACATGTGCAAACTGTGGGTGTAAAACTCATACACAAACGGAATGTAAGGCATCAACCCCACAGTGTCTAAATTGCAAGGGCAACCATCAGGCATATTCCCAAGACTGCGACTTTTGGAAGTTGGGGAAAAAAATACAAAAGTATAAAATTGAAAATAAAGTTTCCTACCAAGAGGCAAGAGGTCCTTGAGGTTGTCACAGACATTCTCTCAGATATGCCAGACAAGCTGTACTTGCTACCTACTTGACTGGACCCAATTTCGGCTGTACGCCAAAAATTGGGTCCAGTCAAGTGGACCCAATTTCGGCGAAGTCCGGACGGTCTGTGACAGCCAAATCCTCTGTTTGCACCTTCACGATGGTGGGACTGTTAGTAATCCTGGGTATAACCTCCATGCACAAGTACATGGTGGGTGACCATTCAGGTGTGAACCAACGTAAGCAGGGGTTGAGGTGTGGCACCCACACCACATGGAGGAATGCCGCCCCTCTATGTTACCAGGCAGTACTAGGTGGTATATTACTCTCATCAACCAGTGCAATACCACCACTTTGCTCTTTTGGAGGCTTGAAATGGTGGAACCCATGTTTAGTCTCTAGAGCTAAGTTCCAGTCAACCCTTCCCTATCTCTTCCATCATGCAGTATGATTGATGATTTTTGAGGTTATGATGAACATCGTGGCGAGATCCAATATTCCTTACATTTCGAGGGTACAGCTCTAAAACGGTGTTCGCAGGCCGGCCGCTAGTGAGTACACTGGATCGAACCTACTGGTAACTCTCTAGGAGGCTACTGGATCAGCTAGTGTATAATCTTGCTACCTCTACTCTGCAAGACAGTGACTGGAGGGAGTCCAAGTAGTGTGTATGCGGGGAGCATTGTCGAGGCCACGTTATGTCAAGGATCTGGGTATATTCTTACCATGTATATGCCATATCCAAAAATTTCATTATTGAATACACCATGAATTGTCAAACAAATAGAGCAAGTTTATCTGCAAAAAGATCTAAACCTCCCAAGCACTTCCTAATTCGTTTCACAAATATACATGGTCTCAATTCTAATCTCAACGATGTCCATTTCCACTTGCAGTGTGCCAAACCTGTACTTTTTCTGACAGAATCTCAGTTATCGGTTGATTCAACTACTGTTCATCTCAGATGCCCAAATTATTCGCTGTATGATTCCTTTCGCCTCAAAGGTGGTACTTGTGCATATGTCCGTTCTGATATTCCCTGTCAGAGACTTGGCAATTTGGAATCTCCTCTCTTTGATCTTCTTTGGCTTAAAATCTCTCTACCTCATTGTGTCAAATTCATCTGTTGTCTCTGCCGTTCTCCCAATTCCACTAATCATTTGGAGCTCTTTGACTTCCTCTCTCTGTAAATTGACTTTTTCCAGTCCAACTTTTCTAACAGTGAGGTAATTTATCTTGTGATTTTAATGTTCACAACTCCAGCTGGTTTCCGTTTTCTAGTCACACTGACCCAGTTGGTCAATATGCTGAGGCTTTTGCAATTACTAATGACCTTGCAAAGATTGTTCATATTGTAGGTAACTACAGACTAATTTGTAGGCACAGATTGTAGGTAACTACAAGAATACCGGACAATCCTAATCATACAGTCAATACACTTGATCTTTTTCTCACAAACAACCCTTCTAAGTACACGGTCGATATGAGAGGGCCTTTAGGCACTTCAGATCACAATTTGTTGATTGTCTCTTCTCCAATGGAACCTTTATCCCATGACTATTCCCAACCTCGTGCTGTGTTTGGCATTACAAGAATGCAAAGTGGAATGACCTGCGAGACTTCTTTTCCTTGGTCGGATTACTGTTTTGAAACTTCTGATGTCAACGTTTGCTCAGATCGTGTCAGTGAAATTATTCTTGCAGGAATGGAATCCTTTATCCCACACTCCACTTTAAAATATCGTCCTTTAAATAAACCTTGGTTTTCCAATAAATGTGCTAAGGCTGTTCAAGAGAAGAATGTTGCATATCGTAATTGGCTTTTTTCTAATTCTCCTGTTTCATTTTCTGCCTACACCAAAGCTCGCAACAATTGTAAAGCAGTTATTAATCAGTCCAAACTACATTTTGAACAGGCTAAGAGTAGAAAACTTGCTTCTTGTTCTAATGGCAGCTGAGCATTCTGGTCTCTTGTCAAAGCTACTGGCCACCTGGTGGGAGCAGAGATAGGCAACTTTTGCCTATCTCTACTCCCACCACAGTCAAAACCAAGATGGTTCTATTGTCATTTCAGCAAGGATAAAGCTGACCTGCTAGCATCCCATATTTTTCCCAACTCATGTATTAATGATCTTGGTAAAACACCTCCCACCATTCCCAGCATGCTCCATTCAATGCCTCCTGTGGTCTTCCGTCAAAAGGATATCAGAAGGATTTTGATGAATCTTGATGCTAAGAAAGCTCCAGGTCCTGATGGTATTTCTCCACTTGTTCTCAAAACCTGTGCTCCTGAACTTACTCCTATTCTTTGCCGCCTTTTTACACTTTCTTATTCCAAAGGTGTTTTTCCTTCTGCTTGGAAATTTGCTCATATCCAGCCAGTTCCTAAAAAGGGTGACAGATCCCTCCCATGCAATGATCGTCCCATTGCAATTACTTCTACTCTTTCTGAAGTAATGGAGAAAGCAATTAACCGCCAACTCTTAAACTACCTAGAAACATTCTGTCTGATCAACAATTGCCAGTTTGGATTCCGTCAGTGTCGATCCACTGGTGATATTCTGGCTTATGTTACCCATTTATGGACTAATTCAATGGAAAGCTTCTGTGAAACACAAGTAGTTGCTCTTGATATCTCAAAGGTTTTTGATTGTGTTTGGCATAAAGGTCTTCTATATAAGCTTCAATCTTATGGTTTGCCAACTGTTTTTAGTAATTGGTTATCCAGTTTTCTCTCTGATTGCTCACTGAGGGTGATGGTAGATGGCTCTCTGTCTTCTAACTTCTCCACTAATGCCGGTGTCCCCCAAGGTTCAGTTCCTTTCTTTCTCCAAGGTTTTTTTCCAAGGTTCAGTTCTTTCTCCCACTCTTTTCCTCTTGTATATTAATGACCTTCTTCCATTGACTGGAAATCCTATCCATAGTTTTGCCGATGATACCACATTGCATTCTACTTTCCATTTTGAGAAACCTTGTCCTGCTCAATCATCTTTAACTTCTCGAAAATCTGTTACCAATTCCTTAAATGCCGATCTTTGTGTAATTGTTCAGTGGGGCAAAGACCACTTAGTTGATTTCAACCCTTCTAAAACTCAGTCTTGTCTTATATCTTGCAAAAAGGAGTCTTCTGCTCCTATGCTTATCTTTAATGACACTCCGATTTCTATGCAAAATGATATATCTCTTTTGGAGATTACCCTGACTGCTAATCTCTCTTGGCACAAGCACATTACAAATATTGCTTCGTCTGAATCAAAAAAACTTGGTTTTCTCTTTCGCTCTCAGCGTTACTTTTCTTCCAAACAGCTGCTCACTCTGTATAAATTGCAAATCCGCCCAGTCATGGAATATTGTTCCCACATGTGGGGTGGTGCCCCCAACACCTCTCTCATGCTTCTTGATTCCATTCAGAAGAGGGCAGTTAGGTTAATTAATGATTCATCTCTAACAGTCTCTCCACTCTGTCACTGTCTCATAGACGTACTGTTTCTGCTGCATGCCTCTTCTACAGATACTTCCATGGGCACTGTTCTTCTGAATTGGCTTCTATAATTCCCACTCTCTTTCAAAACGGTCCGAACACGTGCCACCACCAGCCAACATCCATTTACTGGCCACCTTCAAACCCACAGAACCAACTTTTCATCTTCCTCATTTATTCATTCAACTGCCGTTTTCCGGAACAACCTTCCTTCATACATATTTCCTGTAAATTACAGTCTACAGAAGTTAAGTCCAATGGAAAGACTAAGTTCAAGAAATATCTTCTTTCGTCTTCTCAACCTCCAACCCAAGCACGGTACTAAGTACTATAGGTTCTAATACCTCTCGTGATTGGGGTTTACGTTAAAAAAAAAAAAAAGAAAACAAGTAAAATCAAGTATGCCAAAATGCACTTATGCTTCTGCTACTTGCCAATCAGTAACTGCTACTCATGTCAGACAGAAGTGTCCATCCCTCCAGACACATTGATCTCAGACTAAGCTCGATCAGTCTGAAATCAAGCCCAGTTGGTCCAGCATCCATCTCCATCAAAGGTAGTTGATCAATGCAGTAATACACTACTGACAGTTTCATCCCAGAGACTTCCCCATTTGTCAAGCAGTGAAGAATTTGCTAAAATCAGATCCAGTTGAGGTGAAGCAATCTCACCCCTCAAGCATGGACACAGATGATACCACCAACTTAGATCTGCTTGAAATACATGCAGATGATATGGAAGAAAGCAATGACTCAGGACGCCCAAATTTTTCAAGAAAAGAAAATCAAAACTCAGATATAAACAAGTGACTCACAAAAAGCAGACAGACTCATCTTCTGCTCACAAAACAAAATAATAGAACAAATTATACAACAGAATTGCAGAGGTTTTTGCAGCAATATTGATGAGATCTAAAAACTAATTCACCATTACAATCCTGCTGCCATATGCTTATAAGAAAAGAATTTAACAACAAAAATCTATTTCTGTCGAAAAATTATACTATCTACAGACAAGATTGATCCGATACTAACAGCCCCCCATGGAGTTTGCAAAACACAATTGGAAGCTGTTGCCACGCATGTAGTAATTGATATCACTCTGACACTGGTCTCAATTTATCTTCCGCCGAACCAATGATGTATAATTCACCAACTGGAAAATCTTATTTCTCTTTTACCATCTCCTAATTGTTTATTAGGAGATTTTAATGGACATCATCCATTATGGGGTACTCTGGTCTCAGATGGATGTGGTGAGCTTACTGAAATGTTACTTGACAGAGAGAATCTAACACTATTAAATTCTGGTTTACCAACTGACATCATTTTCTTACTGGGTCAACCAGTGCAATAGATCTCTCAATTTGCTCTCCGATCCTCTTCCCAACTATAGAGTGGGCAGTACATGACAATCCTCTAAACAGTGACCGCTATCCACTGATCTGTAGTATTCAAACTACCCATTCCAAACAAACAGAAACAAAAAGCAAAATGGAAATTTTCCAGAACAAACTGGACAAAATTTACCCGTCATGTAGCTTTTGATGATGACATCATAGTCTTCTGCTATTGACACCGTCACAGATCATATCACAATGCAGATACTAGCTGCTGCAAGGCCGCCATCTCAGAGTCTCAGATAAAAAACCATCGGCATAACAATCACTGATGGAATAGTGATTGTAACAAAGAGAAAAAAAAAATGCAGCATCGAACATCTTCCGCAAACATCCCACCACTGCCAACATTATTAATTTAGTGGGAGCCTCATCAGCAGATGAGGCTAGTGGGAACCAGACATGTTCAAAGCCTGGTTTGAACCAGGCTTTGAACATGTCTAAGTGGATTTTTCTTATTTATTGATTTGAAATTATTGTTTTTCTAAAACTTTTGATTTAAATTTAGTAGTATAGCATTATTTTGTGATTTTCTGATTAATCTAGTGTATTTATTCTTTACTTGGCCTTGGAATTGCATAAAAGTATCGGTAAGGGTATCAAATCCACATGTTACAAGTTGCAGCTCCGCTGAACGAGAACTTTTTTTTAGCTATATTTAGCCACTTTATTGAACATTTTTTACATCAAATTATTTTCTATAAGTAGCTTATAGACTTAGTCAGGCTCGTTAGTTTATTCTGAATTTAGACAGCGAGATTTCGAAGTTAGTTAATACTTAAGTGTCCGTAGATTTACCGTTCATAACTTTGCCGCCTTTGTTATACGATACAATGTTATATCCCGAACTAGATAGCGTAAGTTTAATATAGTATAGTATATGATATAATATTGTCAATCAATCAGTAAAATCTATTAATCTTGATAAACTTCATTGTCAGTTAAATTGTACTTTTTAACTAAATACGTATAACGACTTGGATTCTAACATAATTAATTAATACATAACTTGATATGGAAGTTATATAAACAGAACTCGTAGATAATACTCGATACTGAAAAATATATATAGTGTTATAACTGTGTTGGGATACAAGTTTAGGATTATAATTTTGAACTGAAATTGAAATTTTATTGCAATTAAATCGAAATCATAACTCAGAGCAGCAAAGCAAAAGGCTCAAGCTAATGGGAGTGCTGTGGCTCAGGGGAGAACTGAGGGGGGGGGGAGTTGCCCTCTGAATTACAGCCTTTTAAAATGCACTGCATGCATGATGTCTAGGGAGCAGTCTGGTATGGGACATGATATTGCCACGGGGGATGTTTGTGTGTGTGTGTGTGTGTGTGTGTGTGTGCGTGCGCGATGTAAGGAGTGTAAGGAAATCAGGCAACCCGGCATTGTTATGGGCCTATATGAGAGCTTGAAGGACAGGGTGGGTGCCCTTGAAGGATCTAAATTGAGGAGCCCATCAAGCTCTCAGCTGCCCACATCAACGCCAGAGCTTGCACTTGTTCATCACCCAAAACAGCGGCAAACCCCAAGGCAGAATGCGCTGGTCCCACAGGAACTAGTAGTTGTTGGTGACTCTATTGTCAGGGAAACGGAAACATGCTTTGTAAAAAGGACAGGTGGAACAGGACCAGAGTATGTCTGCCAGGGGCAAAGGTTGATGACATTGTAGAGCAGATATCATCTTTTAAGGGCACAAAAGGTGATATAGTTGTACACGTTGGCACTAATGATATCAAGAGTAGGAGACCGGCAGAATTACTTAACAAGTACAGGACACTGTTGAAAAACAGCTGTGAATTAGGGTTGAATTTGAAAGTGTCTGCAATTCTGCCCAGGCACGATAGGAGGGAGTATATGATGAGAGCCTTGTCGATCAATTCGGCCCTGGAAAGATTGTGCAAGGCTCAAGGGGTAGAATTTTTTTTCAGCCTGGACTGTACTTATTAACATGAGAGACTGCTTCTACAGGGATGGGATACACTTAAATAGAAAGGGTGCAAGATTATTTGCTGATGCTATCGAGGCAGTGTTAGGTGGGTCGGAAAACTGCTAGTTTGGGGGGATACAAAGACTAATAGATTAACAGTAGCCACTGGCAGAGATGAAAGTGATTCTTGCACTGCTTCTATTGGAATGAGCAGAAGCCTGAAAAACAAGATGCAGGATATTTCAGACACTGCTGGGAGTCATTGCGGTACAAGTAAACACATGGCTTGTGTTAGGGTAGCTAAGAATAGAAACAGTTTCATGTATACTTGCGTGTACACCAATGCTAAGAGTTTCGTAAATAAATTTGATGAATTTGAGGTATTGCTCAAAGCATCAAGGGCGGATATTGTTGGGATATCAGAGACGTGGTGTCACACAGATATGAGGAATACAGAACTGGAATTTGGGGGGTACGTCTGCAGAAAGGATGGACAGGATAGGAAGAGAGGAGGGGTTATGCTATTAATTAAGAAACACATAAAATCCAAGAAAGTGAAGCCATTCGACATCGCTGGACATTGCAGTATCAAGTCAGTTTGGTGTGACATGAGCATTGGGAGATCAAAATTGAGAGTAGGAGTGTGCTATAGGCCTAATGACTCTGATGAGTATAATAAGAAACTGTACAGGGAAATAGAGTGGGCCAGTACATCAGAGAGTCTTATAATAGGGGATTTTAATTTCCCAGATATTAAGTGGAATTTGTGGATTGGTCACTCACACACTAGCAAGGCTTTTGTGAATTTATTGGATGATTGTTTTCTACATCAGCATGTTCGGGAGGCAACTAGAGGGAGTAATACTCTTGATTTGATTATCAGTAGTGATTCTTCATGCATTAAGAATCTGCAGATAAATGAACCACTAGGTGGCAGTGATCACAGTGTGCTGAAGTGGGATTTACTCAAAGAGGTAACTACCATCAGGGATTAAGGGAAGGGTTTTTGCTTTCGTAAAGGCAACTATGATGGTCTGAGACAGTATTTAAATTCTATACAGTGGGACCAACTGATGATGTTATCAACAGCAAATTCAAAATGGGAAACATTCAAAGAACTTATCTTGGAAGCTACTAGGCTTTACATACCAACTAAGAAATATTGTTCAAGGTTTAGGCCTAATGGATGTCAGATGAACTAATGAGACATATGGCAGAGAAGAAAAATGCATGGGATACATATAAATTAACATGTGATACAGAAGGCTATGATAGATATAAGTTGATCTGTAACCAAGTTACAAAGGAGGTTAGGCAGGCGAAGGGATCACGAGAAATCTTTGGCAAAGGATGCAAAGAAAAACAGCAAAGAGTTCTTTACTTATGTAAACTCTAGAGGGAAGGGGATGAATCAGATTGGTCCACTTGATATCGATGGGTCAACTGTAGATGATCCTGCTCAGGTAGCTAACAAACAAAATGAATATTTTGTATTGACATTCACATGTGAGGAGTTATTCAGCGAGGGGAATGCCAGAGGTGTATTCAATTCTGGCAAAAAAAGTAAGCTAGAGAATCTTGTAATAACTGAGAGTAAAGTGGAGGAGAAATTGTTGAAGAGAAATTCAAGAAAGGCACCTGGGGTGGATGGGATCTGTCCAGTTATATTAAAGGAGGCAGCAAAGGAAGTAAGCAAATCCCTAGCCATAATTATGAGAGCTTCCTTGGACTCAGAGGAGGTACCCATAGACTGGAGATGTGCAAATGTGACCCCAATTCACAAAGGAGGATCAAAGGCCGACACAAGTAATAATAGACCTGTGAGTTTAACTTCTGTTCCAGGAAAATTAATGGAGGCACTGGTTAAAGAAGCACTGCAGGATCAACTAGACAAGACTTCAGTTATAGCTTGGACACAGCATGGTTTTGTTAAGGGATAGTCTTGCCTGACCCATTTGATTGGATACTATGATGCAGTCACAAAAGAACTGGATGCAGGGAATAACTTTGATATTATATACTTGGACCTTAGAAAGGCTTTTGATACTGTTGCACATGGAAGACTGCTACACAAATTGGAGCAGTGTGGCATTGTAGGCAAATTGCTGCTATGGATAAAGGGGTGGTTGAGGGGGCGAAGACAGAGTGGTAATCAATGGGCACTGCTCATCGTGGACTAATGTTATTAGTGGAGTCCCTCAGGGTTCACTGTTGGGTTCATTATTGTTTTCTGTATTTATAAATGATATTGATGATGGTATATCAAGCTTAATGTCCAAGTTTTCAGACGATACGAAGGTTGGCAGGGTTGTCTAGGACACTACTGACACTATGCTGCTGCAACAGGATCTGGAAAGGTTGAGCAGATGGGCTGAGAGGTGGCAAATGAAGTTTAATATTGACAAATGTATAGTACTGCATATGGGAAACAGCTACCCCAGAGCAACATATTAACTCTGTGGTACTACACTGACAGTGGTAGAGAGTGAAAGGGACTGGGGATGGTTGTGCAGGCAGATATGAAGTTCTCTGAGCAGTGCAGACGGGCTGCAAGAGTAGCTCATGGTGTATTGTCAATGATATATAGGAATTTTTCTAGTAGGGATAAGGAGGTGATTCTTCCTTTGTATAAGGCAATGGTCAGGCAACACCTTGAGTACTGTTTACAGTTCTGGAGGCCTCATTTTAAGAAGGATGTAGAGCTGCTGGAACAAGTACAGAGAAGGGCAAAAAGATTAGTGAATGGAACAAAGGGGTACTCTTACGAAGAAAGGCTTATGTTTTGCAAATTACAGTGTCTGGAGACTAGGCACCTGTGAGGTGATCTGATAGAGGTGTATAAAGCCTTGAATGGGTTGAGCATGCTCAGTGCTGATGGGATTCTTCCTCTTGCTCAGAATAATCACCTGAGAGAGCATAAATTCAAATTGAGGAAAGACAGATGTAGGATAGACGTGCGGAAATTTGCATTTAGCCAGCGGGTAGTTGGTTGGTGGAACAGACTTCCATCCCTTGTCGTGGAAGTTGATAGCCTAAATAAATTTAAGGCTCAGCTGGACAGATATTTCGAACGAACGGAGGGGTGAAGTGGAATGGGTTTTTTTTTTTGGCTGATGCTGCATAAGCTTGCTTTCTTGCATCATATGCCTCTACCAATGCTAATGCTAATTTCAAGAGACTGAGAGCCAAAGCTCATTATATCCAGTGGATGGTGAAAAACGCATGGTTAAAATTTGCCACCTCAATTAACAAAGATAGTGATATCCGAATAATCTGGGAAAAAATAAAGAAACTCAATGGTAATTATCATATGGTGCCTTCTCCTTTTATTAATTGGAATGGGAAGGAAAGGTGATCTGCTGAGGAAATTGCCAATGCCTTAGGAACGGTGTTCTATGAATTGTCTGCCTCAACTGCATATCAACGATCATTTCAAAAAATTAAAGCTGAAGCTGTGAAAAGGAAACTGAACTTCAAAATTCATGTCCTTTACACTATAACCAACCACTCACAATACCTTAACTGAAAGAGTCTATATATACCTGTGTGGTACTACACTTAATGTGGTAAAAATGAAAAAGACCTGGGAGTAATTGTGCAGTCAGATATGAAGTTTTCTGAGCAGTGCAGACAGGCTGCCAGGGCAGGTCATGGGGTTTTGCCAATGATATATAGGAATTTTGCTAGCAGGGAAAAGGAGGTGATTGTCCCTCTGTATAAGGCAATGGTCAGGCCACGCCTTGAGTACTGCGTACAGATCTGGAGGCCTCATTTTAGGTAGGATGTTGATTTGCTTGAGCATGTACAGAGAAGGGCATCAAGATTGGTGAGGGAAATGAAGGGATCCTCTTACCAAGAGAGGCTTAAGTTCTGCAAATTGCAGTGGCTGGAGACTAGGCACCTGCGAGGTTATCTGATTGAGATGTATAAGGCCTTGAATGGGTTGAGCACACTGGATTCTGATGGGATTCTTCCACTTGTTCAAATTACGAACCTAAAGGGACATAAATTCAAATTGAGGAAAGACAGATGTAGATGTGTGGAAATTTGCCTTTAGCCAGCGGGTTGTTAATTGCTGGAACAAACTTTCATCTGTCATTGTGAAAGTTGATAGTTTAAATAAATTTGAGGAGGAACTGGACAAACATTTGGAGTGATTTGTTTTGTAATTTTTTTTTTCTGTTTTGGCTGATGCTGCATAAGCTCATACACTTGCTTTCCTGCATCACATGCCACTACTACTGCCACCTCAAGAAATAGCTCTGCTGACCCTGATGGAATCTACAATATAATGATTCAACATCTCAATCAGAAATCACTGTCTTCATTGCTAAACTTTTACAATAGGATATTCTCAGAACATATATTCCCTACTTTCTTGTGACATTCTTATGTAATAGTCATACCTAAACTTGGAAAAGATTATTCGATTCCTAACAACTATAGACCACTTTCTCTAACCAGCTGCCTGAGTAAGACTTTGAAAAAAATGGTTCACCATCGACTAACCTGGTACCTTGAATTTCAAAACATGATCAGTGATGATCAATTTGGCTTTCAGAAGTATAGATCTTCCCTAGACCTCATGACCAAAGCTGAATCCAACCTAAGAAATGCATTCATCAGAAATCGTCTTGCCATGACATGCCTCGATATAGAGAAGGCCTTTGATACCACATGGCACTACGGTATTCTAAAAGATCTCCATTCTATTCGTATGAGAGGCCATTTACCATATTTTATTCAAAGCTTCCTTCGGCACAGATCTTTCCAAGTTAGGTACTGGCAGGTTTTATCTCAAACATACATACAAGGAGTCCCACAAGGCTCTGTTCTTAGTGCCACTCTCTTTTCAATACGAATAAACATCATCACAAACAGCATTTCAAACACCGTTGACTCGTATCTCTATGCAGATACGAGTGATATGGCCTTAGTTACTAATGCTCCTAAAAAACAAATAACTCAAACTATGAAGGAAGAGGTTAAATCAGAAGCTGTTTAGCAGTTTGTTTTTACAAACATCTTGAATTTTATTAATTAATGAATATTTAAAACTATATTTATAAATTTTAAAAAAGCTTCTTTTCATTTTGCTCTCTAAATTAATTTTTTTTCCCATTCCTAGTAAAAATTCACAATGAAAAGCTGCTTTTTCCATGAATCTAATAGTATCAGTGTTTATTTTTAAAGAATGCCACTGTAATTTCTAAAAATTACAGTGGTGTTCTTAAAAATTGTTTTTAAGATTTCGCTGTAAAATTATTAAAATTATTTTTTTCTAGAAAACCTGATGTCTTATTTCCATGTATCAAATAGTTAAATTTCCTACCTTTTAAAGTATTCTTATTTATTAATAATGGAAAAATCTTTATTGCTAGATAGATGATGATGATGACGACGATGACGATGATGATAAAGATGCCAGAGGTGTAAGTTTTATTTAATTTATCTTTTATTTATTTTTGTGTTATTAGGGAATGATATTTTTACTAATAAATAATATGTGAAAATCTATTTTGTAATATAGAGAAATTCTGTCTATTTATAATGGAGCATTTACTCTCTGGAATTAGGAAATTTTTTTCACATCTCTTCCTGAAATATACTTACCTTGGTGATGTTGTCACTCTTATTTGTATATAAAACAATCCCTATTTTGGAGAGATCTTTTAAGATCATCTCTTCTTACTGCATTTCAGAACAATGAAATATCCATGAGGTGAGGAATCAGTTGCATTTAACAACCTGGAATGAAAATATTGTATATGTTTTATGGAATATAAATAATTGCTGTTTATATGAGTAATGCTCAACTTACCTCGACTCACTGAAACATTTTGTTGAAAAATGATTTTACACCTGTAATTCATATACATACTTATATTATTATTATTGTTATTATTATCAGCCACTGGTGAAAGGAAGCCAGAGGCTTATGCTGCACCAGCCAAAAAAAAAAAAAAAAAATTCCTGAGTTACCGAGAGAGAGAGAGAGAGAGAGAGAGAGAGAGAGAGAGAGAGAGAGAGAGAGAGAGAGAGAGAAGAATGATGATATCTCAGGACCCTGGATGTGCCAACCTCATACCCACCAGATGCGAGCCCTTGGAGTTAATATTTTCACCATTTTAAAATCTTCTGTAAACAAAACTAGTGTTATTCTAGTGTGTGGTATAAATATTGAAATTCTAAAATCACTATAATATCTGTTGAAGAGGTGGTGATTTTTGTGGACATTTTCTGTGTACGAAAAGCCTCAGAAATTAAAATTGTTTGGTTGTAACAGGTTCTGTGAATGAGTTTTCTATTTTTATAATTGTTCAGTGAGGGCTCCAAGAGTATGATAGTTATCATATACATTAATTTCAGCATGTGAGTGTGTCAAGAGTAACCAGAATAGTAGTATTTATCCTTTCCATTACTTCTGGCATACTACTAAACAAGAAAGCATGAAGACATTGCTCTATACAGGGTGTCTCAAAAATACACGGCATAACTTCAGGAATGAGTTCCTCATATGCAAACAATAAAAATATTTTATATCAACATAGTTCCGGAAATGCTTGGTTTCCGAGTTTTGAAAGTCTGTCAATGACACTTAAATGTTCACATCACCTTATAGTAATTGTTCAAAATGTCCACCTTCTGCCTGAATACAGTCCTCACATCGACATTTCATGGACTCCCGAAGAAGATTCCAAATTCCTGGCATGTTTCGTATTGTCTCACAACCCGCCACATTTCGATTGCAGAGAGTTTCCACATCAGCTACCAGAGTCGACTACACCAATGACTTTAAATGGCCCCACAAGAAGAAATCGAGTGGGTTTAAATCAGGTGAGTGTGGAGGCTAGGCAGTTGGTCCACCTCTACCTATGCACTGACCAGGAAACATTCGATTCAGGTAATTGAATTTAGGCTAGGTGGCTGAAATGTGTGGGAGCACCAATGTGCATGAAGTGTGCTTGTTGATCACTGATCATTCGTCAACAAGTGTGCTTGTTGACGAATGATCAGTGGCATGACGTCCAAGAAATTAGGCATGTTGTTTTCCAGAAAGTTTATGTACCCCTGCCCTGTGAGTTTGTTTGGAAGTACATGGGGGCCCAAATAACTTAATACCAAAAACACCTGCCCAGATGTTGAGGCTGAACCGCTGTTGGTGATGTGATGGAAGAATTGCATGTGCGTTTTCCTCAGCCCATACATGTAGGCGCCTCTGTAGCCAGGTGGGAAGGAGCAGCAGTGCGTAGCACACGCTTCTTGATTAGACTGGGGTTCGAGCCCGTCGCCACCAAATACGGAGGATGCGGTAAGGTCAGGGAATGACCACCGCATATCCCGGAGCAATATGGCCTTAGTTGCTAATGCTCCTAAAAACCAAATAACAAACAATCAGCCCGTACGTGCTGGTTGTGAAAGTTTTGGATTCCGTCTCATGTGAACTGTGCTTCATCTGTGAATATCACTAAGACAGGAAAGTGAGGAGTTGTACCACACTACTGCAAGAATCACTGGCAGAACATTACTCATGCAGGGTAATCTGCTGGTGACAAGGCCTATACCTGTTGCAGATGGTAAGGATACAGTTAGTGTTCTCACCACACTCTCCAAATAGTAGAACGTTGAACAGCCAGTTGCATTGCTATTCTGCATGTGCTGATTCCAGAAGTGGCATGCACAACATCCAAAATCTCCTCCTCTACTTCAGGAGTCGTGGATCTTGGTCATCCTCTGTCGGCAGCACGAGGTGTAAAGGTCCCATGTTCACAAAGGTGGCAATGGATACCTTCAAATGCTTTCTTGTCTGGACATCTTTGTTCTGGGAACCTTTTGTGGTACAAACGATGAGCCTCCAGAGCATTGCTGTTCGCCAAACCATTCATAAAGTGCATATCCGCTTGCTCCTGTACATGGTCGGATTCTGTCACCAGATTCTGTCAGTACCTTGTGATGAAGGAAATCATCACAAGGGAGATAAGACATTCATGGTTAATAACTTGGGAACCGAGCATTTCCGGAACTATGTTGATATAAAATATTTTTATTGTCTACATATGAGGAACTCATTCCTGAAGTTATGCCGTGTATTTTTGAGACACCCTGTATAACTCTAGAGGAAAAATTCCATTGGAATGGGATTGGGCAAATTGGGGGTAGTCAGACCCATACTGCCAATCCATTTTCTTGAGGACTGGTCTTTTTCAGTGTATCATTTGTCGAAACAATATTTTATTAGATCCTTTGCAAAGTATTGCTCCTGCATTTTCAGATAAATAATACCAGTAGTCCTTTTCTTTCTGCAAAGAAAGAGACCAAATACTTTATTTTGACAAGGCAAAATAGCACAATTTATCTTTGGCTCATTTCTAATGTTAGAATTTGATACATACTCAGTTACTGAAAGAGAATTCTCTCTCCTCCAGTTTCATAAATTGTGGTAATGCACAAACACTTGTGCTATTAGCACAGTTTAAAACTTGACTAAAATTTTGCATTTGTTAGGAAAGCAGAAAAACTTTCATTTCAGAGTGTTGTTTTTTGCTTTGCTCATGACGCATAATGAAATATTGTTCCTGAAATATTTTGGAAATTAATAATCATGTTCCATGTTAGGTATCACTTGTGAAATCCAATTTTGTAGTATTTTTCTTACATTTTCAGTAAAGTTAACTTTTTGCAAAAAAAATAATTTTGGCCATTGTGGCAATTTCTCTGAAAATAATTTGGTAATTAAAGATCTAAGAGTGGATTTACCTGAGCTGTGTTGGTAAACTTTTCATACTGCATCTACATAAGTTTAAGCAGTTGGTTGCTTCTCAGTATTCTTCCATTTATACCACTTTTGGAATATTTTTAAAATGATTTTTTTTGAAGTGATAATCATCGTTATGCTAGCACTGAAAGACTTGTGAAGCTAGTGTGCAATTAATTTTCTCAACTTGCATTTCTGTTTATGAAACTGACTGTTGTGCCAAAATTTGACAACTTTCTAAAACTGAAGTAGTTTTTCATTCAATTCATTACTGGAAAATTATTTAAGTAATTAGAAAAATTTCACATCTCAAATGCCGTATAAATGAAATTCAAATGAATAAAATGTTTAGAATGACAATGATCATAAATTACAAGATTGTTTGCATATACAGGTCAGAGAATTATATTTGACTGTCATTAGCATTAGTAGAGGCATAAGATGCAAGAAAGCAAGCTTACACAGCATCAGCAAAAAAACCCACCCATCCATTCATTCCAAAAGATAGTCTGGTTCTGCTTGGAATTTAAGTTGTCAACTTCCACAATGACGAACGAAAGTTTATTCCAGCAATCAATCACCTGCTGGCTAAAGACAAATTTCCGCACATTGATTCTCTGTCTTTCATCAGTTTGAATGTATGCCCCCTCAGGTGCATAATCTGAGCAAGAGGAAGAATCCCATTAACACTGAGCTTGCTCAAACCATTCACGGCCTTATACACCTCAATCAGATCACCTCGCTGGTGTCTCTTCTGCAGCACCACCACCCCCACCAATCTTGTTGCCCTTCTCTGTACTCATTCCAGCAGCTCTACATCCTTCCTAAAATGAGGCATCTATACCTGTATGCAGTAATCAAGGTCTGGTCTGACCACTGCCTTATGCAAAGGGATAATCATCGCTTTATCTCTGCTATCAAAATTTCTGTATTTCATTGACAAGACCCCATGATCTACTCTTGCAACTTGTCTGCACTGCTCAGAAAACTTCATATCTGACTGCACAATTACCTCCAGGTCCTTTTCATTGTCCATCACTCTGACTGTAGTACCGCACAGTTGGTAGGTTATTCTGGGGTTCCTGCTACCCATGCATTTATCAGTGTGAAACTGCAGTTGCCACCTCTCAGCCAATCTGCTCAACTTTTCTAGATCCTGTTGCAGTAGTGCACAGCCATTAATAACCCTGCCAACTTAGAATTAGCATTAGTAGAGGCATATGATGCAAGAAAGCAAACTTATACAGCATCAGCCAAAAAAAAAAAAAAACCCCTTCCCATTTCATCCATTCATTCGCTCCAAATGTTTGTCTAGTTCTGCATTGAATTTATTTAAACTGTCCACTTCTACAACAACAGATGGAAGTTTGTTCCAGCAATCAACCACATGCTGGCTAAAGGCAAATTTCTGCACATCTATTCTACAACTGTATTTCCTCAATTTGAATTTGTACCCTCAGGCGATTAATCTGGGCAAGAGTCAGAATCTCATCAGCATTGAGCTTGCTCAAACCATTCAAGGCCTTATACACCTCAATCAGATCACCTCACAGATGCCTAGTCGCTAGACAGTATAATTTGCAAATCTTAAGCATTTCTTCATAAGAGCAGTCCTTTGCTCTTATGAAGGGATAATCACCTGCAGGGATAAGCAGGTGATTATCCCGGCTAGAAAAATTCCTGTATATCATTGACAAAATACCATGAGCTACTCTTGCAGACTGTCTTCGCTGCCCAGAAAACTTCATGTCTGACTGAATGATTACCTCCAGATCTTTTTCATTCTCTACCACCTTGAGTGTAGTACCACACAGTTGATATGTTACTCAGGTTTACTGCTACCCCAGAGTAGCACAACAGTCAAAGTTAAACTTAATCATTTACTTTTGTCAATTTTAAACTTGGTTTCCACCTCTCAGTCCATCTGTTCGACGTTTCTAAATCCTCTTACAGTAGCGTACTGTCATTAAGAACCCTGCTAACCTTCATATTGTCTGCAAACTTAGACATTAAGCCTGATATGCCTTCATCAGTATCATTAATTAATACAGAAAGCAACAATGGACTCAACACTGAACCCTGGTGGACTCCACTAATAACATTTCTCCACGAAGAGTAGTGTCCATTGATTACCACTGTCTTCTCCCACTCAACTATTCCTTTATCCCTAGCAGCATTTTGCCCTTAATACCATACTGCTCGAATTTGTCTAGTAGTCTTCTATGTGGAACAGTATCAAAAGCTTTCCTAGGATCCAAGTGTATGATATCAAAATTTTTTGCTTCCAGTTCCCTTGTGACCACATAAGTGTATCCATTAAAATTGATCAGACAAGACTTCCCCTTAACAAACCCATACTGTGTCCGAACTGGTTAAAGATCTAGATGAAGTTTAACCAGTGCCTCCATTAATTTCTCTGTAACAGAAGTTAAACTAACAGGTCTGTAATTACTTTTGTCATCCTTTGGGGTCACATTTGCACATCTCCAGTCCATGGATACATCCTCTGAGTCCAAGGAAGCTCTCATAATTATGGCTAAGGGTTTGCTTACTTCCTTTGCGGCCTCCTTTAATATAACTGGACAGATCCCATTCATCCCAGGTGCCTTTTTTATGTTTATCTTTAATTTCTCTTCCACTTTGCTCTCAGTTATTAAAAAATCATTTAACTCACTACCATAGTTTAATACACGTCTGGTATTCCCCTCCCTGAATAACTCCTCATGTGTAGATGCAAAACACTCATTCGGTTTGTTAGCTACCTGAGCAGGATCATCAACAGTTGAACTATCGATGTCAAGTGGACCTATCTGATTCATCCCCTTCCTTCTAAAGTTTACATAAGTAAAGAACACTTTGCATCCTTTGCCAAAGATTTCTTGTAATCTGCCTTTGCTTGTCTAACCTCCTTTGTGACTTGATTACAGACCGGCTTATATCTTCCATATTTGTCTGTGTCACCTGTTAATTTATATGTATACAATGCATTTTCTTCTCTGCGACATGTCTCATTAGTTCATCTGACATCCATTTAGGCCTAAACCTTGAACAATATTTCTTGGTTGGCATGAAAAGCCTAGTAGTTTCCAAGAATAATTTTTCGAATGCTTCCCATTTAGAATTTGCTGTTGGTAACATCATCAGTTGGTCCCACTGTGTAGACTTTAAAAACTGTCTCAGACCTCTCTAGTCACCTTTACAAAAGCAAAAACTCTTCCTTTTACCTTTGCTGGTAGTTACCTCTTTGAGTAAATCCCACATGAGCACACTGATCACTGCCACCTAGTGGCTCCTTTATCTGCAGATTCTTGATACATGAAGAATCACTACTGGTAATCAGATCAAGGGTTCTGGTTTCCCCTTGAACATGTTGCTATTGAAAACAATCCTCTAATAAATCCACAAAAGTCTTTCTAGTGTGCAAGTGACCAAAGCATAAGTTCCAGTCAATATCTTGAAAGATAAAATCCCTCATTCCAAGATATTCTGATTTATTGGCCCACTCTATTTCTCTGTATAGCTGTTCATTATACTGATCAGAGTCATTAGGCTTATAGCACATTCCTACTGTCAACTTTTGTATCATCTGCAAAGTTTTCATATAGTATGTGAAATATTTAATCATGAAGCTTTAACTTTCATCGTATTTAAATGACTTATTACACTGATTCTTCAATACAAATAGACCCATGGTGTCTCTTATAATTGAGGGTAAATTTTAAATAATGAAACATTTTGAAAATTTTATTATATAGTGTTTTATTTGTAAAAAAAAAATAAGAGAAGTTTACTTCAATATAGAACACTTCAATATGTAGAACACTTCCTTTTGAAGAACACTTTCGTAGAACAAATATTGATATCAACATAAAACTTATTGAGAATTACAGCTCTGGTTCATACTATCTAATTCATTTTTTAAACTCATATTGACTATTTCTTTCACTTCCTTTCTCTCCAGGTATAACCTATCAATACACACAATTATGGGGGATTTTTTGAACAGCTTGGTACAAAATTACATTAAATTAACACTAAGATACTCGGCCCAAAGTTACCATATTTCTTTTCTAAAATATTGTCTTCAAAACAACATCGTTCCATAGTTTGGCAGGATCAATTTAAATCAAAAAATTTCGGGCATAAAACAACTAGCACTTGCCACATTGCATAATATTGTTAAACTTTCCTTAAAATCTTGATATTCTAATAAACAAAAAATACCTTTCCCAGGTTAGGAAGCTTCGCGATAAATTAAAAAAATTATCTACATCCTAATGATAGACACAGACTCCCAAAGTGTGCTTATAGCTTTACAGAATACTTCTTCTCAAACACATCCTTTAATAAAGCTCATAAAATCCAAACTGATGCATCTCCAAGAACTCCAGCGAGTGGCCATTTTCTGCTGGATTCCAGGCCATGCTGAGATACCAGGAAACGAATGTGCGGACTGTGCCGCTAAACATCCATCCAACAGAGAATTATCACAGTATTGTTCCGTATCTTGACTGCAAAAATAACATATGAAGAATATGTAAAGAACAATTCAATTCATTGAATATGGAGAATTTTATGGCAAGCCCAAATGCATAATAAACTCCGCCAAATAAAACCTGAACTGCAACTGTGGACCTTCAGTTTTCGTATAAACAGGAGGGAGGAAGTAATCTTAACCAAAGTGCAAATTGGCCACAGTCATCTTACCCACCTTTATCTCCTCACAGGTAAAGTGTAAAGTGTATTGATGTCTAACGGCACCAGGGATTTCTCCCATCTCCGCGTTGCTTTCATTGTAGGTGTACCAGTTCACTGGGAAGGCCAGAGATTTAAAAGTGTGTGGATTTTGTATATGTGTAATGTTGTGTATCGTTGTTCATCTGGCCGTTTAGCCGCTGGACCCCTACTGAGGCCCAACGTTGTCCACACTTGGCCTCGTGGAGGCAGACCAGGTACACAGAATGAAATTTTACTCTGGCAGGCCCTGCCACCTAGTTTCCTGAGATTTCAGTGGCTAAGGCCAAAAAAAAAAAAAAAACTCGGTAGGGGTGAGCGCTGGAATTAGAAAAGCCAATTGAGGTGTATGCGAGGTAATGATCCTCACAGGTAATGATCCTCCACAATGCACACAGTGCAACTCTCCACTTACAAATGAAGCATATTCTTGTTGAGTGTACTTTATACACCACTGCCCGCCAAGTCTCTTTTAGCTTTCTGCCAAACTTTAAAGAACCCTTGACAATCTGCCACATCATAGGTAACGACGCTAATCTGCTGGAGTTCTTTCACTTTAGAAAACAGAATTATATGATCGTTTTTGAGTAATGCCATAAATCACCATGCATATGTAACATTCATAACGGTGATAGGTGCAATATGGCCTAAATAGCCCTTGCACCAAAAAACCCTAATGATTGGTCTGTATTGAAGACCTTCATAGGTTTGCGACAGGGGGGAAGTGTTCTACGTACTATATTGAGGTAAACTTCTCTTATTATTTTGCAAATAATAAGAATTAAGTGCAAATTTAAAGGAATATATTCATTGTTGTTAACATGCCATTTAGGATACAAAAGTACACTCTGATCTCCATGGTTTTTAGTTCTCTTTTTGCCATTTACAAAATAACCAGTTTCATTGCACTTTCAGATTAACAGATTGCAGGTTAACAGATTGAAGAACCAGTGTCATCTGAATTATGGTCTACCACACTAGAAAGATTTTCCTCAGCCTGGTGGAGAAACTCCATTGTTTTTCTTTGTTCAGCATATCTTGAATTTAGAAGCATCTGAATAAAGGATTTTATTTCTTTATGACCAATATTTTGGAAACTTAAAAAAATAACCATAAGCCATCTTTGTATCATTAAACCAGAGTATATATGTTAGAGGAGTTGCATACTTCTTGGTAAAACTGCTGATGATCCTATTCCAGTTGCTGGCAATCTGAATAGATACTTTCATCTACATTGACATATGAGAAGTTTCTTGGAAATGGGATATCAGAAATATATCAAATTCTAACAGGAAGCTAAATAGTTTTGTAATAACTGAGAGGAAAGCAGAAGAGATTTTGAAGCTAAAAATAAGGCACCTGGGGATAGATGGCATCCGTCCAGTTATACTAAGGGGCAGAAAAAGAGGTAAGCATGCTTTTAGCCATAATTTTGAGAGCATCGTCAGATTCAGGGAAAACTTTTATGGAATGGATAAATGCAAATGTAACCTCAATGTGCTAAGTGTGATTATAGACCTGTAAGTTTGACTTCAGTTCAAGGAAAAATAATGGAGTCACTCCTTAAAGAAGTTTGAAGAACCATATCATTGCCAGTCAGCTTCCTTTAGAATGTAGTATTATACTGCAGGGCTATATGGTATCTTATTAACCTTGGAGAACATAAAAGAAACTTCATATACTCAATCCCTCATATATATCGATTCTTTAAGTGCAGTGAATTGTATACAGTGTAAGTGCTCTAGTAGTCATCTGCTGCTACAGAAAATCTGGGCTCAGTTAATAGAAATTCATAGATGTGGTTATCACATATTTTGTTGGATTCCTGGACACGCTAGATTTCAGGAAATGAACAGGCAGATTTAGCTGCTACAAGTGCTTCAAACCTGACCTCGTCCGATTTCAGGACACCTTATGTTGACTATAAATCCATTATACAACAGATCTCTAAACAACAATGGAAAGGCATGTGGGAAAAACAAGTTCATAATAAACTTTTTGAAATAAAAAGAGAACCCAAAGAGTAGTGGTCCTGTCTGAAAGTAATTTGAAAAGAAGAAACTGTCCTAGCGAGATTGCGTATCGGTCACACATACCTCACTCATAGTTACCTATTAAGAAATAAAGATGCCCCACAATGCAGTAACTGTTCATGCCCACTCACCATAAAGCATATCAACAGAGAATGCCCACTATATCTAAGAGAAAGAAAATCTGCTTTCTTGTTGCATTTCAATAATTGCCCTCAATTAACACTACAGAATGTTCTAGGACAGTGGTGTCCAACCTGTGGGCCGGATCCGGCCCGTGAATAATTTTTATATGGCCCACCCAGAAAGTGAACCGAAACAGCCTTTTAGAGTTTCACTACTGCAAGTACTGGCATGCAAGCATCGAGCTCGACTGTATCAAACATGCACATATAGTCCAGTGCAGTCATGTGTACTCTAAATACAGTTATGTATGCATCAATCTTTTCATATCGTGAAATTCTACTATTTTGATTTCATTTTATTTACTTGTTCATTTTATTGAATTATTATTAATTTGTATTGAATTTGTTTTGAAAGAAGGTCGATTTCGATTGTCATGTTTTTATTCAAAGGTGGACTGAAGATTATTTCTTCATTGAGTACGACAAAAAAGCAGTATGTTTGTTGTGTAAGGATACTGCATCACATTTTAAAGAATATACTGTAGTTTGTCTCGACAAACAATTATGCAAAGAGTAGAAGATATTGGAATTGAAAAAAGAACAAAACACACTGAAAACGTATGTCAAGAAATTTATCTTCTGCAAGTGCCAGTTATCAAGTTGCATATTTGATCGCTTTTGAAAGTAAACCATTCAGTGATGGTGGATTTGTTAAACGTTTTTAAAAGCTATGGAAGAAATTTGTCTGGAGAAACGAGCAATGATACAAGACAAACATATTGAACAATTAGACTTTACACCAGCCGGTATTCAAATAAACAAATTCCAATCCTGCAACTAAAACACTTTATTTACAATAAAATAAAATAAAATACGAGCGTATGAAATAAAATAAAATATATATATAGTAGTCTAAAACTGATGTGTTTTAATTTACAATAAAATATAAAAAATATATGATGATAAAAGCGATAAAAACAATTAATAAAATACTGTAACAACTGTAGCTTTCAGAGATAGCGATCTCCTTTCTCAACTGCATATTTCTGCTGTTTGGCACATCCTTAAATAGCAGATCCACGGCAATCGTCACATGGTTCCTCGGGAGTAAGGCCGGAATTTCCCATTTATGCACTGGAACCGGAAATGGCTCGGGAGTGCGCTAGCTGAAACCGTTCATCTCGCCCAAGAACCACTGTTTCAAAGAGGCGATGTAAGCATTACACCCTTGTCTCTATTAATGGAATTGCTAGCTGCCCCAATACGTAAACTCTCAAGCCATTTACGGTCCCAGAACCCCTGTGCATGATCCGTGATGACAGCATCCTCTGGGGAGATTTGATGTTGCTTCTCCTAGAAATGTTCTGCCAACGGCTGACTTCCCATAGTTTGTGGACTTTATTGCATTCATATGCTCCCCCAGACGGTCTTTCAGTCATTTCCCCGTCTCACCTACATAACACACCCCACAATCTGGGCATTTAATTTCATATACTGCCCCACTGTTGGCTTCTTTCGTTATGGGGTCTTTGACACGATATCACTGTGTACAACCTCCATCCTGGGAGTTGCACACAGCGTATCCAATCAGATTGTCATTTAATTCGTCATTTAATAAAAATTTGATTGGATACCATTTAATAAAAATTATTGAAAAGCAATGGTAGATTTTTGATATTTGTCCATAGATGCCTAAATTTCTATGCCTCTGGACTAGGCAGTCAGCAGTGCATGGGATAGTCATATGGCAGGAAAATTTTGAGAAATTGAGTGGAGCAACTTTAGAACTTCTTGAATGATAAATAAACAGGAGAATAAGCTTTGTTCATAGACATAGTGGTCTGGGGTGGTTTGCTTACAGACTCTGCTGCCTCCCTTAATATAATTGGATAGATTCCATTCACTCCAGGTGCCTTATGTTCATCCTGAACAATTTCTCCTCCACTTTCCTTTCAGTTATCACAAAGATATTTAGCTCTTCTTTAGAGTTTGATAGATTTCTGGCATCCCCTTCCCTAAAGAATTTGTAATATGAATGTAGATGCAAAATACCTATTCAACTTGTCTGCAACCTGAGCAGGGTCATCAACAGTTAACCCATAGACATCAAGTGGCCCAATGTAATTCTATTCCTGCCTTCTACTATTAATATTAGTGCAGAAGTCTTTGCTGTTTATCTTTGCATTCTTTGTCAGAGCCGTCTCATAATCTGCCTTACCCTGCATGATCTTTGGACTTGATTACAGACAAATTTATATCTACCATGGGCTTCTCTATCACGTGATAATTTATATGCATCTTATGAACTTTCCTTCTCTGCCGTCTCAATAGTACATCTCACATCCATTTAGATCTAAACCTTGAACAATATTTCTTTGTTGGTATGAAAAGCCCATTAGCTTCTTTAATTACTCCCTTGAATATTTCAGGGAACTAATCAAAGAATTTGGTGTTGGTAACATCAGTCGGTCTTGCTGTACACAATTTAAAAACTGTCTGAGACCTCTGTGGTCACTCTTATGAAAGCAAAAGCCTTTCCTTTTACCATTGACAGTAGTTGTCTTTAATTAAATTCCACATTAGTACACTGTGATTGCTGCCACCCATGCATTTAAGAATTTGATTTTACTTGCAGATTCTTAATGCATAAAGGAATCACTGCTGATAACCAGATCAAGAGTATTGTTGCCTCTTTAACATGCTGCTGTAGAAAACAGTCATCCAAGAAATCCACACAAGTGTTGTGTTGTGTGTGAGTGTGTGTGACCAACCCACAAATTCCAGTCAACATCTAGAAAGTTAAAATTCCCCATTATGAGACATTGATTTGCTGGCCCACTCTATTTCCCTGTGTAGCTGTTTGGTATACTCTTCACAGTTGTTAGGCCTATAGCACACTCCTACTCAATTTTGTTTTCCCAGTGCTTATATCATACCAAACTGACTCAACATTGCACTTGTTACCCAAGTCAGCTGAGTGCACTGCCTCAGATTTTATATTCTTAACTAAGAGCATAATTCCTGCACCTCTCCTGTCCTGTCTGTCCTTCCTGTGTTGGTGCCTCCGTAGCCAGGTGGGCAGGAGCAGCAGTGCGTAGCACATGCTTCTTGATTAGACCAGGGTTCGAGCCCGTGATCACCAAATATGGAGGATGCAGAAAGGTCAGGGAATGACCACCACATATTCCCAGAGCAATATGGCCTTAGTTGCTAATGCTCCTAAAAACCAAATAAACAAACATCCTGTGTGCATTGTATCGACATATTCAAATTCAGTATCACTTATGTCAGAGTGACACCACATCTCCACTGTTCATACAATGTCGTCATTCAATGACGTAATCAGTACTTCAAATTTATTTACAATGCTTCTAGTATATATGCAAGAATACATGCATGTGTTCTTACTCTTAGTTACCCTAACACAGCCCATGTATTCATTTGTTCCATGATAATCCATATCAGGGCCTGAAATCCCAGACACTTTGCTTTTTGGTCTGCTGCATGTTCCAATAGTTGCAATGCAAGAATCATTCGCCTCTGAGTGATTACTGTTAATCTATTAGTTTATATATACCCCCAAACTATCAGTTTTCCGACCCACTTATCACTGCCTTGATAGCATCAGCAAATATATTCTTGCACCTCTTCTATTCAAGTGTATTCCATTCCTCTAAAAACAGTCTGCTATTAACTAGCACAAACCATGCTGCAAAAAATTCTGCCCTATGAGATGAGCCTTGCACATTCTCTCCAGGGCTGAGTTGATTGACAAGACTCTCAACATCCTCCTATCATGTGTGGGCAGAATTGCAGACACTTTCAAATTCAATTCTAAGGCACGACTTTTTGTGAACATTGCCCTGCATTTAAGTATTAGATCTCCTACTCTTAATATTATTAATGCCAATGTGTACAACATTATCAACTTTTGTGCCCTTAAAAGATGATATCTGCTCTACAATGTCATCTTCTTTTGTTCCTGGCAGAGTTACCCTGGTTCTGTTCCACCTATCCTTCTTGCACAACATATTTCCCTGACAATAGTCACTGACAATGACTAGCTCCTCTGGGAGCTAGTTATTGTCAGGAAGATGAGAGAGCGAGAGCGCACGCAAATCACTGATCTTGAGAAACCCCATTCCACTCTGAAAAATACTCATTTTTGACAGTGGTCATTCTATCCTTTCAACCAATCTCTGAGCAATGGGTCTTCCATGTTATCCTAACCTTATCTTATTCACACGATCTCTTGTGAGAAATTACATCAGAAACCTTCATTAAATACAGATATATATAATGTCAAAGTTGTTTCTTACTTACAACTACTTTATAACCTTTAGTAATTTACTAGATTTGTAAAGCAAAACCTCCCATTCACGAAACCAGGCAGAAACCCATTTACAATGTTTTTCTTGTCAAGATTGTCCTCAATTACATCTTTAACCATATACTCCATAATCTGACTAACCACAGAAGTCGAATTTAGTGGTCTATAATTGCTCACATGTTCTTTAGCTCCTTCCTTTTGGATTGGAGTTCTGGCATTTCAACAGTCCATAAAATTTAGGAATAATGCCTAAATTATATGATCTCATTAACATTACTAATGGTTGGATAGACTCACTTGCTGCCTTTTTCAGTATAACTGGATATTTTATATCCATTCAGAGGACTATGCATTCTCTCAGCTTCAGTTGCTTTTCAGATAAGTGCTTCTCATTTACTGCCACTTATTTTATAGTGGATTCAGCTGGAATTCATTTCCCCATAGTTTAGCATGATTTCAGTAGTCAAGATCGAGTAGTCAAGATCAAGAGCAGAAAAAGTGTTCATTTCAATAATATTTTGATTGGATTGTCAATTTTGTAACATTTGAGGAAAGCTTTGTAATATATGTAGGTTAGTTACAGCACCACAAATTGATCACAGGCCAAAAAAATATTCTGTGTGCAACTTACTTTTGTGATTGAAGGAATGCAATTATGCACTTTTGACAACAATTAGCATTACCAGGGCACATGATGCAAGAAAGCAAGCTTATATAGCATCAGCCAAAAAAAAAAAAAAAAACACCCTTTATTTCACCCATCCACTCGCTCCAAATGTTAGTCAAGTTCTGCCTTGAATCTATTTAAGCTATCAACTTCTACAATGACAGATGGAAGTTTGTTCCAACAATCAATCACCTGCTGGCTAAAGGCAAACTTCCACACATCTATCCTACAACTGTCTTTCCTCACTTTGAATTTATGCTCTCTCAGGCGATTATTCCGAGCAAGAGGAAGAATCCCATCCACATTGAGCATGCTCAAACCATTCAAGGCTTTATACACCTCAATCAGATCACCTTGCAGGTGCTTAGTCTCCAGACACTAATTTCCAAAACTTAAGCCTTTCTTCATAAGAGCAACCCATTGTTTCATTCATTAATCTTGTTGCCCTTCTCTGTACTCATTCCAACAGCTCTACATCATTCCTTTAAAATGAGGCCTCCAGACCTGTATAAACTATACTGAAGGTGTGGCCTGACCATTGCCTTATACAAAGGGATAACCACCTCTTTATCCCTGCTAGAAAAATTCCTGTATATCATTCACAAGACACCACGAGCTACTCTTGCAGACTGTCTGCACTGCCCAGAAAACTTCGTATCTGCCTGCACAATTACCCCCAGGTCCTTTTCATTCTCTGCCACTGTCAGTGTAGTATCACAGAGTTGATACGTTGCTCAAGGGTTGCTGTTTCCCATATGTAGTACTTTACATTTGTCAATGTTAAACTTCATTTGCCACCTCTCAGCCCATCTGCTCAACCTTTCCAGATCCTGTTGCAGCAGCATAGTGTCAGTAGTGTCCTTAACAACCCTGCCAACCTTTGTATTGTCTGTAAACTTGGACATTAGGCTTGATATACCATCATCAATATTATTTATAAATGCAGAAAACAATAATGGACCCAACACTGAACCCTGAGGGACTCCACTAATAACATTAGTCCACGATGAGTAGTGTCCATTGATTACCACTCTGTCTTCTCCCCCTCAACCACCCCTTTATCCATAGCAGCAATTTGCCTCCAATACCACACTGATCCAATTTTTGCAGCAGTCTTCCATGTGCAACAGTATCAAAAGCCTTTCTAAGATCCAAGTATATAATATCAAAGTTATTCCCTGCATCCAGTTCTTTTGTGACTGCATCATAGTATCCAATCAAATTGGTCAGGCAAGACTTCCCCTTAACAAAACCATGCTGTGTCCAAGCTATAAATGAAGTCTTGTCTAGATGATCATGCAATGCTTCTTTAACCAGTGCCTCCATTAATTTCCCTGGAACAGAAGTTAAACTAAGAGGTCTGTAATTACTGTCTCCCTTTGTTCCTCCTTTGAGGATGGGATCACATTTGCACATCTCCAGTCCATGGGTACCTCCCCTGAGTCCAGGAAAGCTCTCATAATTAAGGCTGAGGGTTTGCTTTTTCCTTTGCTGCCTCCTTTAATATAACTGGATAGATTCCATCCACCCCAGGTGCCTTTCTTGTGTTTCTCTTTAACAATTTCTGCTCCACTTTACTCTCAGTTATTACAAGGTTCTCTAGCTTACTGCGAGAGTTGAATACACCTCTGGCATTCCCCTTGCTGAATAACTCCATGTGAATGTCAATACAAAATATTCATTTAGTTTGTTAGCTACCTGAGCAGGATCATCTACAGTTGACCCATCGATATCAAGTGGACCAATCTGATTCATCCCCTTCCCTCTAGAGTTTACATAAGTAAAGAACTCTTTGCTGTTTTTCTTTGCATCCTTTGCCAAAGATTTCTTGTAATCTGCCTTTGCCTGCCTAACCTCCTTTGTAACTTGGTTACAGATCAACTTATATCTGTCATAGGCTTGTCACATGCTAATTTATATGTATCCCATGCATTTTTCTTCTCTGCCATATGTCTTATTAGTTCATCTGACATCTATTTAGGCCTAAACCTTGAACAGTATTTCTTAGTTGGTATGAAAAGCCTAGTAGCTTCCAAGATAAGTTCTTTGAATGCTTCCCATTTTTAATTTGATGTTGGTAACATCATCAGTTGGTTCCACCATATAGAATTTAAATAGTCTTAGACCACCATAGTCACCTTTATGAAAGCAAAAACCCTTCACTTTACTCTTGATGGTAGTACGAAATTTTTAGAAATCTTCAAGTACCGTGTTAATATTCTAGAAAAGAATAGCGAAAGCTTAAAAAGCGGTACTCACCTTGAAATTAATCTGTGATGGTTTACTTAGGTAGCGTGGTTAATGTTTAAGTTGAATTGTTAAATTGAAAAATTAAAAGGGAGGGAAGTAGGTAAAAGTTGACTGAGTTAAATGGGCGCAAGGAAACAGAAGTGTACACATCCAATCCTTGGTTGTCATCGAAATAAAAGAAAGAAGAATAATTAAAAACTATGTAAGTGAATCCGGTGAAGCCAATAGTCTTTACGAGGACTTTCGTTAGTTAAAGAACGTCTTCAGTTGGCAATGTGTGGGGAGAGAACGCGCATGGTATTTTAAGAATAAAAAAATTATACTCTTGTGATGCCTTTTTTGACATGTGGGAACTTTAATCTCGAGAGGTTCCAAATTTGGGAAAGATTGAAGGGGAATTTAGAATTTTGAGGTTAGAGTGGTGCTTGTACCATTCAATAACTAGAGCTTCATATTGAAGTATTTTGTAGCTGGATTTTAGTTTAATGATGGAAATGGCAGAATCGATGAGCGGGTTGTTGTTGTGAGTCTGGGCATGAGTTGTAAGTTCTGTGACAGATTGGTTAGACGTGAGACTATGGAAATGGTAGTATGCACGGGTGTTGGATGTTTTTGATGAGCCAAATTTGGTAGTGGTACTTCCGATATAACATGTGTTGCAGTTTGGTTGACAATTAATGAGGTATATAATAATATTAAGGTCGTTTGTAGAATGTTTGTATGTGTCTTTATAGGTGCTGAAGAAGGATCCTAATTTGTTGTAGGTGGAAAAAACAAGGGAGATATCAGTGTTGTTAAATAGGCGTCGGAACTGTCCTGCTAGTTCATTGTGGTAAGGGAGGACTATGCGGATGTTAGTTTTATTTTTGTCTTTGGTTGGGATGTTAGATTTAATTTTATTTTTAGCGTTAAGGATTGTATTTAAAATGAGTTGGTGGGGGTAACCTCTGGATATAAATTTGTCGGTAATATACTGTATTTCATTGTGAAGATCGGTGGGTGAGGAACTGTACTTTAGTGCATTGTGAATTTGGTTATATGAACATTACCCTGCATTGTTGAACTCCAGTCCAAACTCGAACATCATCGCGATAAATGGCGTCTAATGCACCAAACAAATAGTATTATTAATACCAAACTTTCTTCCTGCTCTAATATAAAAAAACAACAGCTTATGGATTTACACAAACTCAGTAAAACTTCCAACGTTATTATTCAAAAAGCCGATAAAGGTGACACGATTGTTATAATAGATAAAGACACCTACACCGAAAAATTAGAATCCATCTTAGCAGACCCAAACACATACATAAATGTAAATAACCATAACATCATAAGACTCAAAAATAAACTCGACATAATTCTCAGGAAACTCAGGCAAAATAAGGAAATCAACCTTTCCACACTACAGCAAATTGGAATCCGCAATAACATCCTCCCCCACATGTTTGGGATTATCAAGTTACACAAAGCAGACCACCCTTTAAGACCAATTGTATCATATAGCAATTCAGCTTTCACTAATTTATCCTCCTTCCTGGTCAAAATTATAACCCCCCCTTACTAAATTTTCCACATTCAAGATCAATAACACCAATCAAGCTTTTCCAAAAATTAATAATATCACAATATACGATACAAACATCCTAGCTTCCTAAGACGTTACTTCTCTTTACACAAATGTCCATATTCCATTTACTTTACAAGCCTTACGCAAGTTCTTAGAAACAGACGATACCTTAACAAAACGTACCTCCCTTTCTATAGACCATATCCTTGAACTCACCACCCTTCTATTAGAAGCACGATTTTTTAGATTCAACGAAAAAATCTTCCAACAAAATATGGCTTACCGACTAGGGATTTCGGCCCCATTGTCTGAAATCTACCTAGCTGCCATTGAAAGCCAAATTCTACACCCCCTTTCCCCCTGAACTAAAATTATACATGCGCTATGCCGGCGACATTCTTGTAGTAGGTAACAGATCCATTATTAATAACCTCTTCGTAAAACTTAACTCTGTACATGATAGACTTAAATTCACCCTTGAAATTGGACAGAACAATCAGATAAATTTCCTTAATCTCACTATCTATATAACAGGCACAAAATTAAATACGAAAATTTTCAGGAAAAATACAAACACCGGCAAATACTTACATTTTGCTTCTCATCACCCTCTAAACACTAAAAAGGCAGTTTTATATAACCAAATTCACAATGCACTAAAGTACAGTTCCTCACCCACCGACCTTCACAATGAAATACAGTATATTACCGAAAAAATTTATATCCAGAGGTTACCCCCACTAACTCATTTTAAATACAATCCTTAACGCTAAACATAAAATTAAATCTAACATCACAACCAAAGACAAAAATAAAACTAACATCCGCATAGTCCCCCCCTTACCACAATGAACTAGCAGGACAGTTCCGACGCCTATTTAACAACACTGATATCTCCCTTGTTTTTTCCACCTACAACCAATTAGGATCCTTCTTCAGCACCTATAAAGACACATACAAATATTCTACAAACGACCTTAATAATATTATATACCTCATTAATTGTCAACCAAACTGCAACACATGTTATATCGGAAGTACCACTACCAAATTTGGCTCATCAAAAACATCCAACACCCGTGCATACTACCATTTCCATAGTCTCACGTCTAACCAATCTGTCACAGAACTTACAACTCATGCCCAGACTCACAACCACAACCCGCTCATCGATTCTGCCATTTCCATCATTAAACTAAAATCCAGCTACAGAATACTTCAATATGAAGCTCTAGTTATTGAATGGTACAGGCACCACTCTAACCTCAAAATTCTAAACTCCCCTTCAATCTTTCCCAAATTTGGAACCTCTCGAGATTAAAGTTCCCACATGTCAAAAAAGGCATCACAAGAGTATAATTTTTTTACTGTAATATTTTTTTATGCGCGTTCTCTCCCCACACATTGCCAACTGAAGACGTTCTTTAACTAACGAAAGTCCTCGTAAAGACTATTGGCTTCACCGGATTCACTTACATAGTTTTTAATTATTCTTCTTTCTTTTATTTCGATGACAACCAAGGATTGGATGTGTACACTTCTGTTTCCTTGCGCCCATTTAACTCAGTCAACTTTTACCTACTTCCCTCCCTTTTTTAATTTTTCAATTTAACAATTCAACTTAAACATTAACCACGCTACCTAAGTAAACCATTGCAGATTAATTTCAAGGTGAGTACCGCTTGTTAAGCTTTCGCTATTCTTTTCTAGTCTTGATGGTAGTTACCTCTTTGAGTAAATCCCACTTCAGCACACAGTGATCACTGCCACCTAGTGGTTCCTTTATCTGCAGATTCTTGATGCATGAAAAATCACTACTGATAATCAGATCAAGAGTATCTCCCTCTAGTTGCCCCCTGAACATGCTGCTGTAGAAAACAATCATCCAATAAATCCACAAAACCCTTGCTAGTGTGTGAGTGACCAACCCACAAATTCTAGTCAATATCTGGGAAATTAAAATCCCCCTTTATAAGAGACACTAATTTACTGGCCCACTTTATTTCTCTGCACAATTGCTTATTATTCTACATCAGATTCATTAGGCCTATAACACACACCCACTCATTTTTCCTTTCCCAGTGCTTATGTCACACCAGACAGACTCAACATTGCATTGTCCACCCACATCAATTGGATGCACTTCCTTAGATTTTATTTCTTAACTAACAGCATAACTCCTCCTCCCTTCCTGTCCTGTCTATCCTTTCTGCACACATTGTACTCCCGAAATTCCATTTCTGCACTGCTTGTGTGTGTGTGTGTGTGTGTGTGTGTGTGTGTGTGTGTGTGTGTGTGTGTGTGTGTGTGTGTGTGTGTGTGTGTGTGTGACACCATGTCTGATATCCCAACAATATCTGCCTTTGATGTCTTGGCTAGCAATTCAAGCTCATTGAATTTATTAACATGTATTTACTTGTTCCACTATGACTCCCAGCAGTCCTGAAAATTCCCATTGCCTTGCTTTCTAGGCTGCTGCTCAATTGCATTTCAATAGAAGTAGTGCAAGAATCACTTTTACCTCTGGCAGTGGCTACTGTTAATCTATTAGTCCGTGTATCCCCACAAGCTAGCAGTTTTCTGACCCACCTAACTCTGCCTCGATAGCATCAGCAAATATTCTTGCACCCTTTCTATTTAAGTGCTTCTACAGGGATGTATCACATCCCTGTAGAAGCACTCTCCTGTTAACAAGCACAGACCAGCCTGAGAAAAATTCTACCCCTTGAGCCTTGCACAATCTTTCCAGGGCCAAATTGATCAACAAGGCTCTCATCATATTCTCCCTCCTATCGTGTCTGGGCAGAATTGCAGACACTTTCAAATTCAACCCTAACTCATGGCTTTTTTTCAGCATTGAACAACCCTAACTCATGGCTTTTTTTTCAGCATTGGCAGACATACCCTGGCTCTGTTTCATCTATCCTTTTTGCACAATGTTCTCCATTTCCCTGACAAATAGGATCTAGAAAAGTGAGGCAAATGGGCTGAGAAGTGGCAACTGAAGTTTAACATTGACAAATGCAAAGTACTCCATATGGGTAGCAATAACCCAAGAGAAATGTACGAACTGTGTGGTACCACGCTCAGGGAGGTGGAGAATGAAAAAGACCTGGGGGTAATTATGCAGTCAGATATGAAGTTTTCCGAGCAGTGCAGATGGGTTGCCAGAGCAGGTCATGCAGTTTTGTTAATGATATATAGGAATTTTGCTAGCAGAATGGTCAGGCCACACCTTGAGTATACAGGTCTGGAAGCCTCATTTTAGGAAGGATGTAGAGTTGCTAAAACGACTACAGAGAAGGGCAACAAGATTGGTGAGAGGAACAAAGGAGTGCACTTACGAAGAAAGGTTTAAGTTCTGCAACTTACAGCATCTGTAGACTAGGCACCTGTGAGGTGATCTGATTGAGGTGTATAAGGCCTTGAATGGTTTGAGCAGGCTCAATGCTGACTGGATACTTCTGCTTTCGCAGATTCAGAACCTGAGGAGTATAGATTAAAATTGTAGAATTAATGTGCAGAAGTTTGCCTTTAGCCAGTGGTAGTTGATTGGTGGAACAGACTTCCATCTTTTGTGGTAGCTGATAGCCTAAATAAATTTAAGGCTGAACTGGACAGGCATTTGGGACGAATGGAGGGGTGAAATGGGAGGGGTTTTTTTTGTCTAATGCTGTATAAGCTTGCTTTCTTGCATCAAATGCCTCAACTAATTCTAATGCTAAATAGAAAAGCTTACTTTGTTGTATAACTGATATTCATCATATACCCCAGTTCCTTCAACTAATGAGATCTGTGCTATAACACTGAGACATTCCGATAGTTTAGAATTCTGAATGGTCTACAGTTTATCACTCTCAGACAAAGCACAAACTGTGTAATGTTTGGCATATGAAGAAATAAAAGCTTTAAAGGAGTAACCTAAAAATCACTAGGAATCATCAAGAAAATTTAGTGTTGTGACTTGGCCTCCACAATTTTTTGTGCTCTGCATTGTGGAACTGTATGAAAGGACTTCAATGTCTAAATAAATTGTAAAAATTCTTTGCATCCACTTTTTGTGATACTCTTCTTTTAGCATACCAGTTTGGTGTGACTTGAATTCTCCTGAACAGAACAATGCTTCAATTCCCTAATTCTGTTCTGTGTAGTTCAGTCTGCAAGGACTCCAGGTTTAAATATGTTTACATACCTTTAATCATTATTTTTGTGGAAATTGTGAATCTCTTGCAAACTTATAATTGCCCATTTTCATTTTTAGAATTGGTTTCCTGAATTAGTTATTTGTACCAGTTATTTTCTCCATGTGGGAACTTCATATGTTTCTAGTGGCTTTGTGACCATTTCCTGCTTATTTAAATATATTTAATAAATTTTGCTAGTGCTTGGTACCATGTGTGTAGTTTTAAATGGGATAATTTCCTTGCAGAACATGCGCAGGAATCGTAAGGAGGAAGTTGTTCTTGCCCAGACCCGCATAGGGCATAGTCATTTGACTCATTCTTTTTTGCTGAGGGCTGATGACCCTCCTATGTGTGAGTCCTGTGGCACAATTTTATCAATTAGACACATTTTAATTGAATGTCCAGATTTTACCAATATCCATTTTACCGCTTTTAACCATCTGACTGAGCCGTATACACTGTCAGATTTTATCTGACAATGACAATGTGTCTGCTGTTTTTAGCTTTTTAAAAACAATAAATATTTTTACTCGTATATAAAATTTTTACATTTTTCTTTTATACCTTTTGACATAGTGACCTAACTAATTAGGTCACTGAAAATTTAAAAATTTTTATAAATGACCTGGTCTTGGCACATTATAGCCTTAGTAGCTAATGCGCCAATAAAACCTAAACTAAACTAAACCTTGCAGAACATGTATTTATTATTCCTTCACCTATTTGATGTTATCATTGCTACTGATTCAGATCTGTTTTTTTTTTTTTTTGGTCTAATATAGTTTTTTCTTAGCATTATATACAGGATTTTTTTTTTGCTACTGCTCTTGGCCCCCTTTGCCAAAAATATCTGTTAGTATGCCTACCTACCATCCCAGAAATTATTAGACTGATTTATGTATTGTACTATTCAGGGTTTCTGGATAATGTATAATCATTCCATGCAATTTTCTTGATGAAAGTGATCAGCTCCTTGCTAAACCATTTAAAATCTGTGTTAGGCCTTTTTGAAAGATTTGTCAACTCCATTACCATTAGCATTACCATTAGTAGAGGCATTTGATGCAAGAAAGCAAGCTTATGCAGCATCAGCCAAAAAAAATAAAAAAAACCCACTTCCACTTCACCCCTCTGTTCTTTCCAAATACCTGTCCAGCTGAGCCTTAAACTTATTTAGGCTGTCAACCTCCACCACAAGGGATGGAAGTCTGTTCCACCAACCAACCACCCGCTGGCTAAAGGCAAATTTCCGCACGTCTATCCTACATCTATCTTTCCTCAATTTGAATTTATGCCCTCTCAGGTGATTTTTCTGAGCTAGAGGAAGAATCCCATCAGCATTGAGCATGCTTAAACCATTCAAGGCTTTATACACCTCTATCAGATCACCTCGCTGGTGCCTAGTCTCCAGACACTGTAATTTGCAAAACTTAAGCCTTTCTTCGTAAGAGCACCCCTTTGTTCCATTCACTAATCTTGTTGCCCTTCTCTGTACTCGTTCCAGCAGCTCTACATCCTTCTTGAAATGAGGCCTCCAGACCTGTATACAGTACTCTAGGTGTGGCCTGACCATCGCCTTATACAATGGAATAATCACCTCGTTATCCCTGCTGGAAAAATTCCTGTATATCATTGACAATACTCCATGAGCTACTCTTGCAGCCCGTCTGCCCTGCTCAGAGAACTTCATATCTGCCTGCACAACCACCCCCAAGTCCCTTTCATTCTCTACCACTGTCAGTGTAGTACCATAGAGTTGATACGTTGCTCTGGGGTTGCTGTTTCCCATGTGTAGTACTTTACATTTGTCAATGTTAAACTTCATTTGCCACCTCTCAGCCCATCTGCTCAACCTTTTCAGATCCTGTTGCAGCAGCATAGTGTCAGTAGTGTCCTTGACAACCCTGCCAACCTTTGTATCGTCTGCAAACTTGGACATTAAGCCCGATATACCATCATCAATATCATTTATAAATACAGAAAACAGTAATGGACCCAACACTGAGCCCTGAGGGACTCCACTAATAACATCAGTCCACGATGAGCAGTGTCCATTGATTACCACTCTGTCTTCTCCCCCTCAACCACCCCTTTATCCATAGCAGCAATTTGCCTCCAATGTCACACTGCTCCAATTTGTGTAGCAGTCTTCCATGTGCAACAGTATCAAAAGCCTTTCTAAGATCCAAGTATATAATATCAAAGTTATTCCCTGCATCCAGTTCTTTTGTGACTGCATCATAGTATCCAATCAAGTTGGTCAGGCAAGACTTCCCCTTAACAAAACCATGCTGTGTCTGAGCTATAACTGAAGTCTTGTCTAAATGATCCTGCAGTGCTTCTTTAACCAGTGCCTCCATTAATTTTCCTGGAACAGAAGTTAAGCTCACAGGTCTATAATTACTTGTGTCAGCCTTTGATCCTCCTTTGTGAATTGGGGTCACATTTGCATTTCCAGTCTATGGGTACCTCCCCTGAGTCCAATGAAGCTCTCATAATTATGGCTAAGGGTTTGCTTACTTCCTTTGCTGCCTCCTTTAATATAACTGGATAGATCCCATCCACCCCGGGTGCCTTTCTTGTGTTTATCTTCAACAGTTTCTCCTCCACTTTACTCCCAGTTATTTCAAGATTCTGTAGCTTACTGCTCGAGTTGAATACACCTCTGGCATTACCCTCGCTGAATAACTCCTCATGTGTGAATGTCGATGCAAAATATTCATTTAGTTTGTTAGCTACCTGAGCAGGATCATCAACACTTGACCCATCAATATCAAGTGGACCAATCTGATTCATCCCCTTCCTTCTAGAGTTTACTCTAGAAGGAAGGGAAGTAAAGAACTGCCTTCGTAATCTGCCTTCGCCTGCCTAACCTCCTTTGTAACTTGGTTGCATATCAACTTGTATCTATCATAGGCTTCTGTGTCATGTGTTAATTTGTATGTATCCCATGCATTTTTCTTCTCTGCCATATGCCTCATTAGTTCATCTGACATCCATTTTGGCCTAAACCTTGAACAATATTTCTTAGTTGGTATGTAAAGCCCAGTAGCTTCCAAGATAAGTTCTTTGAATGCTTCCCATTTTGAATTTGCTGTTGGTAACATCATCAGTTGGTCCCACTGTATAGAATTTAAATACTGTCTCAGTCCATCGTAGTCGCCTTTACGGAAGCAATAACCCTTCCCTTTACCCCTAATGGTAGTTACCTCTTTGAGTAAATCCCACTTCAGCACACTGTGATCACTGCCACCTAGTGGTTCATTTATCTGCAGATTCTTAATGCATGAAGAATCACTGCTGATAATCAAATCAAGACTATTACTCCCTCTAGTTGCCTCCCGAACATGCTAATGTAGAAAACAATCATCCAATAAATCCACAAAAGCCCTGCTAGTGTGTGAGTAACCAGCCCCCAAATTCCAGTCAGTATCTGGGAAATTAAAATCTCCCATTATAAGACACTCTGATTTACTGGCCCACTCTATTTCCCTGTACAGTTCCTTATTATACTCATCAGAGTCATTAGGCCTATAGCACACTCCTACTCTCAATTTTGATCTCCCAATGTTTATGTCACACCAAACTGACTCCACACTGCACTGTCCAGCGATGTTGACTGGCTTCACTTCCTTGGTTTTTATGTGTTTCTTTAACTAATAGCATAACCCCTCCCCCCTTCCTATCCTTTCTGTAGACGTTGTACTCCCCAAATTGCAGTTCTGCATCCCTTATATCTGTGTGACACCACGTCTCTGATATCCCAACAATATCTGCCTTCGATGTTTTGAGCAATACCTCAAATTCATCAAATTTATTTACTAAACTCCTAGCATTGGTGTACACACAAGTATACCTGCACCTGTTTCTATTCTTAGCTACCCTAACACAACCCATGTATTTACTTGTACCGTACTGGCTCCCAGCAGTCTCTGAAATACCATGCATTTTGTTTTTCAGGCTTCTGCTCATTCTAATAGAAGCAGTGCAAGAATCTCTTTCACCTCTGCTAGTGGCTACTGTCAATCTATTGGTCTTTGTCTCCCCCCAAGCTAGCAGTTTTCCGACCCACCTAACACTGCCTCGATAGCATCAGCAAATATTCTTGCACCCTTTCTATTTAAGTGTATCCCATCCCTGTAGAAGCAATCTCTCCTGTTAACAAGTACAGTCCAGGCTGAAAAAAATTCTACCCCTTGAGCCTTGCACAATCTTTCCAGGGCCGAATTGATCAACAAGGCTCTCATCATATACTCCCTCCTATCGTGTCTGGGCAGAATTGCAGACACTTTCAAATTCAACCCTAATTCTCGGCTTTTGTTCAACAGTGACCTGTACTTGTTAAGTAATTCTGCCGGTCTCCTACTCTTAATATTATTAGTGCCAACGTGTACAACTATATCACCTTTTGTGCCCTTAAAAGATGATATTCGCTCTACAATGCCATCAACCTTTGCCCCTGGCAGACATACCCTGGTCCTGTTCCACCTATCTTTTTTACAAAGCATGTTCCCCGTTTCCCTGACAATAGAGTCACCAACAACTACTAGTTCCTTCGGGACCAGCGCATTCTGCCTTCCGAAATTTGATTAAAATTGGACTAATTGAAATCCATATTGTAGCTGAAGCACTGGATATTGTTTATACCTATGTCGTGGTTGGAAGAATGAATAAGCATTGTGTCAGATGTGCAGAAATAGTTTTCTTGGTTTATGCATAAGTTATTGCTTCTTGCTTTTTTTTTTTTAATAAATTATGAATTTTTACTAATGTGCCTGAAATGTAATACTATACACACATTAACTAACTTGCTAAAATCACTAGCATTTTGATTTTCTGAACTGAAAATTTCATACTTAACTTTGATAATGGATTTTCCAGCTTATCCTGCTTAAATAGCATTCGGTGATTTAGTGATATCATAATCCTTCTTGACAAAATAAAATCTCTCTGTTATTAATAGTTATTACTCTGATTTTCTCCTTTGCTAATTCATTATTGTCATTAGATAAACATAGTATCTACTTCTCATATGCCGTGTGGCCGCCATTTGGTTCTGTTACTGGGTGTAAAGGATTATACTGCTACTGTTATATTAATTGATTAAATATTCTATTTATTTGTATCTAATGAAGTTGCATATCTGATTTTTGGTTAAGAACATAATCCCCTTATATTGCTGTATGCAAAGAAAAATTGGTTTTGACTTGTATTATTTAAATTTTCAGCATTTTTTTTACAGGAATATAAGCAATTCAGTTTCTTCTGATATGTTATGAATATGTTTATAACATAGTATTAGATTCTACATGAACCTTTCATTTGTATGAAAGATGCATACCAAGCTATGGATTAATCTTTCATGTGCTTGGTTTTATGTAGTTTTATTCTTCCTGCAGTGCCTTCATGGAGTAGATATAATCACCATTCCTCCCCACGTCATGTAGAAAAGGCCTGAGTTCAGATTTCATCAATGACATGTGGAATGTTTTTGGACTTTTTTGAGAAGTGCATGGGTTTTTTCTCCCAGAGGCTCAGGTTTTTCATCCAGGAAACAAAAATTAGCCACAGAATGCTCAATTTACTGGCAAAACTAAGGCCTCAGCCTTATTTGTTTTTTTTTTTTTTTTTGCTTAACACATTCTCAACCTTCCTACAATTTTAAAGATTGGTTCAATGTGAGAATTGCTGCTTATCTGATTCTTATGTTTTAACATTTACTTTGAATTTTACTTCTAATTTTACAGCTTTGAATAGACTAACTTCGCCATATAAGGAAAATAGTTTCTCACATTTTTGTACTTAAAACTAATATAAAAATATAATGCTTGTCCGACATTTGTTTGGTTGTTTTAATGCACATATTTCAATTTTTTTAACTTGTTTTGCTTATTCTGCTTGAATTATTCCTTTTGAGTTCTTTAATGTAACCTTAATTTGAAATGCTATTGTTAGAGAAATAAATGTTTTACCCTCTCATATTTTTGAATTTCATGATTTGTTATTTTGCATTGCTACCCACTATACTTGTCTTTTGCACACATTTTTTTTCCATTGTATTTTTTTTTATTATTATTATTATTAATGCACTCACAATTAACTTTATGTATACCCTCCCTTTTCAGAGAAAAAGACAAAAGGTAAGCATAATTATGGCACACAAACAAAAGCTATTCTTCATCTTCTTATATCTTCAGTCTAAGCTTGCTTTCAGTTTTATTAATTTCTTTATAAGAGTGCCCTTTTGTCTTTTTTCTGTCCTTTAAGTGCTTTTCATGTAAATTGCATGTTGCATAAATAAAACTTCCTGGCATATGTTCTATCTAAAAATTCCTTCCTTCATATTCATTTTATTTTTTCCTTAAGTTTTTTTTTACTAAAACTAAATTTTAATGAATGAAAATAGTTCCATCCTCATTATATTCAAATATGAAATAACTTGGTTATTTTTAAAATTCTGCAACTTAAATTGCTACTTAATGATCGGAATTCATTATGATTGAATACCAAGATGAACAAGAACAAATTTATTTTAAACAACTGTTTAGCTCTTAACAAGAAATTGAAATTTGATTTTGCACTAATTCTTTCTTCTGAAACTGAAATGAAATCTTCAAAAGTAAATATAGTGAATTTTGATTTTATGAACCCAAATCTGTTGACAAGTTTTTTTTTCTTTTTTTTAAATCAGTTCCAATAAATCTAAGAACAATTAACTTTTCTTTGAAATTACATTTTAAGTTGCTTTCAGTATCTTCAGTTTTACATTTAGTTTCAATATTTTATTATATCTTAAATTAAAATGATAACAGAGCACTTCTGTGCAGTTTACGAACAATACTATTTTATTGAGAACTTTTGTAGTGTCATACTTGGTCTGCAAGTACTGTTGACAAAGGTACTTGCAGGCAAACTTCATTCGTATTACTCAGTTCCAAAGTGCAATTAGGTCCATATCCAATCAGGTACTTTCTTGTTTCATGCAGTTTTTCCAATAATCTTCAATTTTATCAATTTATATTTCTCTTTTCATTATCACAAAGCAAAATGGTTATTTTAACACCATGTACTTTGAATTATCAGTTTTAATAAAATGTTGCAAAATTTAAAACCTAAACTTGTTTTAATGTTATTTTTTTTAAATACAGTTATTGTTTCATTTTTCAGTACTTGTCCCCATCAAAATTTCACTGCATTTTATCATAAAATATACACGTACTGTATTACAAAAACATATAACACAATTTTATTTTTAAAAGATCTTGGGGGTTGAGAATTTTGTCCATGTTAAAAATGAAGCATAACAGCAGACCAAAAAATACTAAAGATTTTTTTTTCTTAAAAAAAAAAAAATAAAAAAAAATACAGTGCACCTTTGATTTTATGAACTAATAGGGAGAAGTGAGTATCCATTATTGGAAATGCTGAAATAAAGTTAAAAAAACCAAGCTTGTATTTACCTTTATTTTATTGGTTGATACATATTATATAATAATTTATGTATAATGTCATCATTCTACTCTTCCATTTGGCACGGGTTGAGTCCCTATTTAGATCTCTTCCTTCACTGTTGTCGCCTATATACTTATACTAAGTATAAGATAATTTACTACTATATAGTAGTACCTATAAAAAGTTTATTCAGAGTCAGAACTAAGAAAGTGAAGTTGAGATACTGGTAGCAGTTAGATGCCATCCTGTTGTCAAAAATTTCACACAGGAACCTTTCATTTAAAACACTGCATAGTTTGTTGGTCCACCCCACCCACACACACACACACACACACAGTGCTGTCAGTATCTTCCTTAAGCAGAAATAACTGAATTACCACTTCTGTGGTATTCCTTAACAATAAAAGCACTTTTTTGATACTGTACACTGCCATTTTCTTCACATCAGCTGGAGAGTATTCAATGTTGCCAACCAAATCCTCAAATCTTTCTCTACAGAATGATGTTGGTATGAGAAATTTGAAGCTTGTGAAACTGTAAAGAGAAATAGTATGACGAATAAAAAAAAAAAAAAAATCAGTCACCCTGTACATCACAAATCTCTTATTTGCATTTCTGAGTAGACTTAGTTTATAATAAATGACAGCGTGAAAATAGATTTTAAAATCAGAGGCAATCATGCCTGCCAACCATTTTTATAGAATTTTGGCAGCTTACAATAGATAAAATTATCTGGAATTTAAATTCAGACCTGAATAAAATGATATATAAATAAATGTAGAAGTAATGACAATTTTTACTTTTTTTTTGTTTTTTCTTAATTCTAATTAAATTTTTGAAATAATTGCACTCTAATATTGGGAATCCAAATCAAAATAAGAAAAAAATATTTAAAATCATCTAAACAAAGTTTTCAAGATACCTGGTCAGTGTGAATAGGAAAAGACCAAACCCTCCGGCACTTTACGACATGGCGAAACAAATGGCCCTCAGTCCCCAGCGGCTTTCACTCCCCCTCTTACGACAGTGAGAGAATCAGAGTGGAAGCAGAGGGTGCTAAGAATCTCTGGGTACAACCAGTCTACCCTGCACGGACTCTGAACTTAGCCTGTTACAGCGTAAGTCACTCATCGGTGAAGATAGAATATTAGAGCTGGAAAAGGAATTAGAAAATGTGAATTGGAATATCATCGGTTTGGCTGAAACACGAAGAAATGAATCACTTATAAGTTTATCAAGTGGAAATCTGCTGTACACCAATGGAAACAGTGAAAAGAGTGAAGTGGAGTTGGTTTTCTGGTCCACAATGATATAAAAAACAACATTTTTGGAATTCAAATGTACATCCCCAAGGGTGTCAAGACTGCTCAGGATATCTAAGAGGTACAAACTAAAGGTTATAACAATTTATGCACTACCATAGAGCCTGATGATGAAGAGGTTGAAGAAATGTACACTGAAATTGAGGGACTTTTACACAAACAGAAAACTCACTACACAATTATTATGGGGGACTTCATTGTTACGGTTGGAAAAAGACAAAACAGTGCAGAAAGGGGAACCTATAGGAAATTTTGGAATTGGTGAAAGAAATGAAAGAGGTCAAAGACTTATTAAATTTGCAGAATCTCAAGGAATGTCAATAATGAACACTTTTTTTTTTTTTTCAAGAAAAGGGGGAACAGAAAATGGACATGGAAGAGCCCAAATGGATTAACAGCTAATGAACTAGACTTCATCCTCATTAAAAGAAGGTATATTGTGAATGATTTTACTGTCCTGAACAAGGTAAGTGTTGGAAGTGATCACAGAATGGTAAGATGGACACTCGATATAGATGTAAGAAAAGAAAGAAAAAACTGACTTGAGTAAATAATATGAAGGTCTTTGAGATAACAGAAGAGGAGAAAAAGCAGCATGTACTGGAACTTAAGAAAAAGTTTGAGCTTCTGAAGACCTTTTAGAACCAAGATATTTACGAGGAATACAACTTTCTGAAAGTGATAAAGACCGAGAAACCTATAGGTAAAAAGAAATCCAAAGAAAAAATTAGTCAAGAAACACTTGTGATGATGAACCGAAGATGACAAATGAACAGCAACATAAGCACTGACAAGGACAAAATTGAGTATATTGAGTTAAGCAAAGCCATTAGAGACTTGGAGAGGACGAGAAGATTTAACACAAGAAAAGTAGAATAGGCATTAAGGGAAAACAAAGGACTTAAATCAGCAGCCATGTGCAGTAATACAGAAAGACAAAATTATACTGAAACTGAAGAATAGCGATGGTGTACTTGTAAATAGCAGAGAAGGCATAATTCAAATAGCAGAAGACTACTATAAAGAATTATATAAGGAGCGAGGGAATGATGCCAGCAGTGGGGAAGATGGATCACAAAAATTAGCAACACATACGCCATACCCGATATCCTTCCTAATGAGGTAGAATATGCAATGAAGAAAACAAAAAATCAGAAAGCCCAGGTGAAGATGAAGTTACTGTAGAATTGTTAAAATTGCAAGGAAGGAACATGACAGAAACTGGCAAGACTCTTCACAAAATACACTGGGAAAGGCATGACCCCTAAGGAGTGGAATAATGCAATCATAATTTTGCTGCATAAGAAAGGAGATGAATTGGAAATTATAGACCAATTAGCTTGTTCCCACATCTATAATTTTTTCACAAGTGTCATTACTAACAAATTAGAAAGAATACTTGATGAGAATCAACCAAAAGAATAAGCTGACTTTAGGACAGGACTCAACTATGCATCACCTTCATGTAATATCGCAGCTAATGGAGAAAACAGATGAATATAAAACATCATTATGCCTGGCATTTGTGGATTATGAAAAGGCATTTGACTCTACAGCGGCGCCTCCATAGCCAGGTGGGCAGAAGCAGCAGTGTGTAGCACACGCTTCTTGATTAGACCAGGGTTCAAGCCCGTGACCACCAAATACGGAGGATGTGGAAAGGTCGAGGAAATGACCACTGCATATCCCTGGAGCAATATGACCTTAGTTGCTAATGCTCCTAAAAACCAAATAATAACAACTCCTCTACAGCATAAGGCAATGTTTCGGGCACTGGAAAGACAAGGCATAGATACCCCATACATTGATTTTGAACAAAATATATGAGAACGCCACCTCCTTTATTAGACTAGACGAAGACAGTAACAAATTTAAAATTGAGAAAGGAGTTCGACAAAGGAAGATTTCAGAAGATTAAACTGGTTGCAGAAAGGATTTGATGTGAATGGAGTATCTAAACCCTTTACGATTTGCAGATGACATTGTGATCATAAGCCATGATCCCAAAGAATTAGAGGAAAATCTTAATCAGTTATGCAGAGTTAGTATTTTGGACTAAAGATGAATGTGGCTAAAACAATAGTAATGATGAACAAGTATGCCACAGAAAGGGATATAATTGTTGAAGGGACAAAAGGTGGATTTATATACTTATCTGGGACAAGTCATTAGCTGTAATAAGGATAGATGGCTGGAAGTCAAGAGAAGGATAAATATCGGATGGACAGCATTCAGGAAATATAGTCGCATACTGAGGAGCAATATCCCAGTTTGTCTGAAACATAAAATAATGAACCAATGTATACTCCCCACCATGACTTATGGAAGTGAAACTTGGGCACTTGCCAAAAGAATGGAAGAGAAGCTGAAAACTATGCAGCGAAGAATGGAATGAATTATATTAGGAATCAGACTGTTAGATAAAAAAAGAAACGTGGATTAGGCAGCAAACACAAATAAAGGACATTCTTATCTAAAGAACTGAAATGGACTTGGGCAGTTCACATAGCTCAAAGACATGATGACAGATGAACTAAGAAATTAAGAGAATGGTACCCAAGAGGAGTTAAAAGAAAACCTGCAAGACAACAACAGAGATGAACAGATGAAATTCATGAGGTCATGAGTAGTAAATGGATGGCCATTGCACAAAACAGAAGAAACTGGATTGCTGGAGAGGTCTTCATCCTGCAGTCAATTGAAAATGGCTGATGATACAAAGTTTTAATTTAAAAAAATTTTCAAAAAATTACTCCACAAAGCCCACTGCTAGTTGAAAAATTATTGCTCAGGGCCCAGATATGGCCAAGAAACTCACTCAGAAAAAGAATGAGTGTTTCTGGCCATCTTTTTTTCAAATTGCTTGTGAATGTATCTGATATATCCTGGCATGCTATCTCTGTTCTGTATAGTGTGTCAGCCTCTTCTTAAAAATGCATAGCCAATACTGATGTCAAAAATTTAGCCTTATAGATGCAATTTGATACTTAACTATACCCCAGCTATTACTCAATAAGTAACCCATCCTCTTCTACACATTATCTATGGGCATTTTCTTGTACTGAATATGGAACACTGGAAATAGTCTCAGTAATTCGTGACTAAACAGATGTGTGCGTGTGCGCGCGCACACACACACACACACACACACACCTCACCCCACTGTTTTAAGAGAAACTTTGCTTGCAATTAACCAATTTTTCACTCAACTTTACATATTTGAGTTCCTTGATTATTTTGTCACTTTTTCACTTTTATTATTATT